>NW_023339751.1:21236886-21237538 GCF_004916995.1 Morone saxatilis | reverse complement strand
GGTTGAAGCACCTGGAGCTACTCTGTGTGGCCACACATCAGTAGAGAACCATAAACTGTGCACCAAACATACACTTTTATTCCACACTCTTTGTCTGAGGCCTGAAGAAAAAGGCTCTACAATGATACAGAGAGACAAAAACAACACAAAGAAGACGCAGCGAGAAATATGGGTTGAGAAACTGGCAGCTGAGAAACTATAAATTGTAAGGCTGGTGCTGCAGTCTGTTTTCTTCTGAAACCAACATTGGTGTTTTCTCTTCTTCTCCCTCTTACATATGAAGGGGTCAGTTAATGGTAACACCTCAGGGGAGCAGAGCAAAGGAGGACAAGAAGAAAACAAAGAGAAGACTGTGCGAGGGAAGGCAAGCTAAAATAGGCTTGCTCATCGAGGATTCCTCTTGAAGTGTCTTCCACCGAGGGTGGGCGGGGCTAGCCTGCAGTGACTTCACGTTCATACATGCGAACATCAATGGAGGACTGCTGTCTGACCCTATGCCGAGAGTCTCTCTGGGGAATAGAAGGGTGGGAGGATGGAGGGAGGAGAGACGCGAGAGACTGGGGATGGATGTTGGGTGGGTGATTTATGTTTTTACAACATTTATGTGCTCCTTGTTGAAGTTGTATCATGTGTGTTTACGTGTTTGCATGTG
>NW_023339751.1:21236116-21236876 GCF_004916995.1 Morone saxatilis | reverse complement strand
GTTGTTGCTTGTGTGTTCATATGTGGGATCACTTTGATCATGACTGACTCTCAGATTACTACACAGACACCAAGACACAACCATGGACTCGAGGCTTCAAACACTGGTAACAACGATTCATTGATTTGATGAGAGAAACAACAGAAGAGCCTGGACATTCCCCAGAGAGCAGCCTGACTAGAAGTGACGAGCCTCTTCTTCGCCTTATTTCCTTAAAATGAGCCTGATACGGCTGATGAGCTAAGGTCCAAAATATGAAGTAGTACAAGGCGAAGGTGAAAACACCTGTGAAATAACACTACTTTAATTTGAGTTTTTTAATTGTTTTATCATCCAAAATTACAGTGCTCATGATCTTATGATGTAAACATAGAATCTTTGTTAGAGTTCTACTAAACCTGACAGTTCCCAACACTATTCGGTTTTAGATTGGCAACTTTGTTGTGTAAAGCCTCAGGTTTGGTTCACTTCAAATGTAATTTCCCAAGAAATTTGTGTCATTCTCTCCCTGACTGTGCCAATCTTCAGCATCAATGCAAGTCATCTCAAGTAGCCAAGTGTTGCATTAGCCCGGGGAGCATATTTCACTAAGAAAAATATAGCTCCTGGTGTCTGTTCACATTTAGGTTTTAAGTTTTGGCAGAACCAGTCAGGTTCAGCCAGTTTGTGTCTTAAAGACTCAGACATTGGCCAGATTTGGGTTTGAGATTTCGGTCACTGCAAAGCGCTAATCCATTTGAGACACGGTTATTTTTATTTC
>NW_023339751.1:21234611-21236103 GCF_004916995.1 Morone saxatilis | reverse complement strand
GCGTTATGTCTTCCATGTCCCTGCCTGTGTATTGGTGTATTCATATTACAACTTCTGACCGAGACTAAAATGAGCAAATAAAGACCCCAGTAAGCTTCTCATAACACTTAAGGAGCCAAAAATCTGATATAAGACATCTTCAAGTGTAATCTGTGTGATAGATGTGAAGTAAAACAAGGATTTTCACCTATGTGACCTCCATTATGAGCGTTACAGTTAAAATTGAAAAAACGGGAAACAAGGCATTGATCGTCACACTGCATTAAAGGAGCTCGATTGCTCATTTTAACCTTTAACTGAACAATTACTGAATGTCTGTCTGCTAGTGTTGCAGCAAACTATAGCTGTGCAATTCACTGTGTAGGAAGTTTAGGTTTAGTTTAGTAGTGACTATACATCTGATCATAAAGGAAAAAGTCCTTTCTTCCTTCAACCGGGATCTTATTTGAACATGTTTGGTCTTTATTAAGGCAAAAGTCAAATCCAAGATGCTGCACCATTTACATCTTCGCTTTCTGTGACCTTTTTACAAGCAAAGGGTGCCGCAACATTTGCAAAGCAACTGCAAATAAATCGGCATATTCATTTAAAATCAGACTCATTAGCATGTATTTAGATTTAGGTTAACAGAGATTTTGCTGTATATACTTTATTTCTATACAATTTCTTGGACACTATAAGCCGTTTACTGTTCTTCCAGTTGCCTCTAATGCACTTACTTGCCACCTCTGTGACTACAGTGAGTGTTTTCACGTTTTAAAGGCTTCAACGTAAATCTCCTTCTAGCTTGAAGAAAACCTGCTTTCATGCAAAGTGCTTCATTTTGCATCTGCTCTGCTGGTTTCCTCTGAGGTACTGGTCGTGTTGAAGAATTTGCTTCCTGCTCCAGTTACAAACTATCCACTTCATAAAGACCAAAACTATTAGCAGACAAACTGACAGCAGTCTTCCAAAAAGCTGCAGGGGAGAAGGAAAATTTAAAGAGAGAAAGGTCTGGAAGAATAAATGTATATGTGTGAGCGCAGAGGCAGTCTGAGAGGTTGACTGAGGTGGAAGATGAGCTGAAGGGAAGATTGGCCTCTTGCTGACTGTGCATAAAGCTCCAGGCCTTGGTCAGGTCTGTGAGGAAGTGCTGCTGTCTTCCCAGTGATTTCTACAGTCGTGTGGTGGTCGGCTGCAGCAGCGAGTGGGGGATATCGTATGTCGTCCGTCTATAGCAGCAACATGAGCTCAGACTGTGGAAAGTCAGGATGTCTCATTCAGGGGAACAATTGATCCAACAGTAAGTGTTGGGGGGAAACCAGGCAGGTCTAACCGCATCAGACCTTCTTTAAAAGGTGCCATATGTCAAGAGTTTTTTTGAATAATTAATTATATCACTGTGAAAAACATGCTGACGCTAAAAGTAAGAACCTACTGGTATCACAATATAAAAACATTTTGACTGGAACCATATGCTATAAATTGTTAGCCTGGGAACCAGATGAATCTG
>NW_023339751.1:21234362-21234577 GCF_004916995.1 Morone saxatilis | reverse complement strand
CAAGCTCATGTTTTATTTGCTCTGACAGATGCATCTATTCTCCCTCCTGTTCAGATAGATTTCCAGCTGACCTAGACCAGGTCGGGCCAGCCACAGCCAAATATTCAGTACGGGGCGGGTTTGACTTTTCAGAGGAGCACCGCTGACACATTTTAAAAAACAATCGAGATGGTTGTGGCTAATGTGGAACGTTCTGTTGAATCTGCTATCACGTC
>NW_023339751.1:21233917-21234338 GCF_004916995.1 Morone saxatilis | reverse complement strand
ATTAAATGAACTGGATGGTATATTGTGTCTAGAAGAACAAACAGCCGCACTTAAAACTTGTGTTACAAGAAATATGTTTGCACCATAAAACCTCGCTAGGCCCTGACTAAAGATTATCCTGGTCGATTAGCAGTCATTAGATAAATCCAACAGTTGATTAGTCATTGCACGTTTATGATGGTAATTTCATAATTTAAATATCTATATCTCAACAGCTGCCTGTTAAATGATATTTACCGGTGTGGGATAGCGTTATAATTCATCCGGATCCAGTCCGATACGTCTGTGGTGTATTTGTTTTTATGAAATTGGAAGTTAATGTATTTCCATGGACAGCGAAATGTATTTGGATGTTTACGCGTTGGTTGTTTCTGCAACATTTCGGGAACTTATCTACGGGCTTTTCTGGGTTATCAGGTTG
>NW_023339751.1:21222465-21233817 GCF_004916995.1 Morone saxatilis | reverse complement strand
AAATAACAACTGTTATGTTTTTGTTAGCTTAGAATGAGCTTTTTATAAATAAGGGCACTGAGGGCTGCCCTCTATGGAGTCTGCCGTGTTAAACCACCATATTTCTACAGTAGCCCAGAAGAGACAATCCAAACACTGGTTCTAGATATGACCATTTACTTTTTTGTGGCCCCGATAGTTTCTGCTTTATGCTTGGAAGGGGAGGGTGTAACAAGGGGGTTGTTGCCACTAAATCTTACACACTTTAATGAAGTGGTTTGGTAAAGGTTTAGTTGACATTTGGAACCAGAGCTGAATCTGGTCTGGTCCAACAGAGGACCAGAATAGGGCCAGCTGTGGTCACACATTTGGCTGAGATTTGTCATGGCTACCAGATCTGGAACACCTGTGGACCATAATTCATTGCTGTATTTGGGCCAAGCATTAAGTGGGCACTGTGTGGGCCGTCACTGAGCCAGACTAATTTTTACATATGCAACTTTATAGCCAGCACCAGTACTGTATGGTGCTTTCTAGAAAGTTCTCTATAACTGAGGAATGGTCTTTTTTAGTAAAATAACCAGGAAAAGGAAACTCAGGCAAGGTCACTTTACTCTGCACCTTCTTTCGAGTCCATTTCTTCTGTCTGTTTGCCTTTCTCTTTTCATTTATCAAAAATAACAAACAGAGAAAATAGGAACATTTCGTTCCTGGAGAAGCGAGGTCATTCAACAAAGTGTCAGTCTCACCTCTGTCCTCCTTTCATCTCTTCTCCTCACAGCTTCCTTCCTCCTCTCTCCAGTTTTTTCATCCACATCTCCTCTCCTTTTGTCTCTTGTACTCGCTTCAAACAAACGGTTGTTGCAACAGTCATCCCATTTTTGTCCCCGGGATGAACAAAGTGGACAATAGACAACAGTATTTATAGGTGGGGGTTACTGCTACGGCAGCATGATAGATAAATTGTCTGAGGCCACAGGAAATTGAGCCAAAAGTTTATCTTCTTCTGAATGGCTGCTTTTTACCCACACTTTTTTCCCCTCTGAAGCCGTGCTCTCTAACAGCTTTCACTGATTTTCTGTTCTGGTCATAGCGGGGCGAAATCACAGTTGTGGTAAAGTGCAAATTCGTAATCCAATCATCCAAATAAGCAAGTAATTCACTGTTGGACAGCAAGTAAGGCATGAAAATACAACTGTGACTGTGTCCACTGTGAGAAAACGAAAAGTAGGAAGTGAGCACTGGCCACTGAGAGCGGACACATTGCATATATGATGATATAACCGACAACTCCTTTCAAATTGTGTTCATTTCAGACTAGTTGGGACTAAAACAGGAAAAAGGGGGAATGAATGGGCAGAAATAATTGTGACATTAACTCCATTTAAACACCTCAACACTCACTAGTCGTAGAGGACAAGGAGAGCAAATTAAAGAATTTCTACATTTATAGATGATGAGAAACATTGTATTTTGTGATAGGAAGTAATCAAAATATATATTATTAATAATCGGTTCAACTGAAGCTTCCTCCATCATCCTCTCATCCCCTCCCGCTATTTTCCCCTTGTGTAGAAACCATTTACACTATTATCACCTTTCAACAGCAGTTCTGTATTTCTTTTTGGGTGACTGAGCTCTGTGATGGAGCTGAAGAGTTTGGAGTTAAGGTTAAAGTAACAGGTTACTGCCTCAAGAAATTCAGCCACAGGAGATGGTGTTATCAATGTGCCAGTGAGCTTTCACACAAAACAACAAGTCACTACTCAAATTTATTATATATATGTATTTGCTTTTGTGCCAAAGGAATTTTACTTTAATATATATAAATGTATGTATGTATATATATATATATATTATGGTGCATGCATGATCCAAAGACCAAGGTAGAATAAAGAGAGTTTTGAGAGTTTTTTATATAAAAGAACATTCAACTGGATCAGCAAGATAAGTTTTAAGATTTGAGCTGGCTCGGGCTTCAGTTCTGTTGAATCTGTGACTGGCAGAGAGCAGAGTCAATATTTAGCATCAATAAGGGTGATCTGCTTGTCAGAGTCTAAAAGGTGTCAGTTTAATCAACTCAACCTGTACAGTTTACTGGAACATGACCCAGCCAAAGCATGTAAACGTCATGTCAAACATTACTTACGGGGTAACAGGATCATTTTACAATGTGGCAGAAGGTCAAAGAGGAAAAATAGAGGCAGAAATAAGCATAATGACAGTGTGATGACCCTCCAAGTTCCACCCTTTACCTCCGCTCCACTTTCCTCTCATTGTCCCTTACAGTCCTCACTGTCAGGCCTCTCCGTCTTGCCCATTACTTCCATCACTCTCACTCTCTATCTCTTCTTCCTAATGGCCTCCCCACTCTCTCACTCTCCCTGTCTCTCCATTTCTGTCTATCTCATTTCTTCCAACTCTTTTTGTCTGTCGTGAACACTCATTATATCGAGTTGACAATATTTACACAGTCCTGGACAAACACTGGATATGTTCAAACATTGTAGGTCTTAAATACATACTGACCTATTCATGGAAAGACTCATGCCTTTTTAACCAAATGTAGCAGAGTTTTACCTGTAACTGACTCATTCAAGGCCTACTGGGATGGGAAACAGCTCTTGCATACGCACATACTGTACATCAAGAGTCATACAAGGCTTTACCAAATGCTTTTTTAACAAATGGAGAAAAATACAGCCATTAGAACTCAGATATCAGGTGCATCTCTTGAAACGAAGCTCATCCTATCTTTGTTAATATCAACGCAAGCCGTGGGCACAATCTCAATGCACAGCAGGAGCTTTGTTATGCCGATTATCTGGATGTTATACTTTCAACACTCCTTTGTTCAGAGCAAAGAAACTGTGTGTAAAGAGGCACTGGTATGTTAGTTGGGGTTTGATTTATCCAATGTGAAACTAGCATCAAATCTAAATGATTTATCCTGAAATTTGTAAGTAATAAAAGTATGTAAAAAATAAAGATTACATTGAGACATAATCAGTCTTGTTGGCTGAGAAGGAAGTAAGAAAAAAAGAAAAAAACATTTTGTGACCAAAATCTTAAATAAATAATTTTATGGGACTGGGACATCTGATGGTTATTTAACAATTAGATTCACGATGTATCACTCTGTCCCTCTTTCCTGCTTTCCAACACTCTTTCTCATCCTCCCTGGTGGCATTTAAGTGGCTTTAAAGTGACACAAAGGGCTCAATGCTGGACTGAGGGGCTTTGAACACGCTGTAACCCCGACTGGCCTCCCTGTCGAACACAGACAGGCACACACGTGGAAAGACACACATACACAAACACTGCGTCGCTCTCTGACCCCTGAGGTGTGGAGAGTGCCCCCCTGTCGTGCCCTCCTTAGCCGATTAGACCGGCCATGCATGTCCACCCCCTGCGGGGCAGAAAATTGTCGCGTCCAATCCCCTCTCCATCCAAAACCCCCTTTTCCATTTCCTCCTCTCTCTGTCTGTCTGTATCTGTCGCTGTCCTCGCCAGGGAGTCTGCTGGACTGAGAGGAAATGGTGCTGATCAGGGAGCAAGACAGAGAGTGTGTGTGTGTGTGTGTGTGTGTGTGTTCCATTTTAAGTATGAATATGCTTTAGCAAACTTTTGGAATTCAAGCATTAGAGTATATACTATACTCTATACTAGACTGCTTATAAATGTAAGTCTGCATTTATACATAAATCCATAACTGAATTTGTGATCTTTTTGCTGCACTTTCATGTTCAAAGCTGCCACTATAGCCCCTCTATTCAGAGGTTATCACGATTCAACGCAATTGTGGAAATTTATTTGATTGTGAAATTTTGGCCAGTACTGATGTTTAAAATAACAGTTTGGCCTTATAGCCGATACAGATTATTCTGTTTTTGTTATTTTTTTGCCCTTTTTGTGCCAGGGAAACAAAGAAAGCTACAAAGATAAGCAAGAGGAGCTCTATCTTGTTGCAGTCCATTTATCTTCTCATCCAAGTGTCCGTGCTGGTACATGGAGCACATAGGTATTTGCATGCAATTTGTTCCAGTGCTGAAACTGAAACCCTCCAATATCCACAAATCATAGTAAGGGAGACTTGACCCGGGACCCGAGTTAGACCGGGTCCAAATTTATTTGGTCCAATTGTTGTCAACAGGCCAAATAAACCTGGGTGAGTTCAGATGGACTCACTATCAGTTCTGATCACATCATCACATCTTTGCAGGAAATTGAGTTTTTTTAAATGACAGGGACCGACATTGATGTTTAATTAAGTGGTAATTACAATGTCCATTCAGATGGAGATCACAATGGAGAAACTAACAGATTACTCTTCTTCCTTGATTCGATAAAACTGCACGTTGTGATACAAATACCATTTTCACATCTACCAGTCTAATCTGTGATACGAACAGTCTCTTAGCTCAACCAGTATTCCCAGAAAAACCAGCAAATCTGTCAACCCACCAAGTGAACACTTTATACCTCTCACAACCTCTGACCTTCAGAGCGAGTGAACTACAGTGAGCATGTGTAGCTGTGCTGCTCTCTCTTTGTGGCATTTGAGAGGGAGTTTTTAATGAATAAGTGCAGTTTGCCATTTGTATCTGGATTCGGCACATAGCCTGAGGAGAGGGAGACGGCTGGAGCAGGCGGACACGTTTGAGGTATTTCTAAGAAAAAAGAAAATCCCTTCAAGCTTTGAGAGTGAGAGGAGATTTTCCGCCACAAAGTGGTATCTTTATCCCTATAATCAGACAGATCCAGCAGGAGATATGGTGTGCCTTTCCCCTTCTCTTCTCTACCATCCATAAAAGCTGTTCTTCATGTCTCATAAACAGTTATTGTCACCTACAACTGGTAAACAAGTAAACAAAAAGGACCTGCAGAGAGGCCATTCAGTTGCCTCTGTGACAGCCTGCTGCAGGCTGTCCTCCAGCTTTATCCCGAAAACTCTACACTTTATATTTCAAATCTATGAACACACAGACTAAATTTTAACATTCAGAAGAGGGCTGGAGGAGAATATGTCAAGCACAATGGAATTCAGCTAGTTAAACTGCATGGCAAGAATTCTGTTGGAAAAATAATGTAAGGTCGCCTTGCTGCCCTTGCAAAGACGACACCAGGGAGGTGGTGATAGCTGTTGGAGACTGTGAGGGATAAATGATGCCAATCACTTCCATATAGCCAGGTTATTGTGCCCTATTGGCAGGAAATTCATATACACATTAATAATGTATTTGGAGTTGATCTTCCTTTTAGACTGTATTTCTTAAGGAAACTTAAGAAAGCAAAATTCCACTCAGCTGTCCGGCATCAGTGATACTGGTGAGGTGAGGTGCAGAGCCTAAAGCATACTAAAAGACAGCCCCCACCCAGCCACAGCCTTCACCCTGCTGCCAGCTGGGGAGAGATCACCACCAGACTTAAATATAGTTTCTTCCCTCAGGCTGTTAAATTCTTCATTAACAATTCATCATACAAATTAGTAATTTTCACATTTTTATTACTCAATATACAAGAGTTTTAATAAAGAAAAGTACAAATACTTCTGGTAGCAAGTGGCTTAAATCAAAGCCACCCACCATTAGTGTATGGACAGAGATAATACATGAAATATATATTATTGAAAGGCTGTCATTTGTTCTTCCAATGTTCAACTGTAAATAATTAAAGCTCATGTTATGTTAAGGAAATCTCTGGAAGAGCTAGTCTGTACATTTGGTTTGTACACAGTGCTGTGTGAATCTACCTGCAGTAATACTGATACTGTGTAACCTGATTAATGTTTTTCCAAAATAAAAATAGAATAAAAAAACCCACAGAGACACACAATGTGGTTTAGATAAGGAAAGGGGAGGAGAGGAAACAAGGGGTAAAGAGGAAATGAGGAGAGGAAAGGACAGGAGAGGAAATGAGGGTATAAGATGAAACAAGCAGATGTGAAGAGAAGAGAAAGCAAGTAGATGAGAGCAGAGGAGACTAAAGGAGATAGGAGGACATAAGACAAGAAGAGACTAGACTAGAAGAGTAGGAGAGGAAAGGAAAAAAGATGGAAATGGGTGAGAGCAGAGGGGACAAGGCAGTGAAAGGAAAGGACGGGGTGGGGAGAGGAAAAGTAAGAGACGAAAGTGGAAGAGAAAAAGCTTAAAAGTGCAAGAGAACACAGTCATAGGGATAAAAAGATGAAAAATGTGTACGGCAAAGCTGCAGAGATGAGAGGAGGAGGGAGAACAAGGGGGAGGAGAACAAAACAGGAGGGTGGAGGGCGGGAGAAGGAGAGATGACGAGACAGAGACGAGGGAGAGGAGATGACAGAGGCGAGGGAGAGGAGATGACAGGGCTGAAATCAGGAGGAGAAATGAGGAATGATATCCTTTTAACCACACACACACACACTTAGACACACACACACACACACTCTCACACTCTGGCTTTAAGCTGCACCGCTGGGAGTCGGTGGCTCAGAGTTGCTCTCTGTGTTGGTGGGAACGGAGTCGGCTGCTTGTCAAGCGAATCGCTTAGTGGTGTTTGAAGGCTCCCAGAGTGGGACTGAGATCGAGTGTCATGTTGAATCAGCCTATTGCTCCGAGAGCCTGGATGCACCATTACAGCAAATTATTTACAATTTTCATCTATTAGAGTGTTAATCTGTCTATAGATTCTGCTGCCTTACATATTCACACACCGTCTGCCTTCCTCTTCTTCCTCTCATTACTTCTGTATGTGGGTTTTTCTCTGTATTTCTTGCCTTTATTGCCTCCCTACTATCATATTTTTTTGTCATACTCTCTAGAGTTGCAAAGTGGGAGGGAAATATTGTTTCCTAGGGCTGGACAATAAACCAAAATTAATTGAACTACCCATATTGTGAATCTCTTATCAGCCTTTATTCTCATTGGACTTTTCTGAAACATAAATCTTCAGAATCACACGGCTAAAGCAATTGATCAGCCTAACGTCCATTCCATAATCTTGAATCTTTTAAGTAGCCTCATTGTCAATAAGCCAGCAGAAGAAAGAATATGTAATGAACAATGTGTAAACAAATGTGACATAATATACTGTATACGATTTTCTACAACAGTTGTGCGTCTTTTTTACTGGTGAGTCACGTAAGAGCCCATGCCCATCCAATAAAGACTCTCCTCACAAAAAAAAACAACAACTAACAAACAAACAAACAAAAACAACCTATAATATTGGCTTTGTTTGAACATTCAGTTTGACCTATGCTTGGAGTAATCACAACCCCGTTTTGAGGCAGTCCTAAGGATCAGTATTGGGGCCTACTATGCCATGTTTTAATGGATTGTATTGGCTAAAACAAAGCCGATCAAAATCTGATCCTTTCTTTACTTAACCTGTTAGTGTTGCAGCACTGCTATTGCTTTACAATAGCCGGTCTCTACTGTGCAGCATTTCATTGCATGTGCAAATGAAAATTAGAGTCTGTCAATGTATTTGTGCGCACTGGTGCAAGAGACTCTGGCTGTGACACTTGGATCAAACTCTCTTTGTCTCATTAGCAAAGATCAGTAAACAAAATATTCAGGCATTAGCGTCTCATTTTCAGCCAGTGCTGACTGTTGTTTTTGCTTTTAAAAGAAATGTTGCTAGTGTTTGATCATATCAGCTGAATTAATGTTAATTCTGTGAGTATCTTGATGACAGGCCAATATTAAACTTGCTGGTTGAAGTGCTGTCTGCAGTTGGAGTATGTACTAAGCCAGGAATCATGTGTGCGAGAAGAAGCTCCACATTGTAACGTACTGTACAGTCAGAGAGGATTTTATAGGTCTCACACCTCCAACAGATCGAGTTGCATTCTTCCAGTTAAACTTTTAAGATCATATCAATAATTTAAGCTCATAAACTCAATAGTTTTTAATGGGACCTTCAATTTGTGGATAGGGTGGTTAAAAATGTGGCAGATTAAGTAGTCTGTATTTAATTAACACTTAGGTATCTATAAGTATTGGATCTGACTCACTATCTGCAGATATCTGAAGCTGAAGGACTTGGATGGGGTCTCCAAGTAGAAAAAGTAATGGGGGATGTTTGATAGACTATCTTTATACCAGCAGGTCATTTATAGCTTTTTATATCTTTTAAGTATGATCACGATGTTTTCCTAACCTCACCTGGTTAGCCCAATTTAACAGACCACCGCATTGATGGCAGGGCTCATTATATACTGGGATACCAATGCATGCATAGGAAAACAGCTAGAATGTGAGCGCCTTTGATCACATGCCTGAGTCCTTAGAGAACCTGGAGGATTAAAAAGTATATCCACGTGGGGGCAGATCAGGGGTGATTATGCGGGCCTACACTGGAATATGATCCTTGAGAACATTTGATGTTGCAAGATGTAAATTTAGCTAACCTATGTTTGTGTATAATCTGAATATAGGAATCTTTAACCTTAAAATGAGCCTTATATATTCACAGATGCTGTGGGTCACCTTTTATGATGTCCGCCATGATGAACCGCCATGTTTCGACAGTACCCGAGAAGGGGCAAACCAAACACTGAGTGTTCAGGACATAATGGGCGCGCCTGCTTGGTCAGCTGAACCTGAAACTGGCACTAAACTACATGATGGACAGACAGAGGGAGAAAGAGGAAAAAGGGAGCCAAACACTGGCTCCTGATAGGGGCACTCACATTTTCCATGTTTCGTAGCCACCGTAATTTTTCCTTCATGCTTGGAAGGGGAGGATGAAGCGACGATCTGCAACTAAATCCTACACACTGGACCTTTATCTGCATTTTGCATATATGTTACATTCATTTCTGACTATGCACACATCTAAGAATGCAGAATGTGGGACGTATCCATCAACTTCACACACAACTTAGTTACAAGAAAGCGTAGTACTAAGCAGACAATAAATTGGACTATTACTTCTAGATACCTTCCTGCCTGAAATAACTCCTCCCTCTTTTCTGCTCACTCCGTATGCTCTCTCCACTAAATGTCTACCATATTCTGTTTGTCATCCTGTTTTCACCCTTTCTGCCTCCTTCTATTTATATTTTTAAGTCTTTTTCTCATTCCCCCTCTCTTCTTCATCATTTTCTCTACTTGTTAATTCTTTGTCCGTCATTTCCTCTTTCTCTCCCAGTCCTCAGTGTGAGACAACGGGTCACATCCTTGTCTCCACACACCTGCATATTAAGCACATTGTATGAATGTGTGTTTGCGTATGAGTGAAAGAGAGAGATGTGAGTGTGTGCGAGAGTCGGCAGTTGCGTTGAATTTCCATTTTAATCAGCACGTCGGTGGGCGAACAATCCTATTACCGCAAGGGAGGACAGAAGGGGCACTTCACAACCTCTCCCTCTCTTTCTCTGCCCCTCTCCCTCTGTCTCCCTACATCCCTCTCTCTCTCTCTCTCTCTCTCTGAGACGACAAATTAATCATCTCTCTAATGCCTTATGAAAGCCAAACTTTTTTTTTTCTGCCTTCTTCTTAATTCGGGAGGTGGAGTATATCTTTCATTCACCCCCTCCTCTTCCTCCTCCCCCAGACGCACACACCCACAAAGACGCCCACACTTTCTCTGTCCTTTCCACTTCTCCTTTCACTATTAGTGTTGGAAAGATTAATGTGTTTTCTGGCTGCCAAGGATGTGTAGTTGCATCCACAAGGGAGGATATATACACACAAACATATGCCTGGTTGCACACACACATACACTTGTACTCTTGTACTGTATAAATGTACACACACACACCTAGAATGCATGTGCACATGAACCCACATAACAATGCTCCAAAGCCCATCATCATTCCTGAAAATGTTTTTTTTTCCTCCAAATTCAGTATTGACGGATAGCAAAGGAGGAGGAGTGGAGATATCGATCAAGGAGAAAAGAGGAGAACAGAGACACACACTCATCATTAAGAGGGCAGAGAAGAAAAGGCTGTATACTGAGGAAATGGCCTAATGAGAAAGAATATGGTTGCCAGGCACCACACTGGTTCCACACTTCTGAACCGCCATCTAGAAATTTAGTTGATGATTCAAAGAGCTCTTGTTTTGCTTTCATGTTTAGCTGTTGCTGCATTTGGAGGACCAACTGAGGGAATTAATGCCTTTGTGAATGGATTAAGATTGTTCAGACTGATTGAGGCATCTTGTGTATAGTTATAGAAAGTTAATTATAGAAAGGCCCTCCGTAATGCCAGAGGAGCCTATTACTCAGCACTAATAGAAAAAAATAAAGGCTGGATTACCTGCAACTCTTTGTTAACAGGTTGCCCTAATAAGTCCATTAAAACGCTCAATTAATTCAAAACGCTGCAGCACGAGTACTGGACAGGAACTAGTAAAAGAGATCATATCTCTCCTGTTCTAGCTTCTCTGCATGCTCCCCTGTTAAATTTAGAAAGAATTTAAAATTCTCCCTCCTCACCTATAAAGTCTTCATGGTCAGGCCCCTTTCTTATCTTGAAGAGGCTCATAGTACCCTATTACCCTCAGAACACTACGTTCTCTGAATGCTGGGCTACTTGTGTTTCTATAGTCTCTAAAAGTAGAACAGGAGCCAGAGCCTTCAGTTACCAAGCTCCTCTCCTGTGGAACCAGCTTCAGTTTGTTTCGGGAGGCAGACACCCTCTCCACATTTAAGAGTAGGCTTAAGACATTTCTCTTTGATAAAGCTTATAGTTAGGGCTGGCTCAGGTGAGTCCTGAACCATCCTTAGTTATGCTGCTATAGGCCTAGACTATCGGGGGTTTCCCATGGTGCACTGAGCTCCTCTCTTCCTCTCCTCTCTCTTTCTGCACTCATTTATGTCCCATTAATGCATGTTACTAACTTCACTTCTTCCCCGGGTTCTTGTGCTTTATCGTCCTGCAGGTTCTCATGGATCCTGGTGGAACCTCCTTGCCATGGTCCTGCCATGGTCCTGCTAGACTGCCATTCATAATATAACTGATATTATTGTTATTATTATTATTAGTTGTTGTTGCTGCAGTGCTGTTGTCGCTGTCGCTGTCCCCTGTCGTTGCTGCTGTCGTCGTCACCGTCTTTTTCATGATCGTCATCGATCATTACTATTAATGTAGTTCTGTTTGTCTCTCTGTCTGTCTCTCTCTCCTCCTTCTCCCTCCCTCAACTGGTCAAGGCAGATGACCACCCACCTAGAGCCGAAGGTCTGTCCGAGGTTTCTGCCTGTTAATGTTTGCCTTGCCCCGTCGCCAAGTGCTTGCTCATGGTGTACTGTTGGGTCTCTGTAAATGTTAAAAGGAGTTCGGTCTAGACCTGCCTATTTGAAAAGTGTCCTGCGATAACTTCTGTTATGAATTGGCGCTATACAAATAAAATTGAATTGAATGAATAAGGCGTCAGTATGCTTCAA
>NW_023339751.1:21219167-21222440 GCF_004916995.1 Morone saxatilis | reverse complement strand
TTCAAACAAAGTGCTTGTCAGATCGATTAATGGTGCCTTAAAACCTCCTTTCCCACAGCGGATTCCTGGTGCATCGATGTGTAACAGACAGATAAACTGACAACCATGCAGCGATTGCTCAGGTGTTTGCAGGTGTGATAGAAGGCAGGGTTTGAACTTTTGAGCTCTCTTTTTTTCAATCTTTAAACAACTACTGCTGTCACTGTTCTTGCACGCAACTTAGCTCAACAAAATTACCCCCATTTGCACAATTCATCACATAGTGACTATAAAGGCAAGTAAAGACACAGAGTTCTTGGAGAGGGGTCAGGGAGGTGTTGGGATGCAGCCAGTAGGAGGCTATGAAGGCAGATTTTCCACAGTAGTCCGGCAGTTTACATACATCATACATACAGCACATCCTCGTCCTTGTCAACTACTTCAACACTCCCAGACCCTCCTACGAGTCCATCATTTTAAACGTGTAATATGAATATGGAAGAACTTTGCTAACGACCACCAAGAATAAACACTTTTGTAAGTCTAATAAAGAACTAAAAGTTTATGAATACAGTTAAATGTATGCAAATTGATGAATGTCTTACATTAGAATATTTCAAGTTATACAAGCCTTACATAGCTTCATAGAGTTTACACAAATTTTACTACACGTTTATAGTACAAACTTGGTAACTTTTATGACTCTGGTCAAACTGAAAGTCAGTGGTTTCCCTTCAGAGAAGTAACTTTTATTTGATTCTTGTTTGTTCCTCAAAAGCCATCTTTGGAGGTATTAAGTCTAACCAGTTTTTTCTGTTCATTAGAGAGCCAGTAAGTCTGTGAAATGTTCTTCGGTGTTTTGAGTAAACCTGACCTAAAAACATATTTGTTCTGCTCAGGGAACGCCACTGCCGAACAAAATAGGCTAGCTCACAGCACCCACCCAGGAGGATTGTTTGAGAGTCTTGTGGGCGAATCCTGGTCAAATGCAATTCAACATAAAGGTCAAAACGTTTTTGTCATGGGCTTTCAATGTGAACATAAAGAAAAACACAGAGCATTTTACAGTATTACTGTCATTCTTTGACTACCAATTTTAAGCTGAATGAACCCCTTTCTTTTTTTCTCCTTCCTAATTGTTATAATCGACTGTACTGTTTTTGGTTGTTGGATAATGTAAATCCCTATTACAACGTATAGATAATAGACAAGACAATACAATTATTAATTTTGGTATAAGAAGCAATGGATGAACATATGCAATCATCAATATAAGTTTCCTGTTGATATACACGTTTCATATATCACAGTTCAACAAGTCTTTATACTTAATCAAAGTAGGTTGTTTGTCAGCATGTTGGTCAAGTTACTCAGAAAAACTACCAAACTACTAAAAAGTAGCAGTAAGTAAGTAAAATATTACTTGTTAGATTACTTTTATAACTAAATTGGAAGGCACCATCCAACAACTCCAAAGCCTCTACAGCCACACTTCACATCGGTTGCATTTAAATATAGAGATAGAAAAAAGGATGTTGTGCTGCATTAAGCTGTAGCTGCTGGAGGCATTAACTGACCATCAACAGACCATCAACAGCTAGCTAACCAGGTGATTTTAGACTCTAGGCGAGTATTTCTCCTACATTTCTGGGTTTATTACCGGTTGAACTGTAACTACCCTTACATTGTTTGTTTCTGTAAAACGTAAAAATTGCGGTCATGATAACACCATCAACATCCATCCAATAATCCCAGTACCGCCCATTATTCTATACAAGAGGATAAAACGTGCTTGCTCTCTATGTTAGTGAGTGTCACACTTGTAACAATGTGTTAGTTTGTCTGCACATATAGTTTATGGTTCATAAAGTCGCACACACACAACACACCTTTACGTTTAAACTTATAAAGCTCCTCCTACAGAGAAAGAAATATTTATTTTGTGCTCTGCTGAGTGCTACTCAGTTTCCCTCACCTAACATGCACACATACTGTAGACGCTCCGTTTTCTCTACATATTTTCTCTCCAATTCACTTGTTTCTGTGTATCTCACACTTGAGAGGCAAGAACTGATGCTGGCAGGGACACACACACACACACAAAACACAATGTATTCACTGGCTGAGTGTTCAGGACATAATGGGCGCGCCTGCTTGGTCAGCTGAACCTGAAACTGGCACTAAACTTACATGATGGACAGACAGAAGGAGAGAGAGGAAAAAGGGAGATGGATGGAACAAGGAGGGCGAGGAAAGAAGAAAGACAATGGGAGGATTAAGAAAGTGTGTGAAAACTGCAATAAGAAAGGAAAAAAAAGCAGAGATGTGGCAAGATATGAAGAAAGACAGAGAGAGAGAAAAATGGAGAGCACAAGGGACTAGGACTACGGCCCAGGATATGCTTGAAAAGAAACAATGTCTTGTCTGACTACAAGAAGGCAAAAGTGTTCAGAGCTGTTCGGAATGGCAACAATGGGGGTAAAAATGCAGCGGAGAGAGAGACAAAAAACCTATAAATATGGAGATAATGAGAGAGAAGTTCAAACCCAGCTAACTTTCTCACCTCTGCACGCTTGCCAATCATGCACACCCCCCCCCAAATCTAATTTGTATCTCGTTCTGTCTGTACCTAAACAATTTTTATTTTATTTTTTTTATTAGCAACCTCATCAAACCAACAGGAGGTACTGAACCTATTAGTTTGTTATATACACTGATCAGCCATAACATTATGAGCAATCTGGTCACCCTGGTGCCTATGTTGGATTGGACCAGCACGGGCCAGGCCTTCACTCCTTACATGCATCAATGAACCCTTTTTCTCCGTTCACCGCTTTCCTTCCTTGGATCACTTTTGATAGTACTGACCACTGCAAGACTGGGAACACCCACAAGAGCTGCAGGTTTGGAGATGCTGCCCATTTGAGGGACAAAATAATCAGTGTTATTCACTTCACCAGTCTTCAGCCAATCAGATCAATTAACCATATAATGTAGTCAAATTCTTCCTGAAGTCAGCCAGGAGAAGAATGACACCTTTTACTAAAAAAAATACTCTCCAGTTCTGATATAACTGGTGCTAGCAGCATCTAAACGTCATTATTGTTTAACAAACACGTCTTCTCCCTGTCTTACCCCTAGCCCTCACCCCTGTAGCTGCCAGTACTTCCTCAAAGGATGCTGATTGGTCCAGTACTACTGTAGTTCGGCCACAAATGCATAGATTGAAGCTTGGCAAGATGGATTCTCGCGTGAGTCCAGCTGCCACACAAGGTTAGTCATTTATTACTTTAT
>NW_023339751.1:21202115-21219151 GCF_004916995.1 Morone saxatilis | reverse complement strand
AAGGTGGGGCAGTGAGCCTGTAAAAAGCTGTGAAGGGGTCATAAAGAGTGCAGAACATCTGAAACACTGTGATACCAAACAATTCTGTGGGCAGTGGCAGTTCAAGAGCATACAGGCTGAAACTAAAACATGGTTTCATGAAGTTTGGTCAAGGATCAAATGAAACATCTGTTCTCTCTCTCTGAAATATATAGGGGATACATATGGTGTAGAAGGGCAAGATGTTCTTTCAAGCTACAGTAAGAACGAAAATGTGTCTCTGACCGATAAAAGTAAATAAAAAATAACATCTAGGGACACAAGAAAAAAGATAACTCTGCAAAAACTCTCAAATTTAAGACAGAGAACCAGTCATAAAATGTAAACTCCTACATTTTTATTGCTGTATGTGTGTCTCTCTTCAGCAAGATATTCTTCACCGCCTGCTGTTTCAAGGTAAATCCTCCACTGCAGGGGAGGAAGGAGAAGGAAGTTAAAGTACAACAGGTTCTTCTTCTTCTTGTCTGACAGCATCGTATCCTCTTTGGATCTGCTAACCAGTGGGGGGATTGAAAAAAATGTGGCCTTTTACATCTGACTTTAAATACATATTTGACCATAACTCACCTACTGAGAGGGCTGCTGCTTGTCAAGGGGTCTAAAGTCCTAAAGAATGCAACAAAGCCTGTGAACCAGATCAGGCAAACAAAACTAATTGTACGACTATATATTCACAAACAACATATTTCACTCTGCATCATGTGTCCAATGCACCTTGTCCAATTTGGCAATCCATTTAAACTAGTGTTCCACTCTGCCAGTTCAATTGGTGTGAACAGAGAGTAACACTACTGGGATAAGACTCAGAAACATTTAACATACAAGAAGTTATTATATGTAAAATGATTAAACAATATTTAATATTGCTCACTTTTTCTAAGGCAGCAATCAAATGAACTCCTTTGTACAAAAGGTCAGATTTCCTTGAGTTGTATCCCTTCCATTGAAGCAAGCGTTGAGATGACACACTGAATTGATTTACTCATCAGAGGCTTGTTCAAATAATTCAACTTGCAGCCAGTGTTCATATGTTATAAACATGTCCGTTCCTCAAGTTTCCAGCAGATCATTTGTTTACTAAGTAGCATTGTGATGGTGGGGAACATGGTAGTTCTAGCTCCAAGTAAAGTGTTATTCTAGGCAATACTTAGAGGCCAAAGACGACCAAGAAGTCCTGACTTTCATGGACTTTTATTAATTTTACACAGTCCATGCCAGCTCAAGTGCACGCTGTCATTATAGCAAAAAGGGGACATACCAGATACGAAAATAGAATAAAATTTAAGTACATTTTTCTTTTGAACTGTTTAACTGGAAGGTTTCTAAAGACATGTAGCTGTCAGACCTTTATTACAACTGAGACATTCAGAAAATGAAGGGCAAAAGAATGGTAATAATCCTATCTTTTTTCCATTTTGTCCTGCAAGCAACAATCATTCCTGCTGTCTCTGAATCAGCAGACCAAGCTTTTCACTATGAGCTGTTTTTTGTTGTGAATTATCTAGATTATTACCTGAATGAACAGGTAACAAGTTCAACCATAATAGGTGTTCAACCATAGTTCAACCATAATAGGTAATTTAAAGCCAAATATGGTGCCACTCTTTGGCTAAGTACTTGCCATCTTTGTCCTTACCCTGAATTACTTCACTGATAACTGCAAAATGATAAAATTGCCAGTGGAAAAAAAAGAAATACATAGAAAAGACAGAAACTGTGTGTCAAGACTATGATTTTCTGTTAATGCAGTCCTATTTCTTCTCAGAAAACAAAAAAATGTGAAGTATACCTTCAAAGAGAGATAGCAGAGACAAAGAAAAAGATAAACACAGGGATAACAAGGGACAGAGAAAGAAAGATGGTTGAAAACCGTCAGTACATTTGCTCAGCTGACGCTGCTGCAGGTGCTTCTCCTCCAGCCACTGAAATAATGTGCGGTCCACACACCTTTTCTAATCTGCCCAATGATAAAAGGAAGAAGAAAAAACCTTTTTGTTAAAGCGCAAACAGAACATGAAGAGGAATGGGTTTGTTTTAGCCTCGTTAGTGTTGACAGGGGTGTGAGTTATTGAGTTAATAACATCGGCGTGCGTTTGTGTGTGAGACTCTGCAGCCATGCCTTTCAGTCGTGAGATACATAGAAAGAGCCACAGGTGACTGCAAAGCCAAAGTAAACCAAAGGAGTGTACATGCAATTGTCCATGATGAATTCAAACGAGTGTGTGTCTGTGTGTGTTTTCACCTTTTCTCATTTTTCTTCTCTGCCTCATAGAAGCTTTTGTGTTATCTGATAAGCCCTTCAGTGGTGTGTGTGTGTGTGTGTGTGTGTGTGTGTGCGCAGTATTTAGCTGTGTATTTTTCTACCAAACATACATTACTCCCAGGTGTCATAAATATTCTTTATCTGCTCCTTTCCCCTTCATTCCCCCTCCCTCCATCCATCCATCCCTCTCCACCCACCAACCCTCCTTCCTGAGGCATATTAAATCCCCACAATTGAAGAATAAATACGCCACATTAAAACATAAGATATGAAACTGATTCATTCTTTGCTTTAAATAGCATTATGAAAACAGGAGACCGCCGTTAATCAGCGGCAAGGTGGGAACTGCTTTCTGCAGGCGGAGGCGTGCAGATGCTAGTTGCTGCGGGCTCATCAGCTTTACGACGTAGCGGCAGTACTTTATGGAGGCAGTGGAAACATCGATTTATGCTGATGACTGCCTCTGTTCTGTAATGCAGCCATGACACGCTGTAAAGCTCTGATCAAGTTTGGAAGTGGAAGAAGTGGCCTTTAGCTGCAAAACAGGGCAATATACTGTTTGATGTACTGGCTCCACAGCTATTTAACATATGTGGAATTTTTGTTGGAAAGACGCAGGAGGCGGTACACTATAAAGCATCTTACCGTACCATGCAAAGACATCCCACAAATATATGGATATACAATGTTTATAATTCAAGAGTGTGCTGTTATTGCCAATTTTCTAAGCAGAGGTAAGGATGTCTATAGCTATGGAAGTAAAGTTGAATACATGAAAGGGATTAGATTTAAGGGAGAGATTTAAATAATTGTGATTTCCATAGAATTTCCTGACCTTTTCTAATAAGTTTCCTGGGGAAAAAAAATATGTAATGTAATTTCTAAATTATGGGGAAAAACATGTCATCTACTTGCAAAGCTAACCTCCTTTTAGTCAATGCACAGCAGAGAAATGAACAATCTGAAAAAAATCTAAAATGTGAAATTTGTCTACAGGCAAGAATACAACTTAACATTAATGAAGATGTTTAGTATTATATCCATAATGTTAATTATTTTAAGGTCCAGTGTGTAACATTTAAAAGGATCTATTGGCATAGAAATGCAATATAATATTCATATGTTTTCATTAGTGTATAATCACCTGAAAATAAGAATTGTTGTGTTTTAGAATGAGATGTTTTTATTTACAAAGGGAGCAGGCCCTCATTTACGGGGGCCACTATGTCCTGTAGTAGTGCATGGGACAAACCAAACATATGGCCTGACGCTTATTTCACAAGTTTCATGGCCACCATAGTTTCTCATACACACTTGGAATGGGAGGGTGATGTGAAGGGGTCGTAATCTGCAAATACACCGCTAAAAGCTCTAGAAGTGAATGTAATTGACAAGGAATCGGATCACCGTCATTGCATTGTCTAAGCTTTCAGTCAAACAGACCTTAGTGACAGCAGCTCACACCATTCAAACATTTTGGTTATTTTAAAATTCAAAAGCAGCAACCATGTCCAGGTTACTCTGAATATTTACACAGAATACAGTGTGAACAGCATTCATAGTGAATATTTCTTTGTTAGAAAATAAGTGTAATGAAAACTGTCAACACCCACAGTAACTGGGAACACTCTTTTGGGAAGTGAAGTTTTTCAATGCTGTGAGCACAACAAACGGAGTAACATGAACAAAATTTAATTCAATTCAAATAAAACAAAACAATCTGGATGAACTGACTCTTTGAAATAGCATAGGCAGCATAACAACATGTAGCTATAGCAAAAACATTCCCTAAAGTGAGGTAGTATAAAAACAGCATATGGTTTGTGTTTTTCTGTAAGGTCGGGCTTTGAGTTCCCTTGGAAACAAAGCAGATAATTTACAAGAGTTTGGATGAAACTGCACAGGCCGACACATTTCTTTCCAGCTGACATGTAGTTTGTATCATTAAGCCATCGCAGACACCTTGCCATTTGAAAACTCTTCTGATAGAAGTCTGCCAAATATTTTTTTTACATTTTTTTTATTTGAAGAGTATAATTGCAAGTTTTTAGAGGACAAAAAAACAATTCTTTCCAGCTGTGACACTTAATCTGTATCATTATAAAAGATTAACTGAGCCCAGGCACCTCACCATGTGAAAACTTTCTTCAAAAAGAAATGATAGAAGGCTCTTGTTCCAAGACTACCTATAATTTAAAGTCTTCAGAGGACAGGAAATATGTCTTTGAAGGAAAACCACCTGGAGAGCATTTTAAGCTTATTCTTTACAATATGTGTCCTGGGGGATCTGAGCACACCACACATCCATGAATTTATAAATTGTGATGGATTCTAAAATTGTTTGTTCTTACAGAGATGGAGAGTGAAAGATTTAGATGTTTGAACACAGATGCTTTGGACTGTAGCTTCTAGGGGGAAACTCAAGAGGGAAGCCCAGGGGATGGTGCTGTCTTCTACTATGTAATAAGATATTATATTTACCCATATTGCAACAAAATGTGGTTAGAGAGGACATGAATCATGAATCAGATACTGGGTGGGCAGTACAGTACAGTAAAGTGTGTGTGTGTGTGTATGCACGCATGCTTACACGTCAACCCTGTCTCCACAAAATTATGTTTATATACAACAAATTTGTTTTCACATTTACGTTCTAATGGGATTCACGCTGTTGCCTGAATTATGTTCACATAAGTGTTTTGTGTGAAGGAAGTGCTATGTTTCAAGTGTTATAAGGAGATGGATGTAGTGTACGTCAGGCATGAATAATTAGCACTGGAGATCTGGGTTTGTATTTTCAGTGCCTAAACATAACCATAATAAGGCGGAAAAACAATTACATTAGTGGTCAGTGAACATTTTACTAATATGTTAAGTCTCAACCTGCCAGACACCTTGATTAACAAGGATTCCTCATTATGGAGATAAAGCAGCATAACAGCATAGAATGACGTCTAGGTGACAGGGTTGATATAAATACTTGAGGAATAACTGCTAACACAAAAGTAAATCAGTAACACTTTTTAAAGGACATATAAGTATTTCTGGTCCTCCATACATTTCTCATCATTTAATGGTGGGTACCATAAAAAGCTACACATACAAATAGTACAAAGATTTAAAAGGTTCCCGCAGGAGAGGATTTTTGAAATTGAAATGTACAAATCTTGATTATAAGGTGAAAGGTTATTAAATGCTTACTCAAGTCCAACAGAGAGACTGAGCCAGCCAGACTCTGGTCTAGGCGCTCCTCTTACTGCCCACTTCATCTGATTTATCCACTACATGTGTTCTGCCTATATTCTGCCTCTTCCTAGTCACAAGGTTCCCCCACATTCTCTGTGTTGCCTGTCTCACAGGCACCAAAGCACTCAATAACTTATCAGAGCTCAGATGCCCTCCTGCAGAGTGTGTACCAGGATCTGCTCCAGCTTTTCGTTGCAAGTCCCTTTTAGTTGAATTGATGTGTAGATTACAAGTGAAGCTACTGATAACCTTGGGCTGAAAGAAAACTGACAGGCCTAACAGCGGTGTTCAGTTTAAAATGGCATATTATATGGCCATAGAAAAAAATTACATATATTGAAAATATTCTTGTGGGTGAACAACTGGGTCATGTTTAATGTAACAGTATATGTTGTAAGAGCTGAAAGGTATGCTATTTATGGTTTCTTTTCTGCAATTAATTCTTGTAATGTGTGTAACAAAAGATAAAAATAAGGAAATAAATCATATGAAAAAAATATATGTGATTTGACTATTGAATATATGGACACTGGAAAGTTGAAAATACGCATTAATCCTCCATCAAATCACGCCACACTTCTCTCCATGCAATTACATCTTCATCATCTAATTCACACAACTTTGCATGCAGACCAAATCACTGTGAGTGTGGAAACAACAGGTGTTGTGTTCCTTGCTCGCTGTCTAAACATGGCATGAAATGGGGTGATGATGGCTTTATTTGTTTAACCATACTCTGTTGCTGTGTAAGTGGGACAACATAAAATAGCGGGGCAGCATGGAAAGGTTCCCTTTCCCTCATTCATTACACAATTATGCTAAGCTGCATGCTTGACTATGAACCAGATGTTGTGTAATTAACCTCAGTGTGAAGATAGCGTTCTGCCCTATTGTCTCTCACCTTCAAGAATGAAATGGAAACCAGGCTGAGGCACAGATAAGGAAGGGTACTCCTGAGGTTTCCACAGGCACATATGCCGAACTGAACTGAGTCCAACCTGGTCAAAACAGAACTAAAAACTAATTAAGCATCATGGGCAGATAGCCTTCCATACCATTGTCTCTATAACCTTCAGCTGTGTGAGGAGATGAAGCCTCAAACAGGGAGGTGGAATTTAAAACATGACAATATTTTACAGAAGATCTGAAAACTTAATATCACAAAACTATTGAAGGCTTCAACATAAATTTACACTGCAGAGAAGCCATAATTAGATATATGAATGCAAGTATTGTTTGTTTATTATACTCTGCAAAGGTTGTGTAATAAATGTATAAAGTTCAAATGAGTCCAAACATTATGATGACTAAGATCCCAAATAAAATCTATTCTCATACAGTGAAAATTAAAATGAAGATATGATCCAGCTTGACTTATAGAGGTAACATATTCCAACAGTGTCAGTTGAGTAAAAGACTGGTATACAACAGGTACTTATATTCACTTCTTCGTGGGTGCAAGGTGGAAGAATGAAGTATGTTAATAGTGTCTCTATTACACAGAGAGGATTTTAAAGTTTATTGTGTCAATCTAATTATATGTGTAAATTCTTTGATTATCACTCAAAATTCTGAAATACAGAATTGTGAATTGTTTAAGTCAGTGTCTCCGGATTTACTGAAGTTTCAAACGTGGACTGGAGGCTCAGTGGTGTTTGTT
The DNA here is from genome assembly GCF_004916995.1 of Morone saxatilis. NCBI lineage: Eukaryota > Metazoa > Chordata > Actinopteri > Moronidae > Morone > Morone saxatilis. The sequence goes on along the minus strand of NW_023339751.1, from coordinate 21,211,943 downwards.
TTGAACTATGCATTATCTGACAAGGCTTTTTGTTTGTAACTAGTTTGATAAATGAGGGTGACTTCTCTTGGCTTTCATTCTGACGGGTTGACCTCTTGTATAGAGCATATGTCCTGCAACATCTGTCACTGGGCTCCGCTGTGGCTTTTGGGGGGGGTTGACAAAGATGGCTCAGGGGTAATAGTTCACTTCCCATAATGCTTTGCTCTTATCAGGATTATTGATATGCTCAAACAAGTTACATCAAGGCAAGGTCAGACAAATGACACCAATGTTCCATTTTACTGTTTAATGGACCTAAATTAAACATTTTTTAACTGTTACAGTATATTACCTAAACACCACCGGTTCTTAGAATGTTGTCCGGCACTAGCCCCAGCCCAGAACTTGTTCGCATTCGTAGAAAGGGGGCAAGAATGACCCCGCTAAACTAACCAAAAAGCCTCTTTAACTACACTAACAAAGTGTCTCCACATCCTTATATCCCAACACTGGACACGGGGCTGCTTACTATTCACAGAGCATCATTCCACCCCACCCTCTGTTTATCTAAACCCTGTATGTGTATGTCATTGAGAACAGGCATCTTACAACAGAGGTGACACTACCGTTTGAACAACTGTCTGCCACTCCCCCTCAGGAGAAGGGCACATCTGATTTGGTGGTTACCCTTTCCCTGAAAGTACCACTGTCATGTTGCAGCATGTGCCCTGTAATCTCTTTGTACAGGAGGCTGATATGAGCAGCCAGCCAGCAGCCTCTCTCAGGGCCAACACCAGCCACACTGCCTCATGAGGACCCTTCAGGGCCAGTGGGTGAAGGTGAGCTGCCAGCATGTTGGCGAATCACGGAGAGAGCAGTGCTATCACACAGGACTGCTGAGTGGGCTATTGAGCCCAGCTGCACTCTGTCCCCTCAGCCTTCCAAAACTACAACCATTAGGATCACTAGCTTATTCACTAGCTAGTGAGCTTGGTTGATGGCTAGTTAGCTGGGTAGCCTACTTGTATTTTATACACAATACTGTATTTACCTTCGGACAAGTTGAGTTAAAAAAATAATTTAAATCAGTTTCAAAGATTTGTTGTCCATATTAAAAAATAGTTATTGCTGTTAAATGACAAATCTACAAGTTTTAGTGACTCACTGTTCACAATGCTCCACCTGTGGCTTCAGTTCAGAGTCAAATAAGTTCTGTCTGTTGCTGGTTCAAACCATGGTCTATATAAGTGGTGTTTATAAGGTTAAAGGCTCAGCAACCACCTATCTGTAACAGACTAATTGTGGATTGTTGTTGGCTGAGCTGAGCAGCAGTGGTGCTTCCAGTGACCAGGGGAGCTCCACTACAAAAAGCTTCTGATGTGGTCAGTGACGCTGATGATTCAGTACTCTCAGTTCAGCTCCAGGACTCTACATTTGTTTGTGCATGTGTGTATAATTCCACAATACTGAGCTGTAGTGGCTGGTCTGTACCCACTGCAACCCTCTGTGTTTGTTAGTGTCTAATCAGAAAACAATAGTGTAGCTGCTACCATTCTTTCTGAAATGACAAGGGTTGATGTTGACTTGGCTGTGCACTGCACTGTGGGACGGCTCTGTGCATTCCAACCAAACCAGATGATGTCAAGCTGTCTTTATGAACCTCCGCCATTTTGATAAATTACAACTCCATTCACCTCCAATGAGCCTTATTTATCTACAAGAGAGCAGATCCTCTACTATGGAGTCTACCATGTTAAACCACCATGTTTCTAATTGAGCCCAGACACCTAGACAGTCTATTGTTTAGTGGTTGTGGGACGGGCGGAGCCGCCATAGTTTTCCTACATGCTTGGAAGGCGAGCTGTATTCAGTTAGTTACAGTATGCAACTACCTAAATACATAGATGATGCTAAATGCTACACACTGGTACTTTGAGGCAGGGCTACTTCTGCCTTTATCATACAGTAAGTGCAGTTTGGTGACCAGAGGTAATTCCTAGAACAGCTCCAACAAGGTAAAAAAACAACAACAAAGGAATCTGAATTAGGAATATTTTCTAAAACCTATGAAGGACACTTGTTGCATTACCAGTTGGTTTACAGTGTCAGCATCCTCATGTGTAACCACACACACCCATACAATCACACTCCAGTCATGGTATAAGGTCAGAGGGCCAGAGCAGCGTTTTCATCCTTGTGTGGGTATGCAAATGAACACAATGATGGTGTTGTTTTGTTTTGTTTAACACAACACCATCATTTCCCTCATGTGCTTATGTGAGTCTTTTTGGTTATGTTTATTTCTGTTTGCATTCATTTTTGTGTGTTTTAGCTGACCTGTAGAAGCTCCTCTTGGTCACCGCCCACCTCCAGCGCTACAGCAACCGAAGCAAAGGGACGACTGGCCATCTGCTGTCGCTCTCTCATCAGCTGCTATAGAGTGAGACAGAAAAAAAGAAATTATTTTATTTAACATGATATTTGGGGACATTTCTGAAAGACTATCCTGTTTTACTTCATAAACACATTGTTATCCATGTGCAGTTGGGCCACAGTCAGTTGGTCGCTGAACAGCTCTACTGGGACCAACTGGAGGTTAAATGCCTTGCTCAACACTTGCTCAATTTCTTCAGACAGTAGATGATTTTACAGTAACCAAATGGTAAACATGCCGGCTTTTGTAACCGATAACCATGTGTGATTAACAAGGAAGGGAAGGTTAAAAGGCAGGAGAAAAGAGGGTTGAACAGTGACGGACACAAATAGGAAAAGGAAAAAAATGTAAAAAAGAAAGTAAAAGAGCAGTAAAGAAGAAAGAGAGAAAGGGAACAGGACAGTAGAGGTAGGAAACAGAAAAGGATGAAATAAGGAGGCATGGGAAAAAGTGGTGGGGGGGGATCAAAGCAAAATGGATGGCTGGTAGGTGCACAAGAGGAAGGAAGAGGAGTGGGGAATGGCAGGGGGGGGGGGCGGAGAGAGTCAGAGGGGAGGAGGAGGGCGGACAAACTGTATTAATGAGGAAGTGTCAGATGAACAAAGGCAGACGGCGAGGCCCTTATCAGCATGAGGTCCAACCCCCCCCCCCAAACTCAAAACACAAAACACAAATATACAGTACATTAAAAAACAGAAGAAACATGTTGGGAACAGAAAGACTCACCAACACTCCTACACACAACAACATCAAGAGAGATAGAACGCGCCTATGCATATCTACACCTGAATTTCTATGAAAACACTACTCTTTCCATCAAAAGCCCTGTTTCTCAGCTTTTTCCACTTCACTACAGACATGTTAATGGGGGTTTGTTTCTACATTTAGCTTGGGGGTGGCCACCTGTTTCACGCAAAACAAACTCATTTCTGGCCGATTATGCGCCAAGCTCTAATCATCAGTGTGTTGCTTGTTGTTTCGGCAGAAAATCTGCCTGGTGCAGTGCGCGCGCACACACAAACATACACGCATACACAATACATCTTTGATAGGTGAAACCAACGCCGGGAAGGCAGATGGAGAATCTGGGCTGCAGACTGTGACCCTTACAGGAGAGAAAACATGAGATTGTGTTTCACAAAAATGAATAACATGAAATTAAATTTTATGTGTGGAAGAATCCAGCCATTGCGAAAAGCAAGCATAGGGAATGTAGAGCAAAGAATTTATAAGAGAGGAATAGAAGTGGTCAGGGAGTTGGAGATGCAACTGTAACATGATTTGTTAGAATCCCACTCCCTGTTTCTCTTCACTCTCTGCTATCAATTATCCCATTAAACCATGACATGACATAGAGATACGCTCAAAATATAAAACAGCACAAAGAAAGCGGAGTGGTAGGGACAGAAAAAGAAGCAAAAACATCAAAAAACAGACAGAAAAAGAAAAAGAAGAGTGAAACACAATCAATAACAAAAAGATAAAAAAAAGGAAAAAAGCAGAGGGGTTATCAAAAGGAAGAACAGAGTAAGTAAACCACTGCTGTCAGTGTCAGTGGCGTCCACACTGTGCCACCCCTACCCAAACTCAAGCACCTGTGTGTCCTCTCCTGTTGCTGAGGAAACACTGCACACATCGACATTAACCAGCTGTCAGGTGCTGTGCTAGCCCGCCGCCGGCTGCTCGCTTGCCAGTGTCAGACTCTTTAAGCATGAATGAATACTACACCTGTAGCTACATCAGCGCAGTCAGGCACTCCGGCGGCGCCAACTGCTCTGCTAGCACGCCACGGTGCCGGCTAATGTGATGTCTTCTCTTGTTAGCTGTCACTGCTATGCTAACGTTGTTCAGATGACAGTGTGTGCTCGCTAGCATCGCTGTTAGCCTCCTGCTGATGTCAGCTTCGATTTGTTAGAGAAGGTGTGGGAGAGAGGGAGGGTGTCTGTGTACTGTGAGCTTTAGATGATGTAATATATCCCCTTTACACCTTTTTAGACCTTTAGAAGCGCTTGCTGTGTTGTTAGTGTATATTTACAAAGAGGAGATAATTCATCCTCAAGTTTAAAGCGGGAAAATCAACAAAAATGCAGTGAAACACACTGGCCAGTTTGCAGTTAGTCTTTCAGAGATTGGTAAACAGCCTCATTGAAATACTGACTGCCATTGTAAGGCAGTATAGGCCTCATACCTAACAAACAAAACAAAATCATCCATATATTCATCCGTATATGTTTTTTTTCTTTTTAACCAGCAGAATGATATTTGTTAGTGCCTTCAAAATTGTCCAAAAAAGTCCAAAATATTTCATATAAAATGTCAAATATCTAACAATATAGGCTGTGTGCTGCCAACAATAGAAAATAATGCCGTATATCAGTTTGGAAAGAAATTGTGCTTACTGCTGTAGCGTGCATGTGTAAGTACTTATCCTTTTTTTGTAACAGCTTTAACTACTCTGAAGGTACATCCACTGGGACTTGCAAGTAGTTAATCTTGAGCCTTTAGTGTCAGAAAGTGCTTTATGGAAAAAAGATCTTAGGAAGTATAAGTATATAGTATAGACGTATAGTATAAGAGGTGGCAACATCCAAAATACAGTGAAGGAGTGCATTAAGCATAGGACCTTCCCCCAGAGGGATTGTTTCCAGTCCTGTGTGAAGCACATTTGCATGTGGATTTAGGCTCCAGAGTGACAGCTGCAAATCTCAGGGAAACATGGTCTACATAAAAATGTTTAAACAAGATCTTATAGTCTGTAAGTCTGTTTGTTTTAAAAAATATATTTTAAGTTTTTGCCTTTTATTGGATAGGACAGCTGACAAAAGGGGGAGAGAGAGGGGATGACATGCAGCAAAGGACCACAGGTCAGATTCAAACCCATGTATGGCAGCTGCAGGAAGGACACAGCCTTAATATATTGGGCACTATATCTCTACCAGCTGAGCTATCAGTAGCACCCCCATAGTCTGGTTTTTTAAATGTCTTTTCAGCAGAAAAAAATGTTCAGTGAGTACATTGAAAGAGTTAATGGTGACCGTAATTGTTCCTCCTGTCCATATTGGTTGCTAGCTCCGGAATAACTGTGACCAACTGTGTTTTTAATGTATGAGCATGTGAGCGTTGAGGATTAGGTTAGCGTACAATTGCGTTCAAAGAAACCACAATTTGAAGGACAGGAGTCAAGCAATGGTGTCTGGTGTCAAGGTGATATTTTGTTTACGTGACCATCCAACCACTTTTACAGCAGAATAACATCAATAATCACACCAAATGCCCTTGCTTCTCAAAGAAATAACCACAAGCATAAGGTCATTTTTAAGCACAGCAAGCTTTTGTTAGTCTGAAGAGTTGAGCCTCTAATTCACTACTGCAACTGCTTTAAGACACTTTTAGAAAGTATTGAAGTCAAATGAAGAAAGTGACAAACTTGCAATAATTCAGTCCATTTCACAGTTCTTACAGCTAGGATATGATATGCTGTCTGTTGAATGTGTGAGTCTGTGTTTATACACTTTCTTTAGGAGTGTACATGTGTGAGTTTGGGTTATATGATGTGTCCTCTCAGCTCTTTCTTCTCTAAAGTCAGTGCTCCTGTATAATTGAGATTAGAGAAACTGGTCAAGGTGAGCTGGGTCACATTTGTGTGTGTGTGTTTGTGTGTAGGTGTGTGTTGCACCCTGATAAATCAGTCTAGACAGTGGAATTATGTCGGGACATAAAAAGTGGGAGTAATATTCAGCACTGTGTTAAGTTTTAGAGTCTAGTGAATATGCAAGTGTGTGTATGTGTGTGTGTGTGTGTGTGTGTGTGTGTGTCTTTAAATATGGTATTGTGTTCACTGTGCATGTACACAAACATACAAATGCAAAGTAACATGTTCATTTTGGTCAAACCGACTACTTGTCTGTGTGCTCATGCATGTGTTGTGTGTTTAATGTCCCCTTTGACAAGTCCTTGAGTGGGCAACAAGGACAAGGCAGCGGCCATCTTCTCTGTCTGCCTGTTGGGCTGTAAATCAGCCATAAAACGGCTAATTAACTCTGCTGTGCTGTAAACAAGCCACACTAGATACCACAAACTGGATGACAAAAGGAGGGGGTGAGTGGAGACAGAGCTATATGTGCGTATGTGTCTGAAGGAGACAGAGCAATAATATTTAGTATTCCTCTTTCAAGTATTTTAGCCGGGTGCCTAAAATTCACGAAGTTAACATTTCACTCCATATTGAATGTCCCTGTGTTTATCTAGCCTCAGGGAAGGACGACATCCAAACATCCATTCATGCCTCCATCCATCCATCCATCTCAGCTGGACAGACAGACGCATAAACAGCCAGGAGAAAAATGAGAGTGCTGCAACAATGAAGCCAATCACATGGCAAATTATGCTTCACAGAACACGGCTCAACCAAAGTAGCACCTGCAAGCTCAAATTGCCAGTCCTGTTAGACGGATTGGAAATATCTCTGTAATGTGCTGTTTGCTGATTTCAGATGCACTCCTGTGCAAACGATGGGTTTCACAACACAATGACTGGCTCACTGCTATACGCCTGCAATTAAACTCCACATCAGCCCTGTGAATGCAAAACTATAGTAATGTCAACACACCTGCAAGCCTGTGTAACTGTCAGTGTGTATGTTTGTGTGTTGGTTGATCGCTGTCGGGGAATAATGCAACAGCATGTATCCAATATTATGTGGCACAAAATTGCTGTAAACATGTACACAAAAACCCCAAATGTGTCATGTTTGGACAGTGTGCTGGAACAGCATGTGTGTTTTAGTTTTTCTAGGGAAAACTGCTGTAATGACATACACTGTATGACCAAATATATGGGCACACACTAAGGAAAAATTCTTTATTACGTCAGCATGACACTGCCCTGTGCACAAAGCTACGTGCATAAAGAAAGGGATTTGGTGCATTAGAACACCGACTGCCAACCATCATCAGTGCTAGGCTTCACTAACCAGTCGTTTACATGGCCCGTGTCTGCGCCGCATGTGCGTGGCAGAACGCCTATTCTTTACCGCCCTGAGCCGCGCATGTCTCCCAGCAAAAGAGGACAGTGAGAGGGATCTGTTGGTAGTCATATCCACATATTTTTCATTTTCATTTCATTTCCATAATCTTTTTGTTTATTTAACAGGGCTTCAATGTGAAAAAATTACTGGAACTCTCTCCTAGATATAAAGTTATATATTTATATATTTTCAGAGTCTAAATATATGTAACATGGAAATGGGTGATTGGGATGGATGGTGGAATGCTCGTAAATTTATGACTGTCACACCACACTCCTGAAGCAAAAGGATGTTGGTTAAGGTTAGGGAAATTGTGATTTCAGTTAAATGTTATCTCAAGTCACTGCTGACTTAAGAATAAGGCCTTAAGTCACTATGAGTGGATAGTATTGCAAAACTGCCTATTTTGACAGAAAACAAATTAAATATGTTGCCAGTGATTTTACTGATATGTTCAGTTTCAAAATTTTTGCAACTTGCTAGATACGTTAATTAACAACATTTCTTTATCATGTTAATAGAAAACATAATTTGGTTGGCATGATGTCCCCTCAAAACATATTTTCTGTTGCAAATTAGTTATATATAGATGGAATATTTAGGAGACAGGACTGAGAAACACAAACAGACAATAGAAGAACAAACATAGAAAACACATCCGACTCAAACACGCACAGCAGAATTTGCTGATGTGAAACTACTAAACAACACATTTCTCATCCACCATTACTGCCCCTTTCCTCTTTAGAGGTAATGCAAAATCAGCGTCCATGTTCGTCCAGTCCATCTGTAACCTAACAAGATGGTTTAATCAATGCCACAGAAGGCTGCAGGTTTAGCTCTGATTAATGTTTTAATCAGAGACAGGAGGGAAACAACCATTTCTGGACAGGGCGTATAACTCTTACTGAGTGTTCAGAGTTTCATCATGTTGAACTGTATGCTTCACTAGAAGTGTTAAAGCTAATTTCAATGTTTAATAATGTCCTGGGGTGAGAACCAATATAAGTTAAAAAATCATCATGACGATGTTACAGTGGCTGCCACTGAAAACTGATTTTTAAAGAAATTGCTGAGAAATTGTCAAGCCAGATATCCCTATTGGCCCTGCAGGGAATGATAGCTGCTGGGTTACTGTCTCAATGTGCCATGAAGAGCGCATTACAATTCCTCTTGCAAAGGGATCTGTTGGGTACCTTAAAAGTAAATGCAAATATGAGAAGGAACAGATGAAAAGGGTGACTGTGACAGTACATTTTGCAGTTCAGCACCAAAAGTAAAAAGCAAAATCTTATTGTAATGTAAAATCCGGTCAAGCATTAAGTGACTCCGCAAAATCAGTCTTCCTCTCAGTGTCAGTAGAGCAGGACAGGGCTATACATCTGTTAGACATAACAAATTACGGAATCTGTTTTTTGGGTCTCAATTTTTGGAGGGAAATGTTAACGAGCACAAAAGTTAGTTGGACTGTCATTGGAGTAAGATACAGTATCTCCTCTATTTGAGTCTGTGTTGAGTTGGAGAGTGTTATTGCCTTCATGTGACAACATATTGGGTGAAGCAGGAACTTACAACTGCAAATACATGTACATACGGAGTGTCCAGTTTATGTCGTTAGGCACGTAAACATCATATCCTGTTTAAGAATAAGCCTTGGTTTGAGGTTGGTTTATAAGATAAATTACTTACTCAGTTGTCCGATCACTGACTGCACAATGCCTCTTGCTAGCTGTGTGCTCGGATAGGTTCCGACAGGGTCAAAAGACTAGACAATGGATGGATAGATGGATGAGTTTAATAATTAATTCTTGTTGAGTGTTGTAGATATAGCAATAATTTCTAAGTGTGTTGTTTTTATTACCTTTTTCTTCTCCTTTTTAACTCATGTGAAGTGTCTTTGAGTTTCTTGAAAAGCGCTTTATAAATCAAATGTATTATTATTATTTTTATTATATGTTGAAGTGAAAGTGAAAACATGACATTGGTAAAATGATGAATAAACTGATAATCCATTGTTGCTCTTGATTCCATTAATGGTGATAAGACTGAAAAATATAAAATTCAAAATATCAATACATACAGCATTACCTATCTATAAAGTTGAGTCTAATCTAATCTAATTATGCCTGGCCAATTCATATAGTTACTATGTCATGAGCCCTAGGACCTAGTCATTAAACTGATCAAAAAATATTTTTTTTCGATTTCTGCTACATATGTATGCAGAATTGAAGAAAGACCTTTTTTTTTTTTTTTTTAGTATATATTTTTAGGCTTTTATGCCTTTATTTGATAGGACAGCTGGAGATAGACAGGAAAGGGGGGCAGAGAGAGGGGATGACACGCAACAAAGGGCTGCAGGTCGGATTCGAACCCTGTGCTGCTG
>NW_023339751.1:21196709-21202015 GCF_004916995.1 Morone saxatilis | reverse complement strand
GGGGGCAGAGAGAGAGGGGATGACACGCAGCAAAGGGCCGCAGGTCGGATTCGAACCCTGGGCCGCTGCAGCAAGGACTCAGCCTTGGTACATGGGTCGCCAGCTCTTCCCACTGAGCTAACCGGGCGCCCGAAGTAAGACTTTTAATCTCAAATTTTATGGGAAAAAAATATTTTTTAGGAGCATAAGCACATTCACTGACCCATCCATTTACTGCCGCTTATCCAGGCCTGGGTCATTGTAGCCTAGACCTTTCTTCTTATTGATATTCTCTGAGGATCCCAAAGAGTTTCCTGGTCAGATGGGATATGTAATCACTAAAGTGTTTTCTGGGTCTACCCTTGACTCTCCTCCTTTCTGGATGTGTCTAGAATACTCCTATATGGAGGTCTGTTCAAAGCCCCTCCAGCTGTCCAAGCAACCTGTCTCTGAGGATGACGCCTGAAGCCAACTCATTTTGGTCGCTTTTTTTCCAAAATACAATCTCATTAAGTGATGATTTGGTTGACATATAATCATGTTAATTATTTAAATTACTATATATTTTAGGTTGTGTTCTACACAATACAAAGATTAAAATACTTTCTGTAAAATCTTTCTCTTAGCACAGTTTTAACCTTGTCAACTTGTTGTCAACTTAGATTTTTTTTAGGCTCAAAGGTCCAGTGTGTAACATTTAGAAGATCTATTGGCAGAATTGGTATATAATATTCTTAGGTATGTTTTCATGTTTTCATAGTGTATTAATCTCCAATTTTTTACCATCACAGCCATTTCTGACAAAATATATTTGAGCCTTTTAATGCTAATTTCTTGCCGCAGATCAAGCATACCGTTCACTGTAGCTACCATAGTTATAGCCCACAGCATTGGTGGTGAAAGCAAATTAATCTATCCACGCACCGAGTGGGTCCACTTCTATAACTCTTCCATCGTGTTGACCCACCAACATTGGCTCTAAGATATGGCCTTTTGTGTTTTTCACAAGCCATTGTATTTTCTCCTACACACTTGGAAGGCGAGGGCTATTTAGTTAGTTGAATTTGCAAATTCACTGCTAGATGCTAGAATCGTACACACTGGTCCTTTTCTTCCCCAACTCATGCATGGAACTACATTGTGTGTTGGGTTATAAATGGCTGCTGATATTTTGCTGCTGACATGCTGCTTACGCTACATGGTCTGTGTGTACCCTCATCAATGACCCCCCCAAGATACATTTCATTCTTCACTTGGGGCACCAACTTGCAAAAACTAAATCAAAAACAAAGTTACATTCATAACAATATATATATAAACTAGAAAGTTGCCAAAACACACACACTTTCAAAACAACAAAACAATGACAAGACATACATAGAGATACACACAGTATCTGACTCTCAGAGCACAGCATTGTTGCAACCCCTTGATAGGCATCTACACAAATAACAGACACGCACATGTGCATTCATACAACCATGATTGATGCTGATAAGTATTCAATTACTCCCTCATTATGTGGCTTTTGAAGCTCACTGCTGTGACTGGAGACAGATAGGATTTGCAGCTTTGCCTCCCGGCATTAAAATATGATATTAGCTATTGAAGAAAGAATAAATCAATTCAGTGGCATAGTCCGCAGAGACAGCGCTGGTCTGCTTGTTTGGTACAATGCAGCTGCTTTACAAAGGACACACACATGGGTGCACTTGTGGATTTACATCATAAAAACACTTTGAAAAAATGCCAAATTTGTCTGTTGGATGTGTGCACACGCTAACAGGTGTGAGCACAGAAAGAGAGACTGAGAGTCACATACACACACTTCACTGCTTCTTGAATTAGTATTCCAGTGAGGCCACAATCGAGAGGCGATAACAAATCTCATTTCCGACATGTTTGCCAACTTTTCAGGCGACATTTGTCTGGCTGAATGTGGTGAGTGGGATCTGAGCAAGTAAACAAGGGCACAGATATCCTCATCTGATAGAATCCACCACTCCACACCAGCTTCCAACACACCATCCCTGGGACTGGACAAAGCACTTGAGAATCTTGTTTAGTGCTGGCTGCAAAACAAGGCCATTTTGCTGTAGTTCTACGAATACCACCAAAAATCTGTCTGTAGTTCTGCAAGGTTACAATACATTCCATTGAAAACCCAGTCACCATTAGAATAGAAGAACAACTCAAAGGGTGAACATGTCCTACAGCATAATCTTCACTTCTTTGCTGTCCAGTGTGTTTAGTATGTTCCAAACAATCATGGCTTTGCCAATAAATAGCTAAAGCTACTTTGATGGAGCTTTGGAGCTAAAGTAGGTGCAAAATAGAGCTATCAAAATGCCTATAGATACGATAGCTACAGCATATTCCACTGCTCAAGTTTTTTTGTATGTTGTGTATGTCCCACTTATAGTTCCTTCTCAACAACTAACTGCAATACTTTTTTGCTATCACCTCCTTATACAGTGGATTTAGCCACTGGAATCTATTGTAACTGCTGTGAATCTAAGATAAGTCTTAACTACAAATCCTACTTAGTTAAACATACGTTTTCAAGTCTTCCAAGTCTTTGTTGCCAACCATTTTCAAATGCATGCTATAGATTTTTAAATGTATTTGTTTTTCTACTATACCAGGAACCATTGGCTTCCATTTAGTTCCACACAGTATAAAAAAATCAATTGACAGACTCTGGGATTTTCTTTAATTATGAAATCCTTCTCAGTGAACGTCAAATCTGCATTAAAGTTTGTCAAGGAAAGGCAGTTTAGTGCAGGTGATTTGAAATGTCTGTACTGCATTACCTCATAACAATAACTTCCAAATATAAATTAATGCAGACTTAATGTTTACTGTGATGGATTACATCATTTGAGCAAGTAGGCAACATGAATGGGAACCAGAGGTGGGAATTAACTAAGTACAAATCATCTTTGTAACTGTATTTTTTTTCCAGGTATCTGTACTTGAGTATTTATTTTTCTGAAAACGTTTTCCTTTTACAGTTTTACACAAATATCTGTACTTTCTACTCCTAACATTTTCAAAACAGGCTGGTTACTTTTAGTTTTTGAAAACCATCCTTAAAACCAGCTACAACACATGCAGGCAGAATGTTACAACTACAGCCCGAGTGAGCCAGACAATCTGATCACAGCAGAACATCTTCGACACATCCTGGCATGGTGGTAGAATAAATCCCCATTGATTTGGAGAGCTAATTAGAGAGGGCCAGTGAGACAAAGAGAGATAGAAAAGGCTTATAGATCGTGTGGCTTGTAGCTGTTACTCTGAACAAGGCAGACACACTCTTGTATTATGACCAATAAGTCCCATTCACAGCTAACTGCCTGGCAATTACTGCTAACACTTCGGCTGTGGAGAAAAAAAGAGGGAGAAAAGACAACACAGAGAAAGAGACCAAAATATTCCAGATCAAATAGAACAAAAATAGGCCAAATCATTCGGGTTTGTGAGAAACAAAACTGTGGAATGCTTATATATTAGTTTGATACCCTGAACACTTTCAAAAATGATTCTGAACATCTGAGGTTGACAGTTCTCTTTCCACCGTTGCCACAAAATGGGTTTTCTACCATATCTGCTTTAGTAGAATCATCAGATTGAAATACAATAAAACTATAATTTTAGAAACACTGACAACATGGCTCTTTGTGGGACTGCACTACATAGTAAAATTGGCAAAAGGCTAAAATCCCCTTGCATTTCTGCACATTTACCGCTAAGTGATATTAACAGTAATGATGTTCTCCTCAGTGTTGTTATATGTAAACATAATGTGGGTGTGTCTATATTCTAAAGACTAGATTCAGATTGTTTCTCAAAGAGGAGGAATGCCTACGGTGACCAATAACTCTTCTATTGTATGTGATGCATGTAACTACCATATTAAAACAGACTTCAAAATATCCGAACCTATCCTTTAAGCCTGTCACAGTTAATAAAAAACAAAGTCCGACACTAATGTACACAAAAAACTGTGAAAATGGAGCATTGCTTTGTACTTGTATAGCAATTTTGGTGGATTTATCTAAATCCCAATAATTTATGTGACTTTGGCCAGACTAAACATTCAAAAAATAGAGATGGAAGGCTCAAGGCTTTACTGAAGTGTCAGATCACAAGAAAATATAGACTGATGAAATGTCTCTCATTCTCTCTCTGTCCATGCCGGTATTCCTCAAATGTAGTGACCACAGTGTTAAGCAGTGTGGTGACCTGGTCCACAAAATCACCACCCCCTAGCAGACAGAGGGCAAGAGACATAAAGACAGAGACAGAGAGAGAGAGAGAGAGAGCTAGAAGTAGAGAAAAGTGGGCCGTTTTCAAGGGTCATCCATTATATCCTATCACATTAGCCCTCATCATTGGCCTGCTCAGACAGCCATCATCCATTCCCATTCTCCACAGGCCAACACACACACACACACACACAGAAGAAAAGACCACTGAGAATAACTAGACTGTGTGTGTTTGTGTTCTCAGCTTGTCTCTCCATTCAGTTTCTCCAAATGGCTGATAGAAGTCCAGCAGCTGGAGTTAATCTGCTGTACCTGGCACATCTAAAAGGGATCATATTCTTCTGCTTCCCATGAAGAACAAATTATTTTGTAGTGGTAAGGTTATTAAGGTAAGTTTTTTGTTCTTTATGATTATTTTTTGCCTTTATTTTATAGTTGAGATTGACAGGGGATGTGGGTAAAAAGAGAGGGAGGGAGGACAGGAAGGTTTTTTTTTTTTTTTAACCACATTTTTAACTGACATTATTTCTGGTCAGTGATTGTCAATTCTTGCTTTCACTTAACCGACATGACACATGAATCATTCTTAAACCTGATTGGAGAATGTACACTACTCTTTGCTTCTTGATATTCTAGGTAAAATTACTGTTTTTGTCTAAGAAGTCTGGTGGCTTCAGTTTCCCATTAAAAAGGGCTGTCTGACAGCAAGGTAAAATGGTGAAAATATTCTAAATATAGCATACACAAACTGACATTTTTCCACTGCTTTTAGCTGCCCCCATCCACAGCAGCATTGTTAGCTTCTGTGCCGTACTCCCGTCTCGATTAGGGTTAGCCCTAACAGGGTTCCCAAAACTGGGGTGTTCCAACCGCCATCTACTGTTGGTAATACACGATTATGGACAAGCACCAAAAAGAAAATCCAAACTACCTCTTTAATTTAAAAAACTGCCATTAAGTTTGAGAGTTTTTTAGTGACATGATATGGTATATGTAATTAAATTTTAATAAGGCAGTAAAAAAAGAAAGGCATTTATTTTTTGATACAAGATGAAC
>NW_023339751.1:21195601-21196665 GCF_004916995.1 Morone saxatilis | reverse complement strand
TGTGGTGCTTTTTTAAATGTTTGATTGCGTTCGTAGTGTTGTACTGTGTGGATGAACGTCTGTCAGCGGGGGCCGTTCTGGTGGAGTTGTAGTTTTAATCAACTTTATTCACTTTTGCTATCTATAAACTCCAGAGGGAAATATTTGGCGACTGCCTGTCTGCTCTCTTCAATGCACCAAAACATGATAAAGTGCCCTCATTCCCAACGATTTTCCTTAATGGATCCCTTTTCTATCCCTCAGCAAACTGACTCAGTGACATATTTATATATTATATTCAAATTAAACAGTGAACTCAGTAACTGCAGGAAGTTTGTGTGAAACCAGTGATTTGCATGAATTATGAGCAGGGTTTTAGGGAAGTTTTTATACAATTCTGTCTATTTTATGTATTTTTATAATTTCTAACAATCAAACAGACCTAATAGGCTTCTTTTTTACAGATTTAGAGTTTCCTTCTCCCTGATGCTCGACTGTGTTCTATTAGACAGTTTACATTTACGTTTCTTCACAGTGAATCTGTTGAGATATCGGCCTACTGTGTCTGTATGTTTTAAGCTTTTTAGCACACTTTAAAATCCAGAAGGCCTCCCGACCCCCAGGTTCTCTCATAGGTTTCGTGTAACACGGACGAGCTCAATGTGTCGGGGCTGTCACGGCACAAACATTAAAATAACACACCTGGAAAATACTGATTTATGTAATTGTATTAATTAATATGTATTGATTATAATATATAAAAGGAATCGATACCAAACGAGTAGCTTGTGCAGCGTTTTCTGAGAGTGAACCAAAACAGCAAAGTTGTGGCCGACAAATAAACAATGAGTTTGTTTACTGACTGTAAAGCTCCGTCAGAGGAGCTGCAGATGTTCGTCTCATACAACGTCCTCATAAAAACATCTGTTACAGACGCTTTAGGTTCACTATCAGCACATAGAGAGCGAATCACCTGCAGAATACAGAGAACCACAGCTGCTGCTCACACAGCTGTGGACATCCAACATGGCCACCGGGGGATGTGACGCCTCCTCCTCCTCTCAATGAATGAATGAATGAATGAA
>NW_023339751.1:21157598-21195536 GCF_004916995.1 Morone saxatilis | reverse complement strand
AATGAATGAATGAATGAAACATCACTGCGGCACTGCAGGCTGTACAGCGTCAGACAGATGGTGGTGTCACCAGATATCTGCTTAAAGATGTCGCCCTAAATCCTCTGCCTTCACACACACACACACACACACACACAGGCAGCCAGAGGTGTTTGTGTATTATGCATGGATTTATGGAGCCATAAACTACTCAAGATTAAAAGGTAGGAGTGCTGCTGCAGAGTGTGTGTGTGTGTGTGTGTGTGTGTGTGTGTGTGTTTTAATCTGGCCTGGCGGACTGAGAGCGAGCTCAGTGGTTATGTATGTGTCAGCAGCAGTAAAGCTCTGAATCAAACCGCAGCGGCTGATTGGTCGGCTGCAGTGAGACATTTATTCTTTGGCTTCAGAGAACGAAATCCAGCTGCAGAATGTTTCTGTTTGTGGCAGAAAAAGATCAATTATGAGCCAAGAACTGAAAGAGAGACCAGCCTAAAACATTTAGATTCTCTGGACCCTCGTGAACAAATATTAAAAGTAAAATATATTGTAAATATAATATATTTATACACGCAGGCTTTACGGGTAGATTAACAGCGGGCTGAGTACATCTGGCGCCACATTTAAGGTACGTTTGGAGAAAAAAGGAGCAGCACTTAATGACAATAACATGGGTGTGTTGCAGCCAGTGACACAGGAAACACTGCACAGGCACAGCGGACAGAGGAAATGACCCTAAACGTACCTCAAAATCCACCACAGACCACCTCAGGAGACCCAGCCGAAACTCACAATCCACAGACTTTAATATCCTTAAACATCTGTGTGTAGATCTTAAAGAGCTGCAGGACGAAGTGTTTTGTGAGGAAGAATGGAAATAAAACAGTGTATGGTGCCCAATCTATTTATGTTTGTTCAATTTATGAAATAAAAATAATGTATTGTGTTTTATGTTCCAAACCCTCGAGAGGCCGAGTTCCTCTCTCATCAATGAAAAAACAGTTATTTGTCAACAAGAGACCAAACCTTCCACATACATCCGTATTAAAATATCACATATATCTGAGGGCTGTGCGATATGGTAAAAACATAATGCAAATGTTAGACAGCAGCGTTGTAAAATGAGGGTTTATCTTACTAAGATTTTGTGCATATTGTGGTGTGTTCTTTATATACGACACACTCAAAGCACAATTTAATATAATTCAAAGGTTCGCAATACGATTTTCTCAGTAGTTTTTTTCTTAAATCTGGAGATGAGATTTGTCGGTCAGGGACTCTGCAGCTCTACAGTTCTTCATTATAAAGTTGTTTGTCACATTTTACTGTCATTTGGATCTTGCATTTGGCCATATTGTGATTCCGATAATATTTCCAATAGGCAGTCCTAATATTTACAGTGTTTCCATACAGAGGCTTTACTCGGGTGAGCTGCCTATATATATATGATCTGCTCCCCTTCCCCCAACAGAGTGAGAATGACGTGCTTTATAATCAGAAGAGGAGAGCGACAGACGATACTCAGATCCAATGATCTGACACTGAGCTGTATCAGAGTGTCAACATCCATTTATTTAATCTGTGGTTTATATTTCCTCCTCAAATTCATTAGTGTATGAACCCATAATGCTGTTTACACAGTGCATCGCATTATGTGAGATATCATCAATGCTCTTAGTTAGTTAAACAAACTGCAGCTTTATATGGAGGAACCACTACGGTTGGACCAGTTCCTCTAACGGCCACTAGAGGCTGGCTCCAGCAGTGAGTCTCCATAAGGCCCCATAATAAACTGTCCAACATGTTTACAGCCTTCTGGTCTCGAGAGCTACTTTCTCTGTTCATGACGACTTTACAACTCACCTGTTTAAATTATATTAAGTAAAAATACTAGTCGGTTAAACTAATTATTATATTTTGTTAATGTCGTCTTCCTGCAGCCACTAACCCGGGATACAGGCTGGTTTTAAGTCCTAATTTGGGGCAGATTTGTGACTCTAGCAGCTGATTTCACTCTCTAACCTCACACTGCTAATCTGTTAGAGAGAGCGGATGGTGGAGCTGAGCAGAAGTACCCAGATTATGGTGAGTCAGGACGACATTAAGCACTGAGAAACTAGCGATCGCATTATAAAACAGCTGTCAGCCTCGCTGTATATACTGACAGTTAGCTAACGTAGCTTTAGCTTACCTGCTCCCTGAAAGCTGTAACATTATCCTGTAACTTCACATCATCGCCAACGCCGTCGTCCACATTTTGTCGTTAATAAAGTTAATCCAGCCAGCGGTGGAGAAAAAGCTTAAATAAAAGCTCAAAAGGCATCAAGTATCAGGTTATCCCTTGTCTAAAAACACGAACAGCGTCTTCATTTGATTTCTAATCAATGTTGTCCTCCACAAAGTTATTGTCCATATGTTGCCAATTTCAGTACTAACCCAACGTGTTTACTGACCTTTAAATGTGATAATATAACAAACTGCCCCCGTG
Organism: Morone saxatilis; assembly: GCF_004916995.1. Lineage (NCBI taxonomy): Eukaryota > Metazoa > Chordata > Actinopteri > Moronidae > Morone > Morone saxatilis. The sequence continues at coordinate 21,193,072 of NW_023339751.1, read as the reverse complement.
TTTAATTACCTTTACGCTAGTCAACTAGTCAGACTTACTAAGTTTGCTCATGTTATTCTGTTTTATGCTAGCATACCCAAGTAGATTCCTATCAAATACATTAAAATGGCAATAAAGGTTTGGATCTTAAAAGGTGTTGTACCTTTGGTCTGTTGTAAGTTTGGTTAAACATTTTGGTCTAATCTGTGCACTTAACACATAGAGAAGATGCGCAATCAGTTTATATCATCTAAGTCAAACAAGTGTAAACAATAGTTTAACAATAGAGGTTGACAAGTGGGGAAGCTAACAGTGGCCCTTAATAAGACATGTGAGCAAAGTATCTTCCTGGTATCAGTTCAGTAGATTTTTTGTTTAATCATCCAACATCATCTCTCTCTCTTTCCTCGCCATCTGTCTTTCTCTCTTTTTATTTGTCCATCCATCCTTCCTTCTCTCTCAGTGCCAGTGAAACCTGGGTGTAAAGCTGCAGAGCCCGGCACTATTCAACACAACAAGACCCTATCTCATTAACAATGGCCTCAGCTCGCCAATATATACAACTCATCAACTGAGCGCGTGTGTTTGTGCGTGTAAACTAACACTGTATTTGTGAGCGACAGAGAGTCAGCAACTTTCCCAGCCAGCCTGCAGGCCTCATCTCGAGATCTTTTTAACAAGGAGCCGGTCAATCAATCTCTGATCGATAACTATCTGGAGCCCGCCAACATAAAGGTGTGTGTGCATGCATGTGTGTGTCAGGCTGACTAATTCAGACATCTAGGCATAGCGCTGATCCTGTTGGGCCTCCTTTCAGTGCAGTGTGCCAGCTGTGGAAATGAAAAACCAGCGGCGTCTTTGGCTGAGCTATCGGGCATCCGAGAGGGAAAGCTGGCAGAGAGGGAGAAGTCAATAATGTTGGGATAAACAAATACTCTGAGACAGAGAGAGAGAGAGAGAGAGGTAGAAAGATAGTGTGAGTGAAAGGGAGAGAGAGAGGGGAGGAATTCAAGAGCAGAGTGAGAGAAGCCAACAGTTTTGCCAATAAACAAGCCAGCACAGCACTATTTTAGATTGCCATAGAGCTTAAGTATAGAGGATAGAGGCATTAGAGAGTCGGCCCCATCAGACCAATGCAACAAGAGCTGATCATGCATCTGTGTAGGTGTGTGTGTATACAACAGTTTGTAGGAAAGTGGTGAAAATGGTGTGTATTTGTAAAAGGAAGGAGATTTGTTTGTGTGCATTCACATTTGTGGTCATAATTAGGGCTGGCCCCTAATATTCAACTAAACTGTTAGTCGATGAAAAGAGCCTTAGTCGACCTGCTTTTCATTAGTCGGATAGTCACAGAAAAAAACCTGTCAAACTGCGCCTTGTCATTGAGATGACAGTATCAGGGCATTGTTGCAACACAGAACTTTTTTTCTTGTAACACAATAAGTCACTTACCAGTACACAGTTGCTTGTGCTAACTGTACTAACTGTCATTTACTACTTAGCGGTCTTATTAGCTGACTGTACCCGGACTGGGAGCTTGAAGGACAGAGGTTAGGGTTAGGGTTAGGCCTGACTTTGGGAAGGACAAAGACATTTTGGATTCAAGCAGGGACAGGAGAGACATAAAATAGGAAAGGAGCGAGTTTGTAGCGAGTTCATTTGTAAGTAACTGTTAGCGTTATACAGCATTCATTGTGTTGACAAGTCTGCAAGTTTTGTGACGTTGGAAGTTTATTTATTCCAGTGTTTTGAACAATGACACCGTGTTGAAATTAATTAACTAAATGTTCAGTCCCCTTGATGAAAATTTATTTTTAAATCATGAAATCATAAGCACAATATCGTCTAAAATATAATTATTTTAAGAATTAAGAAATTAGGATTTCACTTAATTTAACCTAAGGGGCCTAGCCCAAACTACAACTACAAACAACCCCAGACCAAAAGTAGAGGGGTACCCCCATTTTTTTGGCCATGTAGTGTATTAGTCAGCATGGTCATCATAGGGAAGTATGTATTTTTCCCCCTCAAATTCTAATTATTGTTCAAGCAGTCAAAATGTTAACCAATTCTAAAAAGCAAATAAACATACAGACAAAATATATAATGAATAACAAAAAGTATTATCAGTATTATTATTTATTTACTTGTCTGTTGTTCGCAGCTTGACAGCATTATTAATGAGAATCCCTCCTCAATGATCTTACCATTTGAAATGTAGGCTGGTGATGAGATGAAAGCATCTGAAAGAATGCCTGCATATCAGGTGTCCTCATACACTCCATTTATGTTTAGTTCAGCAGTGTGTGTGTGTGTATGTGTGTTTGTGTGCGTGTTCAGCAGCATGTGATGTGTGTATTGTTGTAATTTGTTGCCCTGCAGCTTTGAGTAGTGGCTCATTATCTGAGCAGATTTCTATCTTCCATCCCTCAGGACTGTAACAATCACAAAATTATTGATTCGCTCCGCTCCCCAAAACAATGGATGGTGAATAAAACCGTGATTGAATAGATTTCCAACCTGCTGGTTTAGCTGCTCATAAAACTTGGTTAATGTTTTTGTCAAACCAGTTTGTTCCCTTTCTTCTTGCTCAGTTTTACTTTTCAGATCTCTTGATGTCAACCAAAGATATAGTAGTAATCTCCTACGGGGGATTAATAAAGGTATATTGTATCTTATATCTTATCTTATCTTAGTACAGTGCCCTGATTTTGTTTTAGTGATAGAACTTCAAGACAAAGTCCAGATTTCCTCCCAGGCCACCACGTTTTGATTCTCACAGCTGAGTTTTACAACATAAACAGCATTGCTATTGGATGGTATAAGAAAATCTTTAAGGGACAATAGATAATGATATCCTCGGAAGTAAAAATAAATAAATTCAGTGTATCAGGCCTGTGTGTAAAAATGTTAGTTACAGTTATTAAGGAGAGCATTTTATATCTTCCATATTACTGTACAATATAAACATTTTGTCATATATGTGTGTGACAAAAAATACATAGGAAATGAAGTTGGACAGACAATAAGACAATAACAAAACAGTAACAATGAATGGCTGGGTAATGTGGGGGTGTGTGGAGTAAAAAGTATTGCATGTTTGGTGGAGAGAAAGAAAAAAAGAGTTACTGTTATATTGATAATAAATATATGATGTAACGACAATATAGTAATAAAAAAATATTAATATGATAATCGCATAAAAATCTTTATATTACAGCATAACAACCTGTGTCTTCTATAGAGCGATGAGGGGTGGCCAGACTGGGCCATGGGAGAGGCAAGCAATTTACAGATTCTATAAATCTAGATTTCTAATGTAAGGTCATAATATATTATGATGTGATTTTTTGTTTCCATCCTTGCTTTGATAAAAAATAATTTTAATGGGGAAATGTGACAAAGGGAAATCATTCTTCAGCTGCACATGCTCACAGGTTGTAGATATGCATAATGAACATGTTTAATATAGACTATTCCTTCACTATTGGATCACATGCCAAAAACTAATTAAAACAAACCATCCAGCCATAGAGCTGTGACGTGAGGTTTTTTGTGTTTGTGTTTTAGAATATAATAAGAATATAATAATATAAGAAAAATCTCTTTTTATTTAACACATATTTGAATGAACAAGCGAGTTTAATTTAATAAATTTAATATCTGAGGGATGTGACCAATCAATGGGTCGAACACACAGCACTATAGGAAGTTTTAGCTGAAACCCCTCATAATATGTTCCACTGCATTAGGAGTTATACAATGACAGTGAGACTGTGAGATGCTGAACAGAAAAGACAGCAGATAGCTGCTGAGCAACAGACGACGCACACAAGATTCAGAGCGGCGTCTAAAGTACCACAGTCAAACCTACTGGAACAAAGCTTTACTCCTCTGACAAACCCTTCCAGTGTGTGAGTGTCTTCTTACTATTCCGCAAGTCAAACAGAGGTAAGGGCTCTCAGCCTGGATGTTGCAAGCCAAAGTAGTTGGCAAGGCAGAGTAAAGAAAAACAGTGAGAGAGAAGATGATAGACTCACGCTGCGATAAGGCAATGCTATTCCACATCACACAGAGTTCAAACTGAAAAAAGATCTTATGTGTTGCTCTTAAAAGAAAAGAAAAAAAGGAAAAAGAGAAGAAATGGGAGGAGGAGAAAGGAAAAACACCAGAGCCAAAGTTCTATATTTGCCGGAGTAGAAACAGGGTGAGGAGAGGTGTTTGATGGGGGAAGAGAGGAAGGGAGGCAGCGAGGAGATGGGGATAGAGATAGGTATGCTGTCTCAACCGTGGATAAACAGAGACATATAGGCGACAAAAGCTTTGTGTGAAGACAAAACATTGTGGCTGGAAAGCTGGAAGAGAAAGCGGAGAGGGAGCAGAGAGTTGGAAAGAGGAGGAGAAAGACAAAGTTAGAGTGGAGTGATGATGAACTGCAGCAGATAGACTGAACTTTTTTTGACAAAGCACTGTTTTTTTCTACATGCTTCTGCGCCTAAAGTGTGGTGGAGTTTAAAATGAATACACAGCAGTTTGATGAAGTTTTTGTCCCATGCTCGGCAGACATAAGGCCTCACATTAAACTGGCAAACGAAAGCACAAACAGCCTGGTACAAAAAAACGGTTTTGGTGTCTATGAATTTTTATATAACTCACCAGTTTGAATGATATTAAGACTTAAAGTTATGCATAATAAAAGACTTGGCCGCTTTAAGTGACAGGTGGGTGCCACCACAGATGTTTTCAGCACCCAGCCTTCATTCAGACAGTCTCAGCTCCACCTCTACCCATTTTTGGATTAGCAGGGAGCTGGCAGAGTCAGGACTACGAAGATAGCGATGGCCACAGCCGACCACACTGAGCTTCACAGCAGCTCTTCAGAAAGGTATGGCGGACGTCACCATTTCTAATTATACAGTCTGTGGTCTCCACCTGATTGATGTCCAATACTCCCTCTCCTGAGAGTGGCTTTAGCTGCTAAATGTTTACCTTTCTTTATCAGATAATTTTGTCTGTCTGCTGCTTGGTGCAGGTTGTGTACGCTGTGTTTATTGTTGGCTGACAGCTGCATGCTTGTGCTGGAAAAAAATAATAATGGTTAATAAGTGTTGTGACCAAAACATGCATTAATTTTCGGTTGTAAAGTCAAAATAAGAAGCTTAAAAAGAAGAGAAAGTTCCATAGAGCTGCAGCGTTGGGTGAATCTGTCACTGCAAATGACACCTTTCACATTAAATATAGTGTGATTAAATTAATATTACATCTATAAAAATGTCTTAATCTAGTAATTGAAAAAGACACAATTTGTGTTGTAAATGTGAAAAGGAAGGTTCCTTTAACAAAAATCAAAACACTAATTGATATGTCTTTTAAGAAGAGCTAAATATATAAATAAATAATACATAGTAAATCTAAATATATTCTTTAATAATCTAATTGAAGCAATAAATGTTGTCTGATTCATGTAAAAGGTCTGTTACATCACTGATCTTCGTACCCAAAGGAGTAAAATTGGCCCGCATTTCGAATTGGGATCAGACAATAAATAAAACCTGTGCTTATTTTTATTTATACCTTTTGTAGATGACTAAAAATTGCACACTGGCCCTTTAAACATTGCTATGAAAAAAAGAGAAAATGCAGATCTTTGTGCTGAGGAGAAAAATGAAAAACCACATTTTATGCTGCATAGCAACTTTTCAGCTCCTTTGTTCCAAACCATTAATAAACACAGCACTAATGCATCTATTCATCTTACTCAAAGCCTGATGCTAACTAATATCAGACCCATTGTTGTAACTCCCTCTTCTACACCTCACCATTCCAGCATGAAAAATAACTAATTTTCTCACATTATGCTATTTTCTGTTTTGATCAAAGCCTTTTATTTTGACAGATCAAAGTAGCTTATTTTATAAAAAATGAAAGGGACCTTTATGTGTTGTTTCCTTACAAATAAATTACATTTACAGAGTTACTTAATTTCAACAATAAAATCACATTTGTGGGAACGTGGGAAGATTTGGACTACTCACCAAAAAAAGACAGCACTTGATCAAACACATTTTAAATGACCTACAGTTTAATTATGTTTTCCTGACAAGCAATCTCTTGTGGTCACGAAAATAATGACCATCCTTTGTAGAGCAAAACACTGTTATAGTGCTCTTAGTTGGGGTGAAAGGTTGGGCATTCAATGATGATGAGGACACCACTGGACAACAGCAGTCAAAACGTGTTCCTTTAAACCTCTAACCTTAACCAGGTATGTTTTGATTCCCTAACCTTAAAGAGGTTCATATTGTGCTCATTTTCATGTTCATACTTGTATTAGGGAAGGGCTACTATAATAGTTTGAAAATTTTTATTTTAATTTTTCACCACTCCTATTTGCCTTAATGTCTGACACACTATTTTCTTTAAGGCCCCTCTTCATGAGTAGCCAAGTCTGCTCTGATTGGTCAGCTCCCATAAACCTGAGGTGACTGGATGGTCACCTAGCGTATAGGCAGTGCTGGTTACAATGTGATTTAATATTCTAACATAAGAAAAGGCTGAATACATACGAGGTGTTTCAAGGTTGTATTTGCAACATAGTCAGCAGCTCCTCTAGATGTTTTAAACATTATTTGCTTCACTTTCTATTCAAGAAAATACATTCTAAAGAGCCCTCACTCCCAGAGGTCCCCGTTTGTTGTAAACTGTGGTAAATAGTGTTCTCAAAACATTTTTTACCTTGTTGACAGCATTTTTCAGCTAATATGTGCAGAAATAAAGGGTGACAAATCTGAAATTAGTCAAATTAGTAGGAGATACTGGAGCCCACCTGTATGTTTGTACACCACTACTACATTACATGGATGAGATGCTGGAAACCTTTTGTGTTCAATATTCTAATTATTTGGGTCTGATTGGTTTGTTGACCATATCTGATCTCTGTTCGACAATTGTCTTTATCTGTATTTATTGGTTGTTTAATTAGCTGTGAATAGGAACGTCATTGGCGTTCTGTCTCAAAAAGCCATTTTAAAGTCATTGAGAAATTGACCCAGGAAGATCAGCTGTCATTGTGGTTGAAAAAATTAACACAGGAAGAACAAGTATTCTCTGTGATTGGGTAATTGACCGATGAGGAGCTGTTGTCCTTCCGAGTGATTGGGCAATTGACTCAGGAAGAAGATTTGCTCTTGGTTTTGATTGGCCCAGGATGAGTGGGTCCTCTTGAGATGCTGCTGAGTGTCTCTCCAGGCAGATGAGAGCAGATGTCAGCTCTTCACTCAGCTGCAATCACCTTCCTTCCTTTCTGTGTCCTGTTTTTATTTTTCTCTGTGTATCTCTGTCACATGTGCACACAAACATACACATACACTACAATGTCTCCAACCAGGAAATGTACTGTATGATGGAACCACTGCAGTTATGCAACAAGGCCCCAAACTAAAACAAACACTGAGGTTTTAACCTCATTGTTTTAGTTTTCTGGCTCATATACTCCATCATTAACCTCATTACGAACAGCCACAGCAGGCAGTTGTTGTTTCTCTGTTTCTTCAGTGAGAAATCTCTGATACCACTGTATGCTACATGTTCAATAATTACCAAAAATACAAAGTTAGCAAACAGCTAGTGAAGAAAGTGTTGGAGATTGCAAACAACTGGGTACCTACTCGCCTTCTCTGCATATAGGAAAAACTACAGTGGCCGCAAAACTCGCAAAAAATGTAGAGCCAGTGTTTGGTTTGACCATCCTTGGCTACTTAGAAACATGGCGGATTTCGTCGAAGAGGACCCACTCCCTCTATATGTAAAAATGGCTCAATTTAAGCTAACAAAAATAAGATGTTCTTCACATACATGAAGGTCTTTTAAAAAACATTTGGATTAGCTAATAAATTAACTGTCACAAGGCTGAAAACAAGGGTGCTTTTCTTAGCATTTCAAACAGCTGCTCCTTCTTCTTTTCTAACATACACAAATACAATCTCCTCTTTACTTTCTCTTCTTCCTCTTTGACAGAATTTCTGTCTTACACCTCTGGCCTCGCATTTAACTTGTGATAAACTCCACTCTCTGACCCACCGCCTTGCCACCTCAGGCCCTGTAAATAAGTAGACTCATAGATCCTTCCAGAACACCTCACACATCCTGACCAGACAAGATATGGGCCAGTCACTCCCCCCTCAGACTCCACCACTACTGTTTACGACCTGTCTGCTCTGTCTGGCTGCCAGCGAGGGGAGGGGATTGGTCCTGCCGAGTGTCCGTCACACTTCACCACACACCGCAGCCCGTTACAAGACAGATGATGAAGCATGGGTCATGAACCACGCCTATTCAGACTCGCCTCGTCGCGCCCAGTGAGACGTTTTCACAAAGAAACAGCAGAAAGGAACAGTCACATGTCCCCCATCCACACATGTACAGTAGCTACACACACACCTAGCTGGAAGCACACACCAACCTTTACACTTACACACGGTCCAGTGCTCACAACCTAAAGCTCCTTTAGCTAATAGCTGGCAGGGCGGAGTGGTGACCATGGTTGAGTCACTGAGCTCAGAGGAGATGTGATGAGGTCACAGTGATTACCATTAAAGAGCTGGGTGGTCCTATAACGTGGCTTTTTCCCTTATAAGCGGAACAATCTTTACTATAGGGGACTGCTCAAAGAATTTGTCTAGACTTGGGGTGGATTTTATTGTCAGAGATGTAGAAGAATGAAACTGGCATTAGTCAGTCATGTTTTCATCAACGTATTTTGATACACATTTAGAAAAGATTGAAGAAAACAGCAAAAGTTGAAAAAGCTTCCTCAATTTAGCAAAAAAGTTTTTACGTTCAGGAAAAAAATGTTAATTTGCCTAATGGGAGATGGAAACACTGTTTTAAATGTTCTGACAGGGTGAACATTTAACTCACATGACTGATCAGCTGTTTCCGCTCCGTCAGTCTCCTCATCGCCACCCATGGAATCATACATCCATAATGGCTCCACACAGATCTAATGTAACCTTCCTCACATTTATACCTAAAACAATCAGAAATGTCGTATTTCAATCATATGTTCTGCATTGTTCTGTGCCGTTTGAGGTTTGACTTTTTTGTTCGTAATTTCCTTATCTTTTTTGGTGACATCTACTGCTTATCTCAGAAGCCAACTCCTAATAGTCCCATAGCGCTAGTAGATGGAGAGAACGGTGGTGCTTTGGTTACAATTTGCAATACGTTTGGATGGTAACATGCCCACAGTTTTATCTGATAAAGTTGTGTAAGTGTGTCACAGTTAATGTACTCAGATTTGAGTTTACTTTATCAAATTAAGATTTTTTTAATGTGATTGATTAATAAGAAGAATAATGAGAAGAGTGGTGGATTGTCTTCTGGTTTCTGTTGGCAACAGAACAGCAGTGCACATCCCTCTGCATGGTTTAAGTCCCAACCTTTCTCATAAGCCAATACAAAGCTGTGGACAGCCATTCCCAGCTCATTAAGGTTTAGACAAGCTGAGTGTAGACTACTGTATCTGCCCACCACAAAGAGACTAAGAGACACAGTGGATGAGTGGCTGGCAAATACTGGAGGACCGTCCGTCAAGTGGTCAGAAACTACCAAGCCAAATCCATATTGAACAAATTTCTGTGGTGTAAAAAAATTCTAATTTTCATGGATAAATGCGTAAAAGGAAAATGCAAAAGTAAGTCTTACTATTCTTAAAGTGAGAAATGCAAACACACACGTACTTAAAGGATTTTGTTTTCACGGTGGTTGACAATTCATCTTCTACTAATCTGAGTCTAATTCCTCTGAGGTCTCACTGGTTACACCGCTGGAATGTGAAGTTAATGGTTCTCTGAGTTAGAACGTGTGTGGGTGGGCAGTTGTTCAACAGAAGGTCTCTCTCTGTTTTTGTCCGTCCTTGTCTTGAGAGTCTCCATCCTAGTATGAGCATCTTTGTCTACACACACACGTACACAAAGTGTGTGTGTGTGTGTGATGTCACCCCACTTAATCCAATAGTGTTTGTACAGAGGTACCGGAACTCTTGTGAGGTCATTCCTATCACCGCTCCAGACATCTGCCTGTCTGCTGTGTGCGTGCCAGTTTGTGTGTGTGTGTGTGTGTGTTTGTGCTTGCTGTAATTAAGGAAGAAGAGAGAGCTGCAGTTTGTGAGTTCCACAACTTCTATAAGATCATGACAGAAAGAGTAACTACTCCTTTAGTGTGTTTGTTTATCCCTCCATTACCACACTTATGTCCTGTTGTAATACATATTAAAACATTTTATTACTAAATATTCAGCTCTGAAACTACAGCCCTAGCTCAATCCTTTACTCTTTGTTTGTGATATTCAATTCTTTCCATTTTGCAACAGTCAAGAGTTCTTTTTGTTTGGATCCTATGAACAGATTCCCTCTGGGGGAAAAGATGAAACTCATCCAGCTCCACCGCCCTCTTCTAATCAACTCTAATCTTCACTAATGTCTACTTCTGATCTATTTACACGTCCATCATTTATCTCATTTGTGTTTGGCAGGTTGGAGATGTAATTAACAGTGTCCATTAACAAGAGGGAGAATGTGTCCAAATCTGCAGCTTGCAGTTAAAGTGTGAAGAGCGTCTATGGAGACTCTCATTGCTGCTATTTTTGGCGAAATACTCATTTAGACTAAAATTGTTCCAGAGGTGTAAATTTACAAGTTGCAGATGCCATTATGTGTTCTTTTCTGTTGAACTACTGTTTATTCACGTTTCAAAAGTGCAGATGACACACACGCTAAAACACATTTTATCAGCAAAGGTGTTATTAGTCTTACTTTATTATCTCCCATCATTCAAAAGAGAAATTACTTTGTAAAAGTCCATGTTAAACTTTTAAAAGCTGGATATCTCATTTTGCTATCAAAGTCTTCACATTCATTTCATAATAATAATAACAATGTCAAACTTACTTTGAATAATCTTTTGGATATTAAATTTCATAATTTCTGTGTGGCAGCTTGGATCTTGAAAGCCCTGATGGCTAAAATGTTAATAAGCTAGCTAATAAAAGGAAAGGAACAGTATTTAGGCTGTCATGGCTGGCTTCTCAGCTGCAGGGGCTCTGTTGTTTGTTTTGAAGCACTAATAATGGCTGCACAGACTTATAATTATGAACTTAGTGAGGTGAGGAAATTACTATAGATGAATAGACAGCGGGGGACCAGATTGTTGGAAGGCACATATGAGAGTCTGTTCCTGACTCACTCCACTGACGGGAGGTGGAAATGAATGAGCCTCATTCCAAAAACAAGATATTCATCATTCACAAAAAAATAACATCTCTTGCAGAATACATGCTCATATAGAAAAAAAGCTTACAAAAAGACATAATCTGTCTTCAGAGTATTGACTGGAGCTTTCATTATTTTTTTGATAAAGTTCGGTGTTGATCCACAAAAACAGACAGTAGAAAGTGGTGCACAAAAGATAAAAGAAAAGCTGGTGCAAGACACAGCCAAGTGATCTAGAGTAACAGGTATACAGTAATTCCCTGAAGAGCAAATGTCAGCTATGTTGGTGTTAAAGCAAACAGAGCTCAGTGTTCTGTACTTTTCTGTAATAAGTCCCTGCACTCAAGTGTTTGACTTCAGGATGATTAGAACCCCTGCTCAGGTTGAAGCCGGGTGGAGCTGTGCTGAGACTTAAGTGAAGTCACCAAAATCTGTATAATAATAAAAAAAATAATAATTTGTCCCACCGTGAACATTTTAGGAAACAGGTGACTTAGGTTGATATCAATTAAGCAGACTCTTTCATTTGTCAGGAGTTTTATGAAGTTATGGGCAGAAAGTATAAAGTCCATTTAGGATAGAAGTTATTTTAGAAAATAGAACGTTTTTTTTGTTTGTGTTGTCATTTTTTAAATGTGTTGAGGGGTTTGTGAGCATCAAAGATGAGTTTACCTGATATTTTCAGTAATTTTTTATACAATTCTGTCTGTATTTTATAAATATATTTTTATTTTTTAAACAATCCTACAATGGTAATAGGCTTTTTTTGTACAAATGTGAGTGTTTTCTTCTCCCTGACGTATGCCCTATTGTGCTATTAGCTCTTTGTTGTTTTAATGGCGTAATTTTCTAATGCAGAAGGAGGTTGTCTTCAAAGCTTTGCCGACCCCTAGTGGGGGACCTGACAACTAAATGCGTTATAGTAAAATATAAGTTTTACTAATGTCCAATTTTGTGTCGTACACATCTTAGCCATATAAACCACTTTTCAGTCTCATACAGTGAACAATATGCTAATTTGTTTTGCTGGGTAAGTTCCAAATACACATTATCTTTTCCTCCTCTTTCTTACTTTATCTTCCCTGTCATTTTCTCTCTCTCTGACTAACCTACCACCTGCGCTGAATAGGCTTCTTTCCCACCTGTTTTCCTCCTCTCCATCTTACTCTCTTTCTCGTCATCCCTCCACTTGGTCTCCTCCGTGTACACTAACAGATGGCAGACAAGTGCAGGAGAATTTCCCAAGGTGCTGTGGGAGGTGTTTCTCTACGAATGTGTTTGTTTATAAGCTGTGAATGTGCGCTTATGATGTTAGACCATTATTTACATCTGCAGCATGGCACCGACAGCTGCTGCTGCCCATGCCGCCTGTCTGTCAGCCAACCAGGATGCAGCGCTGCCGTAACCCAGAGATATGGGGGGGGTCGGTAGTTTACACGCATCCGTGTGTCAGTCAGAGTTATCTTTGACCTTTCGCTGGATCAACAGTGTGGGCAGGTGTTTCAGTGATTCGAAAAAGTACAATAATTTGCAAGTAAAATGCCTTTTGCATCAGTGGTTTGTTCTATTTCTGGATAAACAGTGTGAAAACTGTGCTCGCAAATTTTGCTTAGTTTTTAGTGTCAACATTTTAATTAACCTAAACATTATATTTACTGCTGATGTGTGCCCTTTATGTGCTAAATATTGTCATAAACCCAGTGGATTTATTTGGTGGAAGGTAGTCACTGGAGCTTCTCAACAAAAGAAGAAAAAAACAGAAAACATTGTTCAGTTTCCAAAATGTGTAAAATATATCAGTGAGAATGGTTCTTGTTAGCCTCCTCGTCACTAAACTCTCAAATCACGCATCAGTGATCTAATCAACAATCAGGATTTCTGTAGCAATTTCACTGACAAGCTAACGTGGATGTGCTGATACACACTCAAACATTGATTCATAAAACAACACAGCAAAACACTCCACTGTTCAAGCTATAAGAGGAACTGAGTGGAAATATATCAGCTAGCTGATATTCTATATAGATATGTATTTATTTATATACTGTAGTAGAGATATACTGGTACAGTACTTTAGACTGGTGTCCTTCCTGTCATGCAGCTTCTGATTTCCATATATTACAAATATCATAATGTGAAACTAGATAGCCAATCCCAATGAGAGATTGTATTGCTAATACAGTCATGTTATACCAAAGTAAAACAAGACACTCAAGAGATCAATCAAATATAAAGCAAACCATGAATAATAAACCAAAATCTAGGACTAGAAGCTCAACAAAAAATAGAACCATACCTTAAATGGTAGCCCTGATCACATATCAGGATGGATGGGCCTACCGGGAAGAGGTGGAGAATCAGACTCTGTGGTGTCAGTCTCTCACTGAATGTCAACAAAGGAGCTGACTGTGGAGAAGGCGACCCACTTCAAGTACCACACACATCACAGAGGAGCTGACGTGGTCTGTCCACATAATGATCTGATCAAAAAGCCACAGACTTTATCACGTCGTGTGGGAATCCAGGATGTTCCCACAGATCCTCAAAAATACCACAAGGGCGGTGTACGGCTGAACTCCCCAGCCTACAAGACACGTACGTCAGGTGATGCAGGACCGAGACCGGTAGAATCATAAAGGATTGGAGTCATCCGAACAATTGCCCCTGGAAGCTCTATTGCAGTCACAGGACCAGAACGGAGAGACTAAAAAGGACACTGTCAGAGCTCCTGAGAGACTACGCCTCTGATGATCTTCCCCGTATCCCTTTAATAATTTGCACCACATTTAATATTATTACATATTTTTCTGCACATACTATCCTATCAGTGTTGTATATTTTGTATTTTTGTTTTATATTTGATATATTTTATTCTTAAGCGCAGTACTGGGTGGGGAAACAAAGCACTTCACTACATAATATAGGGATAAAAACTGTATAAAACTTATATGTAATGATACTGCACCATAATTTAATAGAGAAGAATGTTACAAAAAAGTTCAATCATTATCTTTTGCCTTCACTGTGAATAGAGGCTGTTTTCAAAAGTTTCCGCGATGGTGCCTACTGAATTTAGAAATGGAACCCAGAAAACAAACACAAAGCAAACACTGGGGATGTAAAACTTTATAACTAAAAGGTCGGCCTCTAGCAACCCCAGTATTTAATGATGTCAGATTGTGTCCACAGTAACGCCGCTGACAGTAACCACAACAATAACTATGAGACTAATGAGACTGTTTTCCATCTCAAAGTTTGTCTCTGAGTGTTTCTGTGGATGTGCATGCAAGTGTGTGTACTGACCGGTAATTCCCGCCGACAGCTTCATTAAAAGTTAGATTAGTGCTGTTTAATGAGTGCCAGTCGCTTGTTAACAAACAGGTCACACCGGAGACAGAGAAAAAAAGGGGGAGAGAGAAGTACAAGGAAAGGATGAAAGATGAGGAAATATCCTGATCAGAAGAGATAATGATAAGTCAGTCGTGCAGTCTTTTGCTTTGTAGATGACGTGTTTATTTATTTTAAAGACAGCCCTATAATTTTGCGTGTCAGAGTTAGTTTTTGTCATGTTTAGGACTATTAATCTTATTACAACAGTTGGATCATGTCTTATGTGGTCCTGGATAAGGTATGTCAAGTCTGAGAGAATAACCTCTAATGATGTCAGTGTGATGTCAACACATTCAAACAGAAAGCCTGCATTACAAACCGGGGACGTGGAGTTAAAAGACGCATGCTGTTACAAGAAAATACCAAAAATGAAAGCACCCCCAAACACCAAAAGAAGGATCCAGTGTTGATACTAGGAACTAAAAATCAGGATATTTCAGCCTCAGCAGCAGACTTCTTGGTTTCCTGCAGGACGAATACAATTTTGTGTCTCAAAACTTACTTTTATAGACTTGCATAACTTAAGCATTACTTAACTTTCTTCTTGATTTTATTATTTTTAATGTATTATTTTGCTACTATTGTTTTAAAGGTCCAGTGTGTAACATTGAAGAGGATCTATTGGCAGAAATTGAATAAAAAAAAAAAAAAAAAATTCATAGTTAGGTTTTCATTAGTGTACATCACCATAAAATAAGAATTGTTGCATTTTCATTACCTTAGAAAGAGCTGTTTCGAGCTACAGAGACAGCGGGTCCTCTTGTACAGAGGCCTCCACAGCCAAGAACGGACAAACCAAACACTGGCTCTAGAAAGGGCCTTTCACGTTTTTCCCAATAGATTCTCCTACATGCTTGGAACAAGAGGGTGAAGCGAGGGGATTGTAATCTGATACTACAACATTAGATACCACTGAATCCTACACACAGGTCCTTTCTTCTGGGTGATAAATGTGCACATTTCATTCGAGAGCCTGAATATTACAGCAGGGTGATAATCCATGTGAACCCTGTGGATATTTGCTTCCTTCATTGCCCATTTTAACAGGACGATAAATCACTTTTTCCAGTTCAAACAGGCTAAAAAACAACCGACCATTAAAATGCTGGGGAAACTTTTTTCACCATACATTTTAAATCATTTAAAAAGTACCTGTGTAGTAACACTATTGACACTTAATATAAAGTTTCATCCAGACTCGAGCTGTTTCACTATCTCATTAATCACACCGGCAGGTAGTCTTGTCTATACCTCTCTGTATCACACAATTACTCTCTGCATTTCTGTCCTCTCTCTCTTCCTCTGACAACTTTTTCCTCATGTTACCTCTCCGCTCTTCTTCTTCGAATATCTGTTCAGTTCATTTTTTCTGCCAGAAAACTGTGATAAAGGTCAGGGTTTCTTTTTATGTATCTCATTTAAATTTTATATGACTCTTTGTGTTTAATTAGTGTCATTATCTTAGAATCCATAAAATTGAAAACTTAAAACCAGAGGTAAGTAAATGTTAGGTGTTTGGTAAGTTTATTTAGTTTATTAATTAAATGACCACTTAAGTTCAGCTTTAATGTTCTGGTTCTTAATTTATTTAAATTATCAGTATTTCTGTTGTATGGGGAAATGTACTTTTTTTTTTACTTCACCTGCATTATATACACAGTGAGTGGAGCTGCTGGTTGGTTAAGACAATACCCAGATCATAAAGATATTTATATTTTTTTTTTTCCCTCTCTTTTGGTCTTTATTTTAGTATCTTCATTCTTCAAAAGGAGTGGACTGAGGCTGGAGTGCATCAAGAGCCACCACACACAGATGTGTCCAGGACATGGGCTACAACTGTCGCTAACAACTGCCTCAGTGTCAATCACTCTGAACCAAAGATGTCAGAAGCATCATTACCTGGATTAAGGATGAGATGAAAGTAAACTTTGCATTTCATTTGGAAATCAAATCCGCGTCTGAGGAAGATGTAGAGACCAGAATCAAGTTTGTATGTCCAGTGTGAAGTTTCCACAATCAGTGATGATTTGGGGAGCCATGTTATCTGCTGGTGTTGGTCCCACTGTGGTTTTATCAAGTCCAAAGTCAATGCAGCCATCTACCAGGACATTATAGAGGAACTTCATGCTTCCTTCATGCTGACAAGCTTTATGGAGATGCTGATTTCACTTTCCAGCAGGATTGGCCCTGCCTACACAGCCAAAAGTACCAGTACAGTGCCTTGGAAATATTCCGGCCCCCTTGACTTTTCAACCTTTTGACACATTTCAGGCTCAAACATAAAAGATATAAATTTTTATTTTTTTGTGAAGAATCACCAACAAGTGGGACACAATTGTGAGTGAAACGGAAATTCTATTGGGATTTTTGGAAACTTTTTACTAATAAAAAATGAAAAGTGGGGGTGCAAAATTATTCGGCCCTTGCGTTAATACTTTGTAGACCACCTTTTGCTGCGATTACACGCTGGCAGTCCTTGGGGTAATGTCTCTATCAGTTTTGCACATGAGAGACTGAAATTCTTGCCCATTCTTCCTTGCAAAACAGCTCGAGCTCAGTGAGGTTGGATGGAGAGCGTTTGTGAACAGCAGTTTTCACTCTTTTCCACAGATTTCGATTGGATTCAGTCTGGACTTTGACTTGGCCATTCTAACACTGGATACGTTTATTTGTGAACCAATTCCTTTGTAGATTTTGGCTGTATGTTG
Source organism: Morone saxatilis (assembly GCF_004916995.1). Classification (NCBI taxonomy): domain Eukaryota; kingdom Metazoa; phylum Chordata; class Actinopteri; family Moronidae; genus Morone; species Morone saxatilis. Next base: position 21,175,725 of record NW_023339751.1, on the reverse strand, counting down.
GGAATTCATTGTCTTGGTTGGAAATAAATCTCCGTTCCAGTTTCAGGTCTTTTGCAGACTCCAACAGGTTTTTTCATCCAGAATGGTCCTGTATTTGGCTGCATCCATCTTCCCCTCAAATTTTAACCATCTTCCTGTCCCTGCTGAAGAAAAGCAGGCCAAACTGATGCTGCACCACATGTTTGACCAGTGGGGATGGTGTGTGAGGGTGATGAGCTGTGGTTGCTTTTACGCAAACATATCGTTTTGCATTGATGGGCAAAAAGTTCGATTTTGTTTCATCTGACCAGAGCACCTTTCTTTCCCCATGTTTGGTGCTGTCTCCGGTGGCTTGTGGCAAAGCTTTAGACGAACTTTTTAATGGATAATCTTTGAGAAATGGCTTTTCTTCTTGCCCTCCCTTCCATAAAAGGCGCAGATTTGTGCAGGTGTAGGGACTGATTTGTATGTCCCTATGGAGCAAGACTTCTCCCACCTCAAGCTGTAGTTTCTGGCAGTTCATCACAGAGTTGATCATGGCCTCTTGGCTGCATCTCAGGGGGGTAATCAGTCTTCTCCTTGTCTGAGCTGAAAAGTTTAGAGGGACGTCCAGGTCTTGCGTAGAATTTGCAAGTGGTCTGGATACTCCCTTTTATTTCAAAATAATGCGCTTGCACAGTGCTGCCTTGGATGTTTAAAGCGTTGGTAAATCTTTTTTGTATCCAAACTGGCTTTGAAACTGTCTCCACAACAGTATTAGCGGACCTGCCTGGTGTGTTCCTTGGTCTGTCCATGATGCTCGCTGGCGCTTTCAGACAGAACCCTGAGACTATCACAGAGGCAGGTGCTTTATACGAGAGACTTGATTACACACAGGTGGAGTGTCTATTTATCACCACTGCAGTCATTTAAGGAGCAACATTGGATTCATTTCAGAGATCCTCGCATGAAGCTTCTGGAGTGAGTTGCTGCACTGAAAGAAAGGGGCCGAATAATTTTTTGCACGCACCCACTTTCAAGTTTTTAGTTGCTAAAAAAGTTTAAATATCCAATGATTTCGTTCTACTTCACAATTGTGTCCCACTTGTTGGTGATTCTTCACAAAAAATAAAAATTTTTATATCTTGTAATGTTTGAAGCCTGAAAATGTGTGTCAAAAGGTGAAAAGTTCAAAGGGGGCCGAAATACTTTTGCAAGGAACTGTATATATTTAATGACCATTGGTTTACTGTGCTTGATTGCCAGCAGAACTCGCTGAACCTGAAACCCCAAGAGAATCTATGGGCTATTTGTCAAGAGGAAGTATGAGAGACACCAGACCAAACAAGCAGACTGAGCTAAAGGCCGCTATCAAAAGCAACCTGGACTCCCATAACTCCCTTCAGCAGTTGCCACATGGCTGATCACCTCCATGCCACGCATTGATGCAGTCTACATTCATGCAAAAGGAGCCCCCGACAAAGTAGTTGGAGTTATATTATATGAACAAACTTTTTGAGGTAGGCCGACATTTCTGTATAAAAACCCTTTTTTATTGGTTTTAAGTATTCAATTTCTGAGATATTGAATTTGATAATAATTAAAATAAAACATTTCACTCTCGTTAATTAAATTCTATGAAAATATGAGTTTCACCTTTTTGAATTGAATATTTAACTAAATTAACTTTTTACACAATTTTCAAATTTATGAGATGCACACTGTATTATGATAGGGGACTGAAAAGTTATCTAATATTTGATAATTTCTTGAATTTCCCTCGGATAAAAAAGTATCTTACTATTATCTCATCTATCTATCCTATCTATTACTATCTAACTAAATCTTATAATGACCATAAAGGTTATAATAAAAATGTATTTAATGGTTACAGGCTTTTATGTTTTATGAAGCCAAAAGTAACTGTATGTTTGTGCAGTTTTTAATATGTACTTTTCCAGAAAAACTAAACAAAAGGTGTTTTTGTTGTGTTAACAATTGTGATGTTAGATTTGGTTAGAGGAGAGCTATGGAATAATAAATCATCAAACTTTGCCACATGCCATTTGGCATGTATGTTAACCTTACTTACCCTCAGCTGTGCATAAACAGTTTATGAGCTTCTTTTTAAAATGCAATCATGTGAAATTATAGTTCTTATTAGTATCAGTAATGAGAAGAAGGTAATTATTGGTTATAGATCGGCTGAAGTAATTGTTCATCCTTACTGTGACGACTTTAACGAAAGTAGAAATCTGAATGCCTTTTAATTGTAATGGAGTGGTGTTTAATTATTGGTATTTGATTTGATTTGAGTTCTTCTTCACCACTACACAAACAGATTTTTATCATAAGTAAAGCAAAGCTTTATTCATTTTATTTCTCTTCACTCCACACCTCTTTATTAAACGTCTGGTAAAAAGTTTAAATAGTTGAACTTCAGAGAGAAGGAGAGGGGGATAGAGGGAGGAAGAGCGTTAGTTTTAATGAAGACAACAAAGCTCTATGCATCATTAAGTCTCACATAATTAAAGAAAGAAGAAACTCAAGTGTTTGATTAAAAGAGCATTTGTCTGAAAACACCATCAAATACATCAACACACACACGGACACACATACACCAACAAATAGATACACAAACAAACGAATAAATACACAAACACACAGCATACAGAAAAATGCGGTCCCCCCTTTTTTTGAGCTAATGATGCAAAAAGCAATGGATGGAAGCGGTTTAACTTGATCAGAACATACACTCACAGACACACACATATACAGGCCTCTGTCCCTATGGGGGGTTAATGTCATCTCCGTTTGGTTGATTGTAGTGGCTTTTCTCCCCTGGAGACTTCTCTACAAGTCTGCACAGTTGCACTCTTAATCTGCTCTTCATCTCCACATGCAGGCAGAATCACACACACACTGACTGGCAAACACACAAACACACACACAGAGTGGGACTATCCAGACAGAGTAAGAGACAAAAACACAACAAACATCCTTAAATGCCCTTCAAGACACATGACTGAAAAAACAAGGATGGTATATGTCGTGGATATTTTGTGAAATGACGTCCCATATGAGCATAATTTACACCTTGAAGTCCTGTAAGATGTTTAAACATCCGGGGGTAGCACATTACAAGATGCTGTTTGTTTTCAGGTTCGCATTCTTCCACAGAAAAATATGTATATTTGGTCTGATCGATCTCTCTGTATTTCTCCCCCAATGTCACATCCAAAGAAAACAAAACCACATTTGATATCTAGTTGTCACAGAGGCATACATATGGTACTATTTGACACAAATGTCACCAAAATTGATAAAGTTTGAAGTATGAACATAATAGCAGATGCCCACACTAAAAGCACTCTCACACTGTAAGCCACACTATAATGTTGCCTTGGATTGTTGTGCTTGAATCAAATGAACAAAACTGAAATGCAGTCACTGAAATCTTTTGCCATCACCTCCAGATAATGTTACTGATGATGAGATCTCCAAAACCCACTGAAATAGGGCCAAGTTAGGAACGAAGGGACAGAAAGAAAGAAATATAGAAAGAAAAAAATTAAAGAAAGAGGAGAAAAAAAGGCACCAAAGGTGGACCACATGTCTTGTTCAATGCTATGCTATGCAGAAAGACAGGGCTAATGAAGCAGTCTGAGGGTCTCAAGTTAAATCTATGTGAAATACAAACAACGCTTAAGTGTGTGTGAGTGTGTGTGTGTGTGTGTAGGTGTGTGCGTGCGTGTTAAAGCTACTGATCATTAAGTCCATCCGCTGCTCCTGTCTTGGTTATTCTAATTTCCTTCTTCCCTCAAGCAGAACAGAGAGATGGAAAACAGAGGTCTGAAGTCAAGGAGCTTCTGTCTCTCACCTGTTTCTCTCTCCACTGCACAACCATAATTACCTCCTCAGGTAATCAAAGAGACACATCTACACTCTCACGGCCTAAAAGGACCCTCCGTTCCAACTGAGGCATGGGTTTTCAAAAAGTATAAATTTTTATATTGATGAATATATTTTTTGATTTTATTTCCAGGACCTGACCGTACTGCAATGGTAATGCAAGGGAATAAAAGAGATTACACGCAGTTCATCAGTATGTACAGTACCTCGTTGTAATTCTCTGAAAGTTGATTTTCACACCACACTCATATGAACTATAATGAACTGAGGACTCCCTGGGGGAAGGAAAAGACTATTAATCAAAACTCACCAGCTAGATTTTTTTTTTTTTAAGTCTATCCAAATTTACACCATTTCGACTACATCTTTAGCAGATGGTTTCAAATCAGTGATTAAAATGATAAAATTTAGGTGGGTGTCTTTTTTTCTTAATAACATTTTATGGCTTTAATTGACTTGTTGGACAGTAGCAGCCACATTCCAATACAGATGCACGTGCACACACAGTATTTTTTTCTACTATTTATGTGGAACAAATACATTTAAAAGTTTGCTCTTCTTATTACTAATTAAGTAACTTTAAGTATTGTTTATTTATAGAGGACAATGCACATAAATCAACACTGACATTTTAAAAACATCACGGTCAGCTCAACGGCTTAGTTGCAGCTATAGCCCCAACCGTCTTTATTATTAAGTAAAATCATTTACAGTTACTTGCACTGCATATTTTTAAGCTATAGGTAAACATAGGCAAATAAAACACTTGAAAAAGGAGACAGATTGAAAAAGGATTTTACAAACTGCCTTAAATTGCCTCAATAGCAACTCAAATTACACACGGATGTGTGGTTTTCATGGTTGAAAGGCTTAGGAAGTTGAACATTAAAGAGGATGACAGTTTTTGGTTTGTACACGCATCTACATCCCAACTATTAGTCGTTTTGGTTTAAATAAAAGTCCAAAGTGATTCTGCTCTCTATTAAAGCCCTCAGTGGAGTCTTTTTCCGCCATATTAAACTATTCACACATGTTCGATTAAGAACCATTAATTTGCCAAACTGCATTCCCACTTAAACCATCAGAGGGTTTTTAAATCACGGCCAATTACTCTGCCACCACAGCACTCTGCGTACATTACTGAACCAATCACTCAGACAGAGAGAAGCCCTGTCCCATTACAGCCAAGCAGGGGAAGAAGTGAAGACTGTACTCTGATCTGACCTGCCTGAGAGTTCAGCAGCAGGGACAGAACAGTGCAAAACCTCCCTTCAACTTTTTTCAAGTAAAATGTGAAGCATCCGATTGCTGGCATTGTGGGTCATTGGTCACAGGTTCAATATTAAAGTTGAAGCCAGTAGTTCTGTTTCACACAGGCTTTGTCCACTAGTTAAGAAATTTCTACTGGTTTTTCCACTCAATGCTTTATCTGAGCAGACTAAATTGTGCATTTACATGCTCAGCCAATCAGGCAATTTCCTCAACTACACGTGGGCCCCGATGTTTCTCTATATTTTTCTGAACCTCAATAGTGGTGGCTACTGGACTTTCCAGAGCTCTGCTAGTTATGGTTTTCAAATCTAAAAAGAGAAAAGTCTTAGAGGAAAATAAATACTTTAAAAGTGCAAGTGCAGATTTGTTTTCCCTAGCAACACAGCTGGCTTACCGGTCCACTAGATCTGTGTACATATAGAGCCCCTCCTTAAAAATTAAAGGGGTCTGCATACTATTTACTTTCAACAAATTTCAGATGTTAAAAAAAACTTATATCTGATCCACGATATTTACATTAACCTATTTTTGCATCGCTGAAAGGACTCATATCAACATATTTAAAGAGTCCTTCTGCATTCTATTGAGATGCCGACCGCTTTGACAAACGTTGCTTTTTTGTACATCCAGGAAATATGTGCTGTCTGAAAGGATCTTAACTGTAACGTAACCATTTGCCAAATACTAAGGCAAATTGCTTCTATGTTGAATCTAATTGATTTCATCACAGCCACTATATTCAAACTCAGTTATAAAATAATAAGATGTAAATCAAAGCTGAGTTACCCAATTAAGAAAACATATATAGCTGGTATTTCCACAGTGAAAAGGTCTAGCCCCTGCTGGTGTTATTAACAATATCTAATAAATGCTACTGAAGGATAGTTGAAGTTGACCTACTGCTTATTAGCCATTTTTTCAAGTCCAACGTCTGTCTGGAAGCTGAGTCAATAGCAGCTTCAGATTACTATCTCAGTCTAATGGCTACTCATGGAGTCCTTACAACAGGAAAATGTACCGATTGTTAAATGCATACCTGAACAATGCAGTGCAACTGCTACCATGTCATTAAAGGCAAAATAGAAGGCGCAATGGGGTTTATGTTGGACAGTGAAATGACTGTTCACAACTCTCGACAATACAGTTAAGCACATGCAAAATGTAATGAAAGAAGTATTTGACTTTTCATTTATTGTCGGCTTGACTCCACTAAAGTTAGAAATGACAGTGGAACTGAAAAGTATATTGAAAGTTGGTGAATGGAGGCAAAAGAGGAGGAGGCGGAGAGACAGAGAGGATGGAGAGATGCTGCACTCCACTCAGCGATTCTCTAATTAAAGACAATAATTGTCTTTCTGGCAGTGGAGTCTCTCAGGGCGTCTTATTGAAGGGTGTGAGTAGTCTGTGTGCAGGTCTATGCAGTCAAGTACGTGTTGCCAGGCAGCGGGTTGCCATGGTTACCATTTGTGTTTTATTGCTGATGGAGAGAGAGTACGATGTGTTGATCTCTTGTCCATTAACTTTTGATTCAAGAGCCCTGTCTCTTTTGTTATCAACATCATAGTGAATCAGATTTTGTTCCAGAGGACATAACGTTCACTCTGATCTGACAAACCACCATCCTTATCAAAATATATGAAAACACAAATCAACTCTGGACGTGTAATGGGTTTAAAGTTGGAATTTAAGTGTTTGGGGAAAATGTATGCTGTACATGTTATGTAAAAAAGACAAGAACCTGGCTGAAACACAACCACTGTTGTGTCAGTTGTAAATCTTTTTTTTTTATATGTGAAGATGTGTTTGAGGTAAAATGGGTTGTTAACATGCCGCATAAAGTTCTGATCCAGTCTGACCCATGTTTATGTATGTTTATGTATCCTGGAGAGTGGGTGTGTTAATCAGTGAAATCAATGCCCAGCTCTTTAGAGTCATTACAGTTGGCTTTGCATTGGGTGACCGCCCACACATGAAAGAGATGCACAGCAAAAAAGTTTCAATATTTTGACATTTATTCTCATTTGCTACTTATGTTTAGTCAGTTTACAGTTTTCTATTGCCACACACACACAGTGGGAAGGGAAGATGAGAACAGGTGGTTTTATGAATGAATATACAAGGTGAACAGATTGAGAATAAAATATCTCCTTTCTCTGCGATTCCCCAACCAACAGTGTGGCACACGCACTCAAAATACAAACACACACAGATGATGGCCCAAATGCCCCCTGGACAGCATTTCGGCTCACCTCACCAGGTCTGAGAGTCTATTCACCTGTGCATCATGCTGCTATGTGTGTGTTTGATAGGGCATGAGATGCATTTGAGGAAGTATGCCTGTGTTTGCCTCAGACTACAAAGTGCTTTCAGTCACAAAGGAAGCTTCAGTCGAGTAGTAATATGCAAATCTCTCTTCAGTTCCTGCAGACGGCCTCGGGGGGAAGCCTCATAAACACAGACGGTGGACAGAGTGTAACAATAGAGAGAAATTATACCTCATTCAGCCACTCTCTGACCGGGTCACACATTACTGAATACAATGTTTAACCTCAAAGTGGAAATTGAGTGAAGTCAATATAAATATACCTTCCAATGTGTTCTAGTTCTTAATGAACACAAAATTAGTTTATTGGATTTTTAGTATCAACACATGCAAACACTAGGATTAATATTACTAATACTACTACTTACTAATATTCTGCACTTTAAGTGATTCATTACAATCAATTATGTGAAAGTTGCATTACAAAATTAAATGAGTATTATAACATGGTGAATGCTCTCTGGCTTTCAGGCTCAGGGTAAGTCTATTGGGAATATCAAAGTTCCCCTTAAACTACTTTGGACAGACGTTTTTCTTTGTGCTGAGTATAAATACACATTTACAAATACAACAGATCATTTTAAATTCATATTGAAACAGTTTACACAGTTATGTGTACAGTTATACTTGTAAATGTAAGACATTTTCACTTAATTATGTAATAATCTGCAGCATTTTGAAATACATTATTACATATTGTGGTGGTCATTACAGAATGCAAGAGTTGCCTTTTTCATGATGAAAATGTACGAATATGGTGCATTAGGTAATAACCAACCAAAATGGATCGTTTCATCTGTACATGTTATATTTCTAACAATTAACCTAAACCACCTTCCCAAATTATTACATCCTATGACCTGTGGGGTCCCCCTTGGCGGTATAGTTGACTCTGATCTTCAGTTCATAAAAAATGCAACTCCCACCAAAATAATAACAATATGTAATCAAAAAAAAAAAAAAGTTTTTAAGTCCAAATATAATTTTAATGCACTCAAACCTTATTACAACCTTACAAAGGCGAGGAATTACACTGCAAATGGATTTACCAAAAGAATGTAAATCTAAATGTTGTGTCTTCCTATTAGATTCAATTTCAAAATCCATGATGAAGTATCCTTCCTCCCGCAAAGTCATAATTTTTAATGATTAAGGTTGAGATGTGATAATGGGTTGGTCTGAATTCAAATCCTTAATATTAAACAAACAGTTTAAACTCACTCGCACCAGTAAAACAATTTACACACTGACTTCATTGTGTGTGTTATGCAAACTGCTCTCTCCACGGACGTACCTCATTATTGTTTTGTGTGTGAACAGTCTCTCATTTAATCCCCACAAGCAATTTGGCTTCCATTCGCTCTAAAACAACCGAGTTCCCTAATATTCAGCCTGGTATTTGTTCAGGTATCTGAAATGAAGTTTGGTTCAGCTGAGATTCAGTTTAATCTGCTTCCTAAACAAATCAACATCGCTGCAGCAGCACTAGTTCCACTTCTCCATGAATTTATTGTACAAGCGGCTAATTGTACTGAGATTGCTCTGCACTCAAGAAATCAGCCGCATGTCTGGTTCGTTACATTAGATGTTTGTTAAAAAGTGCACTAAGATTTAAACCGAAATGACACAGTAACATACAGTTTGGAGGGAGCCTCTTTTGTATAATGACTGCAGATATGTTAAACTGTGCTCCGCATGAAAAGTGAAGATTATTTCAGGTGTGAAGCATAAAATTGCACTTGCACATATGGTGCATAAATAAGGTGAAGGAATGCTTGCTTTGTAACTCTGCACCTGTGCACTCTTTCGTGCTCTGCAATTTTGTAGAGAAGGGAAGTAACAAAAAAATTGAAAAAAATGTTCTTTTCCCCCCCCCCATGTTCCTACCAGTGTGATGTTTTTTGATCTTCACTGTGCAGAATGATGGATGTGCAGAGTCGAACACTAGAAAGATTTTTTTTACATTGATCTGTTGAAAGTGGTGGTGGGCTTACAAGCATGATTTGTGACATCACAGATTTTCTCGGAAGTCAATATTGGTCTAATTTGCATCTTCTACAAGTGTGCTGTTTGAAACTTGAAGCCACCAGTACACATACACAGCACTCTAAGTAAATGTCAAAAATATTCAAATCTCCATCTTCTCTTTCTGTAAAATGTTTTTTCCTGTTTCTTTATGACTCATACTGCTTTTACAGAAATGCTTCCAAACGTGACCTAAGATATTGTTGGCACTGCTCAAATTTCCCATCATATAAGACAAGCAGGTCTTTTACTTAAGTCAATCAGAACTTGCAGCAGTAAATAGCTGAAAGTTTATGAATTCGGGTACATTTTCAAGACCAACATCTCCACAAGTGGCCTTGATCAGTTCCAGCTGTTCTATGAGATCCAACATGTTTTATTGAGAAACTGATCAAACCACAGAAGATAAATATGATTTCATTACTTTTCTTGGAATCCATTTTTTCCAGTAAGTGCTGACTGAAAAGTTCCCTCATGGAGCTGCTGAAAGCTGTGAGAAAGTGTTGACCTTTGTCTGATGTGTTAACTGACAGTGTATTAATACACAGTCAAAGGTGATGTTTTAATGTATAGTCAGGGGCGAATCTTGATGGGTTGTATAAAAAATGCCTGGCCTCCCCAGCTGCCAGCAAATGAGTGAAAAAATGGAAACAATGATTAAATAGATGCAATTTTCTGTTATAGACACATTTTAGAATAAGTGATAAATTAAATGACAAAAGACATGTTTTTGGAAGAACGTTGTTGGAAAATAAAACAACCACCATTAGATATTTCTATTTCTCCCAATGTGGCACAATAATGTAATATTAGTTCAAATATTTTAAATTAGGGGCTTTTCCAAGCCAATATTAATATATGTGATTTCAATTAAATCAGCATATATTTCTGCTTCCCCTTAAAGTCTCCATGCCATACTCTGACAACCCATATATTTTTTTATTTTTTTAGTAAGATGCATCTATCAGTTTGCCTCTGTTTGAAATGCTATGGCTTTCTGATATTAATGCAGATGAATACAAAATGTAAAAAACTCATCTATGAATTGTAATTTGATTTTGTATTAAACTGAGTCACTAAGAATTTGAACTTTGAATGTGTGGTAAATATCTGATTTGCCAACTAAGCTAAAATAAAAGTGATGTTTAACGTTATTGAGAAAGCTCTGAATTTGGAATCAAACTTTCCAAGTAAACAAAAATAGTATTTAGGATTTTTTTCACAAAAGTCAGGCAAAGCATGCTTTAGAGTATTTCAATGTGAGGACCCACCTGCAGTAAGTCAGCAATCATTTTAAAATCCATATCCAATATTTAGGAAGGTATATTTCTTAGCTCTCATCCATAGTGTATATTCAAAGTTCAGCAGAAGCACCACAATGTGTGTGTGCCTCCAGTTTATGAAAAGCTTCTTAGAGCAGGATTAGGATCATCATTGTCCACTGGCTTATGGTACGACAAGGATTATGTTCGTACAAAGATATGTTTAGCAACACATCCCAGAACTCACACACCCACACCGGCCTTGTATGCAGGGATGCAGCTTAAAGATTCTGGGCTCTACCGCACCGACAGCATCTGCACAATTTAAAGTCAAAAGTTTCTTACAGGGTTTAGCTTTGATACTTGCAGATAGTCTACATGTAGAGGACAATGTCAACTCTCAGGACACAATTATTATGATGATGCTAGGCTAAAAAATGATCCACAGTAAGACAGGTACTGTTCTTTGGTTAGGCAACTCGAAGCACCGAGTCTAGTTAAGGTTCGGGGAGAAGGTTGTCTTAATTAAACACTAAAAAAAACTCAATGCTTACTTGAGTCTCAAGATTGGAAGTGTATTCAACCAAAACCTGATTGATTAGTGCCAGTGAAAGTAATCCAGGCAATTTCTATTTGACGGGAACAATTGCACAATTTAAACGTTTTTCACAGAAGACAGGGTTGCTTATAATCAGGGTCAGTTCATATTTGGGCCCAAATGATGGGGCTGTTGCAGTAGTGTGATGGTGTAAAATAATGTTTTTTTTAAACAATTTAAATAAATATTATACTAATGTGTGTCAGCAGTTGTGAAATCAAAATTGTGAATTTCACATGAAACTGCTCATTGCAACTGTTCCAAACTAATAATTATGCATACTAAATTTAATACAATATATTTGGTTGTCATGTTCAGAACACACTTTCAGGAAAAAACATACAGAAACACACTAGCAAGCAAGCACACACACAGACAGACACACACACAAGGACAAACAAACAACCAGTGGAGTAAAGTAAAGGTCCAGGAGTCAAATCCCTGGTTTAGGTGTGGAGTTATTAATAAAACTACCCATTTCCACCTGGAGTCAACACTGGCCATCAGTCACAATGACAACCGCTAGCAGATTTCTAGGATAGCAGCAGAAACAAAGAGAGAAACAGAAAGAGAGATGGTTGAGGGTAGTAAAAAAGGGGAGGGTGGTAGGGAGATATATTATTACAGACGGCTGGCCTGCGGCGCTTCCCGGTAAAAAAATCCTAAACGGAACAGACAGACAAACACAACCGTATAAAACCATCTCAACCACCATATGGCTCCAGGGAGATGTCCTTGCTGTGTCCCTCACAAAAACTCCCCACCCCCTCTCTCCCTCTCTGTGTCTCTTCATTCCTCCCTCCACAAGCAGACCCCCCTCCTGTCTCTCTCATTTCGGTGCTTTTGAAGTTTGCTGGTGGCAGTGTGGTGCTGCTGAATTCCTCTCTGAACACCGGCACCTTCAAGCTAATCTGGATCTCTGATGGTGACAGCGGTCACCTGGGCCACGCTGATAGCAGAGAAACATCATTAGCATTTACCGTATCTCATGTTTTTCAATTTTGGATTTCCAACGAGAGGGTAAACAGAACCTGAACATTCCACTGAGGAGACGGCTGTCAGCCTGTTTATCATGTGTGTCACACAAAATACTGTAAGCGTTAACTCTACTAGATGCTGGAAAATACTTTGTATGTGACACATGTATGTACATACAGTAAGGTTGGAGAACTGCTCTGCACACAAGTTCAGGAAGTTTCTAAAAAAAAAAAAATCTAAACCTTGCTTTTCTAATTCTTCATGAATGTTGATGTGATTACGATAACAAAATCATTTTATTGTATTTTCTAAAATATATTATCATTGATTTTTAACACTTTTTTAAGAATAGTCAGTTTTTTTTCATTTTACTAGTTTACTAGTAGTACCAGTTACAAGCTTAAAGCAAAAATGGATAGCTGGTCCCTATATAGGAATTAAAAATTTCTGCTTCACAAATTGGAAAACTGTTCTGCTCTCTAATGACTGGATGAAGATGTTTTTCCTCATTCGTTATGGTTAAGGCATCTGAGGCAGTATCACACTAAGGCTGTTCAGGAAATGTAACATCACCAGCATAAATGTGCTCTCGGCTCTGTGAGACTGACTTGAGCTAACAGCCTGCTAATGTGCTCACAGTTACAATATTAATATGCCTGTGTTAAGCAGATATCTCCTGGACAGGTTACCAGGTTTTCCAGTTAATATAATCTGCATGCCTTTGTTTGGACTGTGGGAGAAAAACCTCTGTAGAAACTAGGAGAGCATGCAGAGTCGGCACAGTTCACAATGTGTCAAAAAAAAAGGCTATAAAATGCAATACAATATCTGTTTTATATGCAGTACCTTATGATCAGTGAGTTGTTTACAAAAATACATTTAAAAGGTCAAAAGACATCTCGATAATGAAAATGTCAGGATATTATTCGGTTTTACAGAATGCTGGTTGAGTGGCCTCAAAAAGTGCTCACTTGAGACGGAGACAGAATAAACTACCCATCACTGCATTACTTCCTCCATATAGTTATTTGCCAATCCATTATGAGAAACAGATTGCCTATCCATCAAGTAGCTGATGAATGCCTAAATATCCAGTCAGAATTGGTAGTAATGTAGCTCTCACCAAGCATTAGTGAGCCAACCATCACAGCCAGGCAGATAAAATGTTTCAACCTCTCTTCGCTGAGAGCACGGCCTAAAATAAAATAATCACAGTACCCCACTGTAAAGGACATACATTTAAAAATGTTCTACAAGTCTTTGCTAACTTGTAAAATTTCCATTACTTGACAAAATGATGACCATTAAAGGTCTCCCTTACATATTTCACTCACACATAAACAGCTAATGCTCAAACAAAACATTTAGTTAATGCTAGCAATTAGGTTGCAATCTGTTGCTTACAGTTTAGTGAATTTAAAACTTTTAAATACCCTGGTATATACTATATGTTGGAGCAATACACTGTTTGTTTGTAAAGTGGAAACTGGCCAGCTTGTTAATGCGACGGTAGAGAAGACTAGTCTCTGTGGTCAAAGGTCAAAGCACAGGCAGCATGGTGGCTTGTTGCGGTATGTGTACGTGCATGCGTGTGTGTGTGTGTTTGTTCCTGTCTCTTCCCTTTGATTTGTTTGCACAGCGGCTGTCCACAGACACCCAGCCATGCTTGGCCACATTAAACCTCTCCCACTAATCTGCCACCTAGATTAATGCCAGCTAAATAAGGGACACACAAACAAATACTCATACTGTACAGCATCACCACACACAGAGAAACACAAAAACCCACACAAGTGCTTTGGAGTTCATTGGTCCAGACATGCTAATCTCTCCAAGTGCAGATTGGAGTGTGTGGTAGCCAAAGGACTGAGCAATCAGAGCATAACATCACTCCTGCAGAACTCGAGCAATCTAACAGTACCACTTTTATTCAAAGAAGGGAATAAAGAAAAGCCTTACTTTTGAAAATAAAAATCTAGCGTAATTACATTTGTTACAAGTGTTTTTTATTCAAATGTTTGTTTGTTTTCTTTTTGTATCTATGTACAATATTGCCTACTTGCTGTCTTAATAAATGGCTTTTGGTTAAATAACTCCATAATTTTGACACAATCTTTTGTTAAAATAAACTTAAGCACCTTTACCCATCATCTAGCAGTTGAAATTAGACTGTAAGAGACCTCGGGAAACCATTTACAGCAGCATAATTAGCTCCACCAGCCAGCTTATTGGATGCACTGTAGCGCTGACAAGTCCTAAATAAACAAAACAGCCTTAAAACTTAAATTTTAATCAAGCTCTCTTCATTATGCTGCAAATTCTCACCCTCCTGTAATTCAGTAGTTGAGTATCTTGGAGTATAATTCCTTAATGAGTGTGAGGAAAAAAATGACAATATGTTAATTGCCTCATGCAAGAGGAGTGCCAACATCTAATTTAAGAAGATTTATGTGAGAGGGGGAGCTGCTGTAATAGTGGTGAAGACAGCAGAGTTCAGGAGGCACTGTCAGCTAACAGCAACCTTCATACAAATCAGTGTAATCTGCTCAGAGTGAAGCCCGTCTTCAGGAAGGCGGGGCTAAAGCTGGCTCTACTGCAAAGTGCTGAAAGGTCTTTAGGACAACTTATTGACGAGGAACTGTGGCAACATCTGTCTTTGATGTGAATTTAAAAAAATGCTCCACAAAGCAGTTGAATAAACAAAGTTTTATAGAGAGACAGATGGACGGGAAGCCAGAGAGGTTTTACTGTGTTTATCATCAGTGAGGCAGTGAATAAGAAGAGTTGGGAGCCCTTGACTTATTTAGAAGTATTGCTTGTGGATTCAAATTATGAATTATTAATTATCAGTCACATTTTGTCTTTACAATTCAGTGATTGCGCTTTGTGATTTCTGTTGTGTGTTTCTTTCTGTCTTTATTATTTTGTTTATTTATCGGATTGTATTTTTAATTTCTCTTCGGTCAACATTTTTGAATGTGCTTTAAAAATAAGTTTGACTTGACTTAAATGCGTCAGACTTTTACAGTTTAGTTTTGGCCGTGTTAAAGGCCTGATTGTTGACTTTTGGACCATATTGATATGAGCTGAATTGACATATACACTGTGTTGCAAATTATTATGCATATACTGTTTTTGTTATTTTTTTTCCTAAATAGTCTATATAATTGGCATTTATTCCTCAACAATTATATTGTAATCCGGATTTTATTAAACAAAATTACCAATAATGACAATGGCATTTTTTGCAAAATAACTCAAATGCAGTGTTCCAAATTATTATGCAAAACAGAGTTTCAAAACACTCAATAGTTTCTAAAGGATTGAAAACAGAAATCTGTTTTAGCATTAGGGGATCATTTTTCTCAAATCAAAGCTAAAAATCAAAAACATCTTTACAGATCGAGTTACATATTAACATAGGAGCCCTTCTTTGATATCACATTAACAACTCTCTCAGCATTGAACTTGTAAGTCCCATGTACAGTTTCTGCATGTATTTCCTTTTGAGGTGGCAAGAATTGCCTCCCAGAGCTGCTTTTTGATGTTAAACTGCCACCCACCGCTCATAGAGCCTTCCTTTTAAGGATGCTCCCACAGGGTTCTCGAGTAGGGTTGAGTCAGGAGATGGGATGGTGGGCCCACACTGTGATTTTTTCTCCCTTAATGCCCATAGGCAGCCAGGCCTAATGGTATTTGTTTGCGCATGGGAATGGTAAAATGTAAATGGTAAATGCGGACCTGTTAATTGTATAGCGCTTTCTAGTCTTCCCGACCACTCAAAGCACTTTTTTACACTACGTGCCACATTCACCCTTTCACACACACTTTCACACACGGATGGCAAGTCCATCGAACAGAAAACTACTCATCATTCTCACAGACCGATGCTATGCCATCTAGGAGCCAATTGGGGTCAGTATTTCTTGCTCAAGGATGACTTCGACACGTGGCAGCGAGGAAGCCGGGGGATCGAACCAACAAGCCTTCTGATTGGGGGCGACGACCGCTTCTGCCTCTGAGCCACAGCCGGCCCGCATTGTGTCTTACATGAAAATGATTTTACTCCGGAAGGCACGGTTCTTCTCTTTATATACCATGGCAGAAATGGCAGTTAGGAACGTCCAACAATATTTTGCAGAGGTCATTTGACACCTTTCAGGCACCTTTAAAGGGCCCTACCAACCTCACTTCCCATGATTTCCAGCCCAAAACAATCCCTCCACCACCTTCCTTGCTGAACGTCGCAGCCTGGTTAGACATGGGTGGCATCGAAAACTCCTTCCATCTGGACCATCCAGGTGTTAGCACGGCATACATCAGGCTGAATAAAACAGTTAGTCTTCATGTATTTTCTGCAAGCCCACTGCAATCATGTCTCCTTGGTGGGCATTGTTTTAAGGGTGTCGAAATTTTATAGCTCTGAATTCAGACACAAATCTTTTCAAGATCATGATCTTCTTAATATTCGTAAAATGTGTGGGTTCAACTATTGAAAAGATTACTGCACTATTTCACGCTTTTCATCTGCAGAAAGATATTTTTTTCCTCCTTACATTGCATGTAACCTGTGACGCTTGCCTTAATAATGGCTGGAACAACACTCCTTAGTAGTTCCCAGAAATCTAGGCCTCACCTGGCAAACTAATAAAGACAAACCTGTCTGAGATTGATGTCAGTGATCTAAACAGACATGGGAAGCAGCACAATTGAAAACTTTAATTGAAAAACAAAAAATCTAATGTTTTTCTAATTGAAATCATATTTGCATAATAATTTGGAACACAGTGTAGTTTTCCCCTTCGTTGTACATGTGAATAGTTGGGTTAGGAATAAAATAGAGAGTTTGTGAGAGAAGTTCAAACCCTGCTTTCTTTCTCACCTTCTTAAGTGTAAACATGATAATTGATTTGGTCTGCCTAGTTTGACAGTTTGATCTGAGTTTGGTGCGTTGATCTGGACGGACTCACTGAGAATGGCTAGTCAATCACAACTAACTTGCAACTAATGGTAAATGGTAAATGGACTGTACCTATATAGCGCCTGTACCACTCAATGCGCTGTACACTACATGCCACATTCACCCCATTTGCACACATATACTGATGGCAGTGGCTGCCATGCAAGGTGCCAACCCAATGGAAACTAAGCATTCACACACAGTCATACATATAGAAATGTGGGGTTCAGAATCTTGCTCAAGGACACTTTGACAACAACATGCAGCGAGAGGAGCCAGAGACCAAATTAGTGGACGGTTAGTGGACGACCTGCTCTATCTCTGAGCCACAGCCGCCCCAATGGAGCTGCCCTCTGCTGCCCATTAGAAAGAATGCAAGTTTAAGCATTGGCTTTACTTTACAGATCCAAAAGGTTTGTCCATTATATATATTGTCAATGCTAAGTTACAGAAATCGTTGGACAGAATGGTAAGAGAAAGATGTCATTTAGGGAATTTCTAAAGCTTTTAAACTGTCAAAGTCAAAGAACAAGCAGTTCTGATGCCCAGTTTTTTTTTTAACATTTTAAATTTGTGCATAATAAAACTGAATGTATATACTCTGTCACACTGTACATCCCTGGTGGACCACTATCTCCAAACAAAAACTCTCCCTCCCTGTCTGCAGGTGAACAATGAAGCTGTAGGTCTTCTAAATGGAGAAGACTCTGACTGTCAGGGATTCAGCAGACGACAGAGGAAACACAAGCTCTCTTCCACTCATACAGGTAACATCACAGATACAAACAGCTTATATGGACAGATAGATCACAGAGATGGCTTTCCACTCAACACTTGGG
>NW_023339751.1:21151545-21157498 GCF_004916995.1 Morone saxatilis | reverse complement strand
TAAACAGACATGGAAAGCAGCACAATTGAAAACTTTAATTGAAAAACCAAAAATCAAATGTTTGTTTAATTGAAATCGTCTTTGCATGATAATTTGGAACACAGTATATATTTGAAGGGTTTGACTTAATGACAAAATAAATAAACAAATAAATCAATCAACACATCACATTAACATATTTTGTTGTGAAACTAATATGTGAAACTACAGGCCTTTTTTACTGCTGCACCTCTAAACATAACAAATTCGCCATGGTTACACTGCCATGTTTCTACAGTAGCCCAGAACAGACAAACCAAACACTGGACATTTCAAATTTTTTGCAGAATATGTGGCCACCGTAGTTTCTCCTACACCCTTTATGATGATATTAAATGTGTTTTGTCCCAAGAGGCCACCATCAGACTGACACACTGTACCTTTAAGGTTTAGTACTGTAGGTACTGTGGGTCTACCAATGGCCTATTCGAACAGATTTATAAAACAAGGCTCTGCTTTACTCACAAGGCCAGAAAAAGTTGTGTTTTAAGTTTTAATTGGTTATTTGATATGACGGACAGATTGAAGGTGGGCGGGAGAGAATGATGAAAAATGTATCTGAATAACGTCAACGGGGAGGAGAGGACCTCAATGTTGTCCTTCTGGCTGGCTGTCTTTTCATTTGTCTTTTGACTTATTTATCCAGCTGAGAGGCAATATTAGCTGTGGTGGATTTCAATATACAACCCCACAACACACACACACCACAGAGTCTTCAGAGGGGCAACCCTATTAGGGAAAACCAGAGATATCTTGTGCAGCCTGTCTCTGCGCATCAGCATTAGAATTTCAAAGTAGCTTTTGATTGTTTGATCTCATATCCAAAAATGATTGTTGGTTATAAAAAGGACTATGAGAAAAAGCAATTAACATAAAGCTGTGGTTCTATTAATAGCCAGTTCTCTCTGTAGTCTTGTGGCTGGTTGTGATCCATAATTAACAGTGAAGAGATCCCATTTTCACCTTCTGCCGTGGTTCCCCACTAGACCAGCTCTCTGGAGAGCAGAGAGGAGCGAGAGCAGCGAACAGATGATACACTACACACCGCAGAAAAAGTAAGAGCTAATTCATTTTCTAATATAAAAACCTGATAGGACCGATATTGACACTTGAATATTTGATAATTATAATGTGTCAGCACAAATTATTTATAGTTATATAGTTATATTTTTAGTCAAATCAGCTGTTGAACAGGTGGATTATGTCATTATGCTGTGCTGCTTATCTGTCAGTTCGGTTTTAAGGTGACAGAAACTTTGAAATAAGAGACTTTGTTGCTAAACTGTGAAACAGAACAACTGCTAGTGTGATGTTGCACTGATGTTTTTAAATTGTGTCTAAAAAACTAAAAAACTTTCAGTCTTTATTGCCTTTGAAACAGCTGCAGTCACATCTATTGCTGTGTCCATGTTAAATACAGACCTCAAATACATGCCCACATCTCCCACATTTTAAGGTGACCCCATCTCCACACAAGGAGGGAACTATTAGACAATTCTGTCAAAGCCTGGATTACAAAACCTGACTGCTAGATGATTTGTTAGACTGAACTTCCAAAACCTACTTGACAGGTAATTGGATGAACCATCTGTCTATCATTGTCTATCACTGGTGAGCTTTAACTAATCAGATCAATGAACTATATGACTTAGTCAAACTTTTACCAAAGTCAGTCTAGAGAAGAGCAAAAATCATCTTTTCCAAGAATAGCCTTCTGTGCCGTTCTTTGCTCTTCTTCCAATGAAGAAATACTCTCCAGTTCTAATAGAACTGGTGCTAGCAGCATTTCTGCCAAGCTCTTTAGGAGCCACCATTTCTGTTCAACAAAAAGTGTCTTCTCATTGCATCACACCTAGCACCCACCCACCAATCTGCCAGTATTTACTCAAAGGACACTGCACCAGACTGATTGGTCCGATACCAGTGTAGTTGGTCCACAAAACACATAGATTGAAGACTGGCAAAATAGATTATCTGTGATGTTGTGATCTTATGAGCCCAGCTGCCTCACAAGGTTATAGTTCACATCCAATGGCAAAGTTTTAATTTCAATATGAACACAATTCCTAGGATACCAGGATACCATATTAATGGTTGCTCCTGGGTTGGAAAACTGTCAACTAAAACTAGCTATGACTCACTGCTGATTGGGACAAAACCACAGTTTACACAAACACAATGTCAGATTAAATAATGAAGTAAAACTGAAATTCAGTCTTAAAATTAGGCCAGTTCACGTCAGCCTCAGATATTTTATTAGTTAGTTAGAGTTAGAAACTTCCACTTAGCAAAAAACTACAGAAGTATCAACAAAACAGTGACAAAATTACTGCAAAGGCACCATTGAAACAAATTCCAAAAATACAATCAATAAAGTCATTACATTATTTTGTGGTTTCAACGGTTAATGGAACATTTCCATTTTACCGATAGAGCCGTAAATGCAGCAGAAGGCAGAAAGCCAGATTACGCGTATTACCTATATTTGAATTTAAACATTTTCAAATGCTAAAATATTCAACAACAAGAAGATGTGACATCACATTCTTTTGCAATTCGTTTAGCAAATCTTTACAATAGTTACAATAGTGGTAAAAATACAAAACATTGTGCAGCTCTATTTGTAATACGAGAAGAAGCTGCACACAACCCTCATTTAAAGAAGTCTCAAACACAAGCTGATCAGTAATAACTGCTCCTGTATATTACAATAACAATATATATTAGGTAAATCTTGCCATATTGACCATCTCTCCTTCGAGCCCCTGAGGCACCTGACAACTGCAGTTTATCTCCATAATGATTAGCCCAGGACTAAATACATCAAAACAAGGAGATGATAAAAACACAGCATTTGGCTCCATTGATTAGCATTGTTAATTTCTCGCTCGGTGGTGCAGGGTAAGTGAGGCTGGGGCCTGCTGAAGAGGCGAGAGTCTGCAGAGCTCACTGGGACCGGTGACAAAGTTTCAAGCAATGAAGCAAGAAAATAAATGGCTCTTTATCTCTGTATGTGTCTCTGACTCTCTCACTGTATATCTTCTATTGTAAATAATACAGTCATAAAAAGAGTAAACTATAAGCTTCATTTGCTTTATATTCTAAAGGCAAACAACCCTCAATAGAAACCATTTTAAAATTGTTTTTAAGAAAAGGACAAGAACGGCTGTCATTTTCGTTTTTTGATCTGCCACCTCTATGGTTAACATTTGATTAAGTTTTGGTTAAAGTCTGAACCAATGTTTACTGGTTAGTATGAGATCGGATCTGTAATTAATGCAAAGTCACCCAGTTTTAATATACAACCATACAGCCAGCTGTGAGCAGCTGTGGCTCAGGGGGCAAAGCAAGTCGTCCACCAATCAGAAGGTTGGTGTTTTCAATACCTGGTTGCTGCATGTCAAAGTGTCCTTCAGCTAGATACCTACATTAAATTGGATTGGTTTCTGTTTCTGCTGAGCAGTCGGCACGGCAGCCTCTGCCATCAGTTTGTGACTGGGTGAATGTGACGTAGTGTAAAGCACTCAGTGAACTCACTAGTGAACTAGCACTCACTAGAAAGGCACTATTTAAGTACAGTACATGTATCATTTACTAACCCACCTTGCTCACTATAAGGTGGGGTGGTGGGGTATTCAGCACAGTGCAAAGGCAAGGTGCAGCTTAGGCTTTCATCAACAGTGTGCCCCATATAGCAGCACAATGCCACTGTTGACTTCTTCCCAACCTGTGGTTTCATACAATTATAGAAACTGAAACTAAGAAAATGGCCTTTTGTCAGACAGCTGTCATCTCATTGGTTGCTCATAGAAAGGTCACCAAACAAGATTTCAGTAGAGACTGACTGACCCCTGAGTTCAGAGCGAGGTGTAAAATCCAAGTGGCGTTCGGCACGTAAAGTAGGTTTGGTTTTTTCACTTTCTCCATCGGAAAACCGTGGCAAATCTTGGTGTATAGACATTCTGCTGCTGATTATATGTAGGGGCCTAAAATGTTTTTGCAGGAGTAGAAGGATGCCATAATAACCGCAATACTTCCACCTCTGCTACATAGAGAACATGCACTGCTTTTGTGATCACAAGACATCACTTCAGATCACAAAAACACATTTAGTTTTAAGCGTTACAACACAAGTCCATGCTGTGTTTTTTCTGATGAGGAGGGTCTCCATGTTTAGGTGGACACCTACATTTCATTTTCAGTCTGTCCATCTTTACACCTTCATCTTGAAAAGTTACACAAGCATGAATTGTGGTGACAGTTACAGACAAGCACACTAAAAACCAAACATCTTCTAAAGAATACACGCTTGAAGATTTTTTTGAGGCAACTCTGAACCATATCTATAAGCTCTACTCTCCCTTTCCTCCTCCCCTCCTCCTTGTGCCTCTTTCAGAGTTTCCACCTTTTTATCATCTTGTTCCACAAATAGAAGCTAAAACTGTTTTTAATTTCCATGCTGCCACGAGCAAAGATTGTCTGAATATAAATATTAGAGAAGACACAATGACATCAGACCTTGTTAAAGGAAAAATGTGACATTTTGAACATTTATCTGTGTGTTGCCTGTAACAGGCAGTGTTCCTGTTTTAGTTAAAGGGCTTCTCTGCTGACACTCGTTAACATAGTTTGCATTGTGGCACACTTGCTTACAGCAGTTGGAATCAGTGATGACATTTTTAGGGTAGCTAAAAGGACAAATCCAGAAAGAGTTTCCTGTAATGTATCAACTGAGTGGTGAAGAAAATGAACTAAGTACATTTTTGAAATGTCATGCTCACCCTCTAAGCTTGGCAGAGTACCATTACTCAGTAAAATCTATTAAATGTTTTCTCTTTTTTCTTTATTCAGTCGCTGCTTGAGCTGCGCTAAAGTGAAAGATCACACTTTGAGGGGATTTGCTTCATTTGTGCCATTCTAGATGAATTAATTATGTGCTGAAAAAAGTAACTGATTTCATTTCAAATAGGACATTAACTGTGGATGATGATGGGAAGAAAGTGAAGTTTAATCGCCAGAGTTCCTACAGTGATGATTTCTCCCTCGAAGGCAGTGGTTTCCATTTATTGGATCCTCTGTTATCTAAAGGGAGATGGTAAAAAAAAAAAAAAGAAACAGCCCTCAGGATGAACAAGGGAGAGAGTGACAGAGAGAAAGACAGAGCGCCAGAGAAATAGTAGGAAGTCTGGGTAAATAAACCAACGGTGCAGTAAATGCAGCATTGCGGTTCTGCTGTGATATGAGACTGGCTCTCATAAATAATGTAGCCCAGTGTCGGCCCGGCCTGGCAGCAGCCGGTACACTGCTCCTCACACTGGGGAAAACAAGGCTAAACAAACACGCTGCTAGTCAGGTCACAGGTGGCTAAACACACATCACAGTGCAGGTATCAGTCACTCCACTGTAAACCCATACTATGCACACCCTGCATGCACAAACACACAGTTGTACAAATATGGATGTAAACATTCGAATCAGTTTGATTCACATGTTTATGACCTTTATATGAGGCTCATTGTTTCATTTTCTTTAAACTGTTTTGTTTGAATCAGTATAGCAGTAGCGCACATATAGCTTTCCCACAGAAAAAAATCTGCCGCTGCAGCTGAAAATGATGTTGATGAGTACTGTGAGACTGAAATATAACTTTAAAGTTGTGGGCCGTAAAACCTAGGGGTGTAAGAAAATACTGATACACTTGAGTTTTCCGATACTGTGTCTTGTGATACTGTATCGATTCTCAAAAACAATATCGATTTTTAATTTATGGCTGACATGAAAAGATTTGTGTAAGTAAATGTGTGTAAATTTGTGTTTTCAAGCTTTGATTGACCCTTGACTCTTTCACTCCAGCACTCGCAAAAGCAGTGCTATGATGTTGGATGATACTTGGACTGTGATAAATACAAATGAA
>NW_023339751.1:21130525-21151445 GCF_004916995.1 Morone saxatilis | reverse complement strand
TAGTCTTGCTACCACTATTAGATTTAATTGTAAACCGAAAGAATGCTGAAACGGTCCGTAGTGCTGAGGGGAATTGCAGTACAGAAAATTCTTTGTGGGCTCATCGCTATGAGCAACCATTTTCACTTTACACATCCATCCACGGTCAATATAAAAATATTGATTAGAGCAGCTCCCAGTGTTTTAGTTGGAAAACCTTGCAATTTGAAAAAAGTGACAAAATGTTAGTTTAGTGTTTTTGGTTTTCAAGGCAAAACTGTAGCAATGTATCTATTTTGATTGATAAAAAACAGAAAATCTGTTAAAATCAGTAATAAAAACAAATTTGTTGTAGCTGAATTTAAGAATCTTAATTTGTACTTTTAACACCTGGTAGTTTAGCAATAAAAATGCAAACTTTTGGATGTGTGGTAACATGTCAGCTTTATCTTTACAGTATAACTACTTGTGGACTATTTCCTTGATTTTGTTTTCTTTTTTATACATATCAAGCAGTGAAAACAAGTCACAGTGACAAAAAAATGACATCAACTTCTCTCACAGAGTGCAGGGTTTAGTTTACACCACTTAAGCAGATGACAAATCCTCCTAATTGAAGCCGATTCTTTTTGAGAGACCATAAAAGTAACATAACATGTCACCAACATTTAAATACTGAAATTTAATTTGCACATGAAAGCAGCAGCGCTTTCTGCATAATGACAGAATAGCAGCAGCGGCAGAGGAGGACCAGAAACCAACAAGTGTATTTAAAAACAATAGTTCCCTGTGGAACGTGTGGATTACACCAATAAAAACAGACTATCACCACTGCTCATAAGCAACACTGAATCCTCCCTGATGACTCAAACACAAAACACTGGGAAAGAAATGCATAAAAACATTAAACAAGTGAGAAAGAGAGCATGGGTTATTACTGCAAAGAGGATAGATCCAAAACAAGTCCAACAGTGGAGCTGTTGAATTGATTTTGGGTGTAAATTGTGTTTGTGTGCGAGTGTGTGTGTATGGGAGGGGTCAGGAGTAAATATGAACTGATGCGGCATCTGTTGATGCTTTAAGTGATATATCACTCCATTCCACTTCGTTTAGCATCGCTTCGTCTGAGTTAATTGGTTCACGAGGAGCACTAATTAGGGGGGATGGCCTTGTTTATTGTCACGGCGACGCTCGTTAAGCGGAGAGATCTTTTTTTTATTCTTTCACAACTGGTGACATTAACCCACCCTTCACAAATGTGGGTGGGGGGGTGCGTCAGTGTGTATTTACTTTAGTCTTCGATGTGGCAGCTGCATCTAACAGCTTATGTGTGGCAGAGTGAAGCACACACACACAGCTTCACAACATGTACTGTCAACAAATGTATGCGTATGCTGTTCGCTATACACATACTGTAACATACTGACATACGTGAGAATACGTGTTATACATACACACATACACAAGGCGTCCTACCTCTCTACGTCGTGAGGCCCAGCAGGTCTGCTTGACTTTCCAAACCACAGCAGCAACCAGTAACAGAGACAGGAAACAGCTGGAGAGAGGAGAGGGACACAGAATGAGACAGTCAATCAGATATCAATGATTCCTGAGTAGTGCATGAACAAAAGCATGCAGAAAATACACATGGAGTCAGTGGGAGTTAGGGTTATTATAGTTGGCCATAGCTAATGTATACCCTATTGTCTCATCACATGCCCTCGTGTCTGTATTTAAAGACCTGGGAATGAGAACAGGCTTTGAAGTGTGTAGAAGATATTACAGTGATTATACACAAATGAAAAAACACCTATGAATATTATATTCCATTTCTGCCAGTAGAGCCTACTAAATGTTACACACTGGACCTTTAAAGTAATCCGACAACAGTACTTTTTCTCCTGTACTTTTAGCCTTAGTGGACAAAGGACAAGAAGCAAGAGTCCAAATCTGAACCGGAATGAGTTGTAAGTTGCCAATAAATCACCTCCAAAGAAACCTGTGTTGACTCATGGGAGGTACTTAATGATGAATACAGTAAATACAGATCAGTAGTTTAAATATAAAGCTGTCTTTGTGTGGGATACTTAAATACCTACTTAGGGGTGAGTACACACACCTCAACGCATAAATTGTAGCTGTACTCCTGTTATCAGCCATATCAATCTAAAGGGTCAAGAGATGAAAGAAAATACCTGAAACATATTTCTGCTACACAAACTGAACTTTGGGCTTCTCTGTTTTCTTGTAAAATACTGGAAAATAAGTGCACTGGAAAATAACTATTTGGTTAACCCACTCGCTACGTAAGGACATATTCAACCTTTTAAGGGGGCACAAGTTAAAAAGGCTATGCTGCTTCATACTTCATTTGAGTGGAGATTGTACATTTAATAACATGTTGTAGGTGCACTTATACAAGTCTCAGTCCATAAAAAAGTCATAACAGAAGAAGCTACTGCTGACAAGAAACAAAGACACAAAAGAAAATAATTACAAGGAAAATGCAAGAAAAACATAAAATCTAATGTTTTCATGCTTACAGTGCCATTTTAAAAATATGTTTCTGTACATCTCTAAACCATTAAGCAATTATTGGGTTGTTTCTCCACATTATATAACTCCAGTAGTCCAGTATCTGCAGATAACGTAATTTAAATAACAATGTGCTTCATGCTTGCAGTAGTCTTTGTAGTTGTCCTTAAAAAACACTTCCAATTGTAAAAAGGAAAATGAAAAAAAGGCACACAACCACAATACAACCATAAAGCAGATCTTCACACTAATTTACTGCCCTCAAGCTCCACTTTTCAGAGAGCAAAGGCGCCAAAGGAGAGTGAAGTTCTTGGGAAATTTGTGGTGAGCAACAAAACCGCGGTGACCACAGGCAGCTGGGGATTTTAGGACAGCAAAGGGCAGCGAGAGGTCAACGAGCGACATGATGCTCTCTAACAAAGAACAAGGTCTCATGTACACACACACACGCACGCACATACACATTCTCCCTCAAAGTTCAGTGTCTGGAGGCCAAAGTTATCTGGCCAAACACAAAGCTCCTCTCTCAACCAGCACTTCTGACAAGAACTCAAGACAAGCGCACCCAAAGACTTACCAACAGGAAGTCCCTGAGAAACTGCTGAGGACAGCAGTTCCGAAACAATCCTCCTCTTCATCTATCTATGTGTGTGTGTGTGTGTGTGTCTAAGTGAGAGTGCATGTGTGATGTGTCCTCCTGTGTCTCTATGTGAGGATGACAGCATTGTAAAGGGTATTAGTGCTGTAATGAGCGTGACATTTTCAGACCCAGTCTGCTGAAGAGGCTGCACTCATGGCCTCTTCAATCCACAGCCGACCTCTCAGCTGCAGTCAAACAAGCAGGAAATCCCCTCCGGCGATGGAGGCAAGATGCACAGTGCTGCTGCTGGATGAAAACCTTCCGGTTTCAAGATCCCAACTGATGACTTTTTTGAGATGATATGAAAAGTTTTCATCCAATAGACTTGAACGTGTCCTGACACTTTACAGAGATGATTCAACTCTGTATGAGCTATACCATGACTGACCATAGTCATTTTAATCCAATTCATGTTTCTTTAAACTCAAACCATGAGCTTTCCCTAAATCTAAATTAGTTGTTTTGGAGCCTGAACCTAACAGATTTATTTTTAACAGTGATTTGTCATTGGTTTTAGAAGGAACAGGGAAATGTCGTCGTCCTGCCAAAAGAGACATCAGATCAGAAAACCCTTCCATTCCAATATTCTAGAGGGACATGGACAAACAACGTGTTCTGTTGTTAAATTTGGAGGACTTGTAGGGCAGACAAACAATAGCTTCAGTTACATGAAATTGATTTCCATTGTTTATTGACCTCACCTGTTTAAATACTTATTTATCCTATTTTATTTCATCCTGTAAATACCCAACGTATTACCGTTTGCACTGTGGGTCCGAGAGGACTGAAATTTCATCTATGCTGTATGTCGTGCATGTAGCATACTTGACAATAAAGTTGACTTGACTTGACTTTGGGTCAACAGTTCACATGGGATGTGTCTAATACAGTCTGGTGTTTACGTGTGCTAACAGATTGATCAGAACAGCTGTGTGATGTGTGCAAAAGTGATGGATTTGTCCATGCTTTCATAAAGTGGGAAGTCAGTGGGGTCCGATCCACTTCTGTTGTTTTGGGAGCTTTGTAACAGGCGGTCTTCCAGCTGTTTTTAATTCTTTCAACGCTTGGGTGTGTTCTGGCCTTCAACATGTTTGAATAGGTTATTTTCTTTTTTTCCTACTGTCTAGGCATCCAATAATGTTCAGTTCTTTAAGAGTTTGTATCAACAAACAAACTCTCCACAGAGGTCCAGTTTGGAGTGGAAGCTGATTTTTTTTTGGGAGCAAAGAACTGTACCTCCCCAGGCATTTACATCCAAACCGAGGGTGTGTGCAGAAAGAACGCAGCTAAAAAGTAATCCAGTTAAAACGTTTACAATTTTCAAAAAGGTTTAAACTAACCCTCTGCAACTGATTATAGTCTGAGTCTGCAACTCAGGATTATAATGAGAATATTAGGCACAAAGTAAATTCTTGTTACATGACCCAATCTTAATTTCACTGTTTACTTGTTTCTCAAATGCCTATATATAAAATATATATATATAAAATATTATTTTCAAAACAAAATAAATAACTTCACTTGCTTGAGCTAGTAACCCATTTGCATGATCATGAGCACACTGGGCTAGACACCAGATTACAGCAAAGACAAATACACTCAGTAACTCCCCTGCAATGATTTTCTATCCTCCAAATGTACCTTCTAAAAACCCTCCACTGGCTGGGACTCAAATCCAATCAGGCCCAAGATTCCCCATTCCGTCTGTATTACCTCAGCTTGCCATTAATGGGCCACAGGGCCCAAGCTTAGCTATCTAACCAATGGAGTGGAGCGGCTAATTATCGCTATTACCAAGGCATTAGGGGGAAGGGAGAAAGAAGAAGGGGGAGGAGGGGGGAGGAGGGCAGGCCATCCTGTGGGTTTGTTAACACTCCACCGAGCATCTTGATAGGTTCAGGTTTAAGACTGTCCAGCCACAGGTAATAGCAATCGAACTGATTAGTATGGGTAAGAACAAGTTGGGGTCTATGTGAGAGTGTGTACATGATTGTGTGTGTTCTTGTTATTTTAAGTAGTGCCGTTTAAACAAATAAAAGTCAAAAGCACAGTACATATAACACACACACACACACACACACACACACACACACACAGACACACACACAGGAGAACACAGTGAAACATCTGATCCCCAGCGGGCAGAGAGAAAAATCAATAAGCTATTCGTTGAACATGAGCCACAGATAGCACACAATCGGAAACAGCTTTCCATCTGCACAAGCAGCAAACTGACTCTCAGGGTAGAGACAGGCCTCCAGTCCTGAGAGAGAAGCTGTGGGATCTCTTCCTGTAATGTTTTCAACATCTACACTTTTATTTGTTCGCCGCAAGGATCTGTGTCTTTCCCTAACTAGATCTTTCTACTTTCTTTTACCTTTGCATTTTTATTTCAGCAAATGAGAAACATGTGAATAAAGTGAACTAAAGCTTGCCTGTGAACCAGATGGCTACTTTACACATCTAAACATCCTAATAAACTCTTCCTGCTGCTTCCTAAAAATGACTGTCCAGATTTTCAATTTGGAATCCCCTGAATCCCTGTCACACTGTCAGTCAAGTCAGTGTCAAAGCAACTTTTTTCCCTTGTAGAATTCTTGTCCCCATATCTTCACAGGACAACATCAGAGGAAAACCAAAGTTCTACAAAGCAGCTTTGCCTTACAGTCACACCAGTCAAACTATAACTATCCCCAGACCAACTTTTTGGAGATGTATACTGTAAATAAACCAAACCAAACAGTTAAAAAGTCATATGCACAGTTGTGCGCTCAAGTGGTTCCAAGTCCTAATGCAATCAAGATACATATACTGCTCTTGAAGAAAAAAGGCTTCAGAAGTGTCTCACTCCTACTCCTCTCTGTGTAAGTGCCTATGGCTTTTCCTTTTGTACATGTTTAAACAAATAAAGCAATTTCAAAACCAGAAAAGTACAAATAGAGAGACACGTCCACAATGAATCCTGGTGGAAGTGAACCTTGATAGGAACGGTCATTTTGAAATGAAGTGGGCGAGTCTCATGAGCCACTTAGTGCAGAGTAGCTTCTCCTCTGTTTTGGGAAAGAGAGAGAGAAAGGGCGAGAGAGAAACTGATTGCTAATCAAGCGAGCGAGAGCTGGGAGTAATTGGACAAAGCTGAACTGCAGTGTCACCAATTAGCATTTGAGACTGTGGAGAGCGGAGACATAAATGCTGTTTAATTATGGCCATTTTCCTTTTTTCTCCACTTCTTAGAGATGAGAAAGAATACATGAGAAGGATGGATGGAGGGGGAGGAGACAGAAGAAGGAGGGGAGGAGAGTTTTAAACTTTTCAAAAGAAGAAG
Organism: Morone saxatilis; assembly: GCF_004916995.1. Taxonomy (NCBI): domain Eukaryota; kingdom Metazoa; phylum Chordata; class Actinopteri; family Moronidae; genus Morone; species Morone saxatilis. Next base: position 21,144,966 of record NW_023339751.1, on the reverse strand, counting down.
ATCTCACAGATAATCAGGGAGACACAGGAAGTAGAAACCTGAAGCAGCTCAAATAGATTCAGGAGGAAAGGTAATTGCTGAGTTACTAAATTAATTGCTAAGCCAGAATCTCTCTGATTTGAAAAAAAACCCTACGACTTTTAAAAAATGTTACTTACATTGCAGTGGGTAACAAATGAAATACATTGACAGCTTTAGCAGTGAACAGTCTGCAGTTATGCATCCAGTGTAAAGGTTATGTTGATCCAAGCCAGGTTATATTTCCTTCAACGTTTCTGCTTGATGACAGACAGATACATCAATCGATAAGACAACACAGATAGATCTCCAATCTCTCCTTTCAATCAATTCACTTATTTCTATATGAGCTGCATATCTTCCCTCTTTCTTCCTTCCCAGTGCCAGACTGCATCTCATCACTGTGCCTTCTGCCTACAGGCTACCCCCCTCACATGCGCGCACACACACATTTACACACACACAAAAAGGGAGTCATGACTCAGGCTCTTTGGCACTCTGGCTCCTGACCACATCAGCACAGTGGAGCCAACAGAAATGCACATACCCACACATACCTACATAGTGTAGACCCAGACACAAGCATATGAGCTGATAAGCCTGCATCCCTGACATGCACACAACCTATATATGCATGGACTGAAAAAGAAGAAAGTAGTGTATTTCATATAGTGCTGCCCTGAGTTACTTTTCTATAGCAGTTAGATTTTTTTGCACGACTGTTTATGTAAGAGCAGTCATTAGCTCATATCAGCAGTTGCTCTGTAATGGTAGGGTTTCTTATAAAAATTGCTGCTTGTGATGTGTGTTTAAACTAGGTATACACAAGGTATATCCGCCTCTTAAGCCCAGTTCAAAAGATTCCCAACAAGACAAATTAAAACTTGCAACTACTTGATAGCACTGGTCTGCAACATTCGGAAAACTTCACGCCAATGCTACTACACAAGACAGTGTATCGTCTAACTGCCGGCTTTTCAGGCTTTTATTGTAGCTGGTTATAATTTGTAGCATCCTACAATCTAAAACGAGGATAGTGACAGTGAGTTACTTTTTACAGTTTATTGATGAAACGATGAACTCGATTAAATGAGAGGGTTGAGAATTTGGAGCCAGCTTGTATCAGTGATCCTCTCCTTCCTCCATCCAAAACTCTGCCATTTCAATCAGCTGACAGTTTGTAACTGACTTGTTTAGCTGACTTTGCAACAATCCGATTGGTGACGTTCTAGCTCAGCCAGCTTGAGTCGAGTTGAGGCGGGCCAGTTCACACCGCTGCAACTTTTCCCTGCAACTGTTTTGTCTCAATGTGAATCTTTGGTCTGAACTGGGCTCTATGCTTTAATACTACTACTTTCTATTTACACTACTTTCTTCTTTTTCAGTCCTTTACATATATAAGTAAAGGACCTGAATACCTTTCGAGCAGAGAAAAAACATGAACATTACATTACATAACAAGGGCAGTAAATAAACCAACAACAGCTACAAAAAAGTCCTTATAGCTCATAACCTTTTCTCACTGAGAGTCTGGTGCAGTGCAGAAGAGAGCAACTCATAAATAGACCAGTGACTAACACACACACACACACACACACACACACACAAAAGCAACACTGAACTCTCCCGGCAAAACTTGACGCTGTCCCCTACTGATGACATCATCCCTCTATGCTGGCCTAAAGGTCGCTGATGTCCAGAAGCCGGCCGTGGGCACAAAAATGGCTCCCTTCCTCACATGGTTGCACAGTGACACAAACACACTCGAGCATGAACACACAGTGACACATACGTACATATACAGGAAACAACGTGCACATACACACTCGCCCAGATGACTACACACACACACAGGCAGACAAACACACACTTGTCCGGTGTCGTAGCTGAGTGGCAGAATCTTGCCTGAAGACAGCAGACTCCATTCCAGACTTTTTCCCCCAAAACACTCTCTCATTATATCTGCTGTCAGTCTGCATGACAAGCTGTAACATAAATGTCTCTCACACAGTCCAAAAAAAACCCCCAAGAACTCACTGCTTTGTCTGGCTGTTTGGTATTTAATGGACTCGTGGAAATTATGGTTGAGCTTGGAATAATTGCTAGTATTTAAGTATTATTATTTACCTTAAACCTTGTTAAGCACAGATATTATTAAACAACAGAGGACAGGATGTTGTGCTCAGTCTGATTTTGGCCACCAAGCAGCTCCAGGATCCAGGTCAGCCCAATCACAAAAGATCCATACTTAGTGCCAGTGGGATCTAGTTAGTTCCAGATTTTTTTGGTTTTGAGATATCTGTTGCTAATAGTTTTGCTACCACACCACAAACAAAAAAACAAATACATCCACTGCCATGTACTAAGCTAACCAGCAACAGACGGAGTATGCCTGTGTGGCAAATCAGCTCCTGACTGATCTCAGAACTCAACCAAGAACTCCAGCTATTGCATGGTGCCTTTATGTTCGTTAAAATATCTAGAGGTAGCAATATTGGTGAAAAAAAAACATGTACATTCTTATGGGATAATTAGATTAGACATTTACAGTTTAGTGAGATGAGATTGGTGTATGTTTGATTCAAGTAAGTGAATAGGTAGGAAAAAGGGAAGTCATGAATACGGAACATGCATTGGCTGTTCACAGCTCACTAATTTTGCAGGTCAAAGGACATCTAGGTGGACTAAATGTGGTTGAAAAGTATTTTCTAACATCAAGGTTCCATAATACCATTGCTGACTATATTTCAGAGTGAAGTAGGTCTTAAGTAGATGGTGAAATGAGTGGTTAGAGCAAAGGTTATTCAGTATGTAACCTAGACATCCAAACAGCTTACACCTTTAATCCAAACCTAACCCAATTTTAACCTACAGTAGATGACTTGACTCATTTTGACCTGCAAATCAACAAATCATAGTTTACTGCAAAACTGTCCATTTGGTTTACTCATTTTTCACTATCCCAACACATGGGAGTTTCACAATTCTGCTTGTTGCTGTTGAGCAAATGCAGAAGATCGCCAGAGCAGTTGGGGTTTAAGTGTGTTGCCTGAGGCTGCTGCCATCTACTGTAACTCAATGAGTGCAGGTTATGGCCTAGTTGTGCAGAGAGCCTCTGGGAACTGAACCACTGAGCAGCAAAGTCCTGTGAGGAGCAGCTGGATGTTCTGCAGCAAGGCACAGTGCGTACAGTAAATATGACATGACAAAAAACTTACCTGAAGAAGGTGACAAAGAACTGCACCAGGTCCATGATGCTGTTGTGTTGAGAGAAAGCAATCTGGAAAAGGCAATGACCAGAGAAGAAAAGAACAGTTAACAAATACTGCAACCAATACATACACATACTGCAAAGTTAAAAATCTGGGGTCCAGATGTGAAAAAACTATCAAATAAAATAAGAAGAAGAACCACATAATCTAAAACAGGGTTATGAATATTTTGTGGATCAGTAATGTTAACTCAGTGTTAACTCAGTGTTAAAACTGTCCTATATTTTAATCAGTTAACAAACAGTTAAAATGTGGATTTCTTATTTCTTATTCATCTTTTTTAATTTCTATATAAAGCCAATCCTCACATTTCAAATGTAGTTTTAATTTAATTAAATTAAAAATTAATTAATTTAATTAAAATGACACCTACACAAAGACAAACACAACTCTACATCAGTCAGACCTAAATTAAGTTGTTGTTAATGCCTGATGTATAGAATAAATGATTAATTGTATCAGCACTACTTTTTAGTGTATGTACACAATTATGGAACACAAAGAAGCAGAAGGTTATACTGGTAAAAGAGGATTAAACCAGATCAGCCCAGAGGTAGACGATGAGTTGTTTTGAAATGAATAATGACATGTCTTGAACTGGTTGATTCTATATCTGTAGTATTGATACTGGTTTGCATAAAGCAAACGAAACACTCTGGCAATGCATCCCACAAAACTCAGCATGCCCTTGTGTAACCTTGCCCCCCAACATGTGCTATAGAGCATCATGTGAAACTGATGCAATAACCGTGGGTGAACATCTTTCTTACCTAAGGCCAATGTTCAGACCTCTTACATAAGGCCAACAATTTTATTTCTGCCAAATACATTCTCACATGTTCTCTATCTCCTTGTCTGACACACACACACACACAATGAGAATACAATGCGAGCAACCACCCATATGGTCTGTAGGTTATTATGAGATTAGCCTGTGAGAAAAAGGCTTCTGGCCTTTTGTGCTCTCTGCAGCACTTTACTCCGACAAACCTGCTGGATGCTACAGCACCACTAAATCCACTGACCGCACCATCCATCATCACTTTTTCTGTGCTGGGATGCTGGCGCAGTGTGTGGCTCTCTGCTGTCCTGCGCCACAGATCGGATACATGTTGACTCAGACATGTTTAGATTATTATAATGGGTCAATTTGCCCAAACTACAATAAAGAAACACATTTTTGCCAATTTATCCTAGCGGTATTTAGTCATGCAAACAGTTTCTGGTCTCCACACAACAAAGGTGAATCTAATAGTGTTTCTGCACCTCAAAGTATTGAAAAATGATATTTGGAAAAAATCTATATAAACTTGACTTTCCATAAACAATAGCTCTTCACTCCACATATATACTTGTTGTTCCCAAAGTAGTTTACAGAGAGGTCATTGACTAGCCTAAAGTATCTGTAAATACAGCCAGGCCAAATAGCAAAATATGTATTTTTATGATTTCGGTGAACTGAACCTTTAAATGGAACATGTTTTCCATGTCAACGGAATGGAATTATACACATTACACTGTATGTTGCACCATTAAAGTAAAAAAAAATTACAACATATTTCCACTTGTTTCATCAGCACACACACCCACACATTGCTCACACATCACTATAAAAACTGTTCCTCACCTCTCACCTTATCCTTCAAAATATAACTGTGCAATCTGTCTTCATTACAGTGTGTTTACTGTATCTGTGCACTTTTGTGTGAGTATGAGAGATGCACCTTTTTGGCCCTCAGCTATGAAAACCTCTTGAAAAGCCATTGTTGTCCATATTTAAACTCCCTCATGTTAAGAGGATTATTTATTACAGACATAATTGATTTTCCATTCACTTTTCTGCCCTGTAGGAAGAAAACAGCAGAGTTTTCTGTTGGATGGCTCAGAGTCTCCTGATGTCTTTTTTCTAGACAGTTGGAGGAAGATGTGCATTCTGAGATAGATGCACACAGCACAACAAGGTACTTCTAGGACACAGCTGAGCCGGGCAGTATAATGGTCAAACTGAAGACCACAGCCTGAAGTTACAAAACCAAGACCAAGATACAAAAATGAAGAGAAACACAAAATAATGACTAAATATTGGGTTGTACTGATGCCACATCTGATTTTTGGCACCACTAAAGGGACCTAAAAATGGTAGTGTATTGCATGTTTCAATAAAAGCCACTGGGAGCCATGTTCATGGGTCAGAAGCTAGAGGACTGAGTTAATGTCACAGACTTAGCAAGTCCCACCACCTGCCAGTGAGTCGAGTTGGTTGTTTTCGTTGAGTGTAACACACAGTGACCATGACATGTAGCGTCACATCATTTGACAGAAGCATGGTACAGAAGAATAGTCATGGTACCACAGAAAATTTATCAAATTGAATGCGTTTTTTGTTGTTAAATTAACAAAGTAAAACTGTCCAAGGCTGTGTTGCAGTAATGACCGTTGGAGAGTGCAAGCGACAAGCAGCGTGTCAGACCGGAAATAGGTTGTTTAAGTCACGCAACCTAAGTCACATAAGATTAAAATGTGGTTAACATTATGAAGCAGTCACAGTTTGGTTAGGTTTAGCTGACAAAAAAAAGGTTTAGGCAAATCATGGTGTGGGTTAAAATAAGTGTGTCACATTATGCAAGTAACACAGTGTAAGTGACGTATGTAACATTAAAACTTTAAATAAGTCATAAGGACATGAACCCCAGTCTCCTGGGTCCAATGTTTGACCCATTGACCCCCTCAGTCACTTCCATATGTGGACTTTCTCGCTCTTACAGCTCCCATCATAAATACTAGGACCACCAGAGGTTGCTAATCAACAATAAACTTAAATATTGGTTGTAATAGGTTGCGTCCACAGACGGCTGGTTTTCTGGTGATTAATATTCAAGGTGCAACAATCATGTGTACCAGCTCTGAGAACCTAAGCAACAAAACTTGCCTGTATCTTCCAAGATCAACCAATATGACAACTTAGTTTTTGTGGATGTCTCCTGATCTGCCACTGCTACTTTGACAGTACTTAAAGTGCAGAACTTCTGTCATTTTATTCTAGTGGATTTCAACAGAAGTATCATTTCTATTTCAGAAATATTTCAGTGAAAACACAAATAACAATATTAATAACATTGATATAAAAAACAATGTTAATGTTTTCTTGCTACATTAGCAGTCAATAAAAAAAGATAAATATAATGATGTACATTTATTGTGAAAAGGTGAATACACTGTGTAGCAGCTTTCATATTACAGTGGATGAGGACATCAGTTGTAACACTTTGTTTATTTGGCTGTCAATGTCAAGTCTTTGTCTAAGTGTGAAAACTAAAATCAGGACCTAATACGTTCCTAATAATAAGACTGCAATTTCACTTCAGATGTCTAAATGTTTCTCAGTGAGCTGTTTCATAAGAAATCAACCCTGTCTGACACACCTGGACGATTATATTCATTTCCATATATATTTCATTTTAATTGGCTTTGGAAAAAGACTCAAAGTCATGCATTTTCCTTTATGAAACTTTAAGACAGCGTGAAAGTGATACAGCTAAGGCCACTGATGTGCTAATTAGCATGTGACATCATCTGATCCTCACTACAGGTGGACTGCATAAGCCAAAGATCTATTTTAAAATCAGTAAAATCCCTGAGCAGCACTGTAGCTAACAAGGACTATAAAGTACGTTAAAAAAAAAAACCTGATCACAGGCATCACAATACATTTGACAGCAATATATTTCAAGCATGTGTAACATGGGGATACCTTTAAATGGCCTTAATAGCCAGAAAGGCTGTGTCTTTGTCTTTGGTGAATCCTCTGAGACTAGTTGGGAGGGGAAGAGAGAAAGAAATGGGGCAGAATGGGCTTAAGAGGTTTACCGGCATTTGTGCAGCAGGTAAAATGGCCTGACACTGAAAAACCTGCAGAAAAGCTGATTTTGGTCCAGAGGGATGCAGCATTAATACAGGCATCAGGGAGAAAAGAGCCTGGCTTTGCATTCAGGCTTCCAATGCAGCAATTTACATCATTACCCGCTGACAATATAAAGACTTATTATGGATGTACACACATACACTACCTCGGAAAGAAAAAAATAAAACATACACACATACACTACTGTAAAAGTATGAATAAACACACATTCAAAAACAAATGCACCAAAAATTCTATTCATAACAAGTAATACACAAACTGTGACCATTAAGTTTAATATAGTAAATGAATACATACATTCCTCCTTATTTATCTCTCCCACACACTCTCACTTTCCAGTAGTACATCAGCTCCAGCCAACAGCCATCATTTCAATTTACAACAACTGCAGTCGTTAAACAACTATAATCAATGAGCTGTTTAGACCACACCCTTTTCTTCCTGATCCACACCACTGCAGAGCCACAAACACACACGTCTGACACCACTACTAACACACACACATACGCATCAAGCAAGCTGAATATACACAAACAAAGAATGTATAAATTATGTTGAGTCCTGAGTTAGTCCTGAGGCTGTGTGATGGAGGTGGTGGTAAATCTTTTCTATGGTATTTTTAAAAGCTACAATTTTTGTTTGTTTTGTCAAAACACACTAAATTCTGTCTCTGAACACAACCGATTTATTTTAAATAGAAAATACAGTCCAAGATTTAAAGATCCCCTCCAGATTTTTATAAAGACATTTATATAACAGTCTGCTTGGAACAATAAGGTGTCTAAAAAAACATTGTTTTACACACATTCCACAAAGTCCTTAAAAAGGCATCTACTCCTTCTACCTCATTAAAAATTTCAGAATGTATGATTATGCAACTTTTTCATTTCTAAAGGTTACTGCAGGACACAAGATGTCATCTTCATCACTGAAGTCCATTCTCAGTGCTGATCCACTGATCAGCACCGCGATTAGGCGTTTAAACATTGCTACCCTCACTGACGGACAAATAAACACTGAAATAACCAGAAACGAAAAAGAACAGGGGTCAGCTGACTGTTCAGGGGCATTTTTTTTTTAAATCTTGTAGCTCGAACTGCAATTACCACAGGAGAGTGTGAAAATAAGAGAAAGGGACTGAGGGATGAGGTCGAGGTAAAAGATGAGAAGAACAGGAATGACGTAAAGAGGACCCCAAGGACACCAGTTCTGTAGTCCAGTCATTACTGAAGGCCTATGGTGGCCCTCTGTGGACAAGCCCACGAGCTGTGACAGCAGCGGGCTGCCTTTTATTTCCATAACCCTGAACTCAGGGCTGCTTGTTAAAACCTGGAATGAAAGAAAGTGTTCAGCTAATCAATAAGGGAAGGGAGAGAAAAAAATAAAATGGAAAGAAAGAGCAGGGGAAGTACGACGCAGGTGAAAAAGAGATGAAACGGAAAAGAGAAGCTGAGGCAGAAGATGAATGGAGGACTGGGAGATGATGAGAGGGTAGCAGGAGAGAGGGTGATGGTGGGTAAAGATAAAGCGGCAGGAATCAGTTCATTTACTCTTCTCACTTAATCCTCATGAGGGCTGCAGGCTGCTCATATACACTGGGTAGAAGGCAGAATGACAAGCCTGGAGAAGCAGTTCATCACAGGGACAACACTGATGGACACTCACTCACTCACAGCTGGAGCATGTGATGTTTCCCAAGCAAATGCTTCTTCCTCTCCACACTATACGAAAAACGTGTCTGCCCCTGACCACGACCAATGTCACAGCTGGGTGTGATCAGGTGTGGTCTGTTGTACCTGTGATGTAATGTGGTATAACTGTGCCAAGTGGGCAGTGCAAAACTAGTTGGAGATCTCAGTGCCTTTTCTAAGTGTGCAGCAGTTGCTGGAGAGAGAATTGCAGCTAACACACATATGGTATGCCCCTTACTTAGAGGACACGCCTCACCTGGAACGATGAGCTTTCCCTCATTCTCCTCTGTAGTGAAACAAACTGGAGATATAGCGTATCACTTTTTAACACAGAGAGAGCTTTTAAAAAATTCAAAATGGATGTCCTGAGCAACGTTATATGGTATGACAGTATTTACAAGCACATCACTTCTGCATATCACTGCCCTGAAGACTTTGGATTGTGCATTGTTTAATATTATTATTATATTTAATTTAATATCGAATTGTTTCCAACCAGTTTCAGTAAGGAAAGCCAGAAGAAAGAAAGGGATTACATGAAGAGATCGAAGGATTTGAGGAAGCCTACATCCACAGAAGATCTGTGGTTAGTTCTCCAAGATGTTTGGAACAACCTACCAGCTGAGTTCCTTCAAACTGTGAAAGTGTACCCAGAAGGGTGGTCACACCAAATATTGATTTGATTTAGATTTCTCTTCTGTTCATTCAATGTATTGTTAATTGATGAAAATAAACTATTAACCCTTACATTTTTTTAAAACATTCTTAGTTTACAGCATTTATTCACACGTGCCTAAAACTTTTTCACAGTACTGTATATAACTGTTAAGATCAAAATTGAACTATTTTAAGTTCAAGAGGTCGAAAGTCAGCGAAGGAAAAAAAAAGTTTGTATTTTCCCAGCCAAACCGGCTTACAGTAGCCCAAAGGAAATTAGTGGAACTTATATACCATACATTATTTACATCTATTGTATTTATTCTTACAGTAATAATGTTTGGATCACACGTGTTAACATCAGCATGTTAAAAGCGTGAATGTGTTAAACGTGATTTTTCCAGGGACTAAAATGTGTTTACCACACACTTCCTCTGAATTTACATATTCATGAGGACCTAATGACCAAAGTGAGGCAGTTGCCAAGTGCCGCCTCCACCTACATGGTATGCAAATGAATCCAGCTGTGCCATATGTGTGCACTTGTTAAGAGTGCTCACAGATGTAGCTCCTTTTAACAGGTGCTTAAGGCCCACTTCTGCACCAATCTGCAGCTCAAACATGGGTAACAAACTGCAGTGAAAACACATGATACAATCCCAGTCAGACAGAAGGCCTTTCCACTTGACAAGTATTAGTCTGATTTTCAATTGTTTCATTTCAGTCTGCTGTGGAATGTGTAATTTCATCTTCCATGGTGTCATATTCAGTGATCACTCACTAATCACTCACCATCAGTAACTAACTAAAGTCTGATCAACAGTGTTAAAACTGCAAATAACAAAATACCTTCTGAAAAATCTTGTAAATGCCTCTTAAACATGTGTGTGGAATAACATGTTTATGCAATTTATTGCTGGAGAATATCACATCATATTACATTTTTTATACTATATACTTACTATATAATTGTTCTTACTCAATTTTTTGTTTTACTACCTCTGTTCTCATGTTCTTTGGCATTATTTCAATTTGATCGGCCTTGTCTGTTTTTTATTTGTATGTTGTACAGTACTTTGCAACATTGTTAAGAAAAGTTCTAGATGACTAAAGCTTATCTTTATAATTAAGTTTATTATTATCAAGTTAGACGTATTTGTACCATCTACTCCTCTTTCACAACTTACTGTAGATTATGCTGCATCTCTTACGATCAGTTCGTACTTTATATATTTTGTGGAGCAGAGAAGGGTTACATAAAACTCTTTACATGTGAATGCAAAAAGCTCTGCACACTGATATTGGTCCCAAATTTTGCTGTTATAAATGCTATTGTGCCCAGGCCCTAACACATACCCTGGATGTATTCCCACGTGAGCATCTTAATTTGTCCTGATGTGGCTGATGACTGCTGCTGACTTCCTGCCCGGTTAAATGGGCAGCACTCAGCCTTGCCTCTTCTTTTCTACCCTATGGAACATAATACTGCCTCAATGAGATGCATCAGATAAACCCTGCTCCTCTTCTGCGTGCGTGTATGTGCTGGGCAGACAGTTAACCGTTTCCACTTCTGTTTTAATCCAATAAAGGACACTTTGTCAATGACATGATCAGAGCCGTTTGTGTGTGTGTGTGTGTGTGTGTGTGCGTGTGTGCGTGTGTGTGTGCGCGCGCGTATGTGTGTCAGTTATCTGATTAGGAGAGGCATCCTATTTAATGATGGCAGGCGCAGAGGATAAATAAGTGACTGAGCACTGAGCGGCAAATCAAATCAACAGACCAATCACGCCAGCCCTGAGTTCCTCTGCAACAAAATGGCTGCTCACCTCTGACAGACGGCTTTTAATCAGGTGGCCTATAGGCTGTGATGCATGGAGGGACGTAGAGAGAGAGGCAGAAAATGGAGGTGATCGAAGTGGACACAAGAAGAACCGTGTGTTGTTCAGCAAAAATAACAAATGAGGTCTTAAAAGAGCAGTAACAAGTTCTTTTTAGATGTAGAAATAACTTTTGTTTCCTGCTGTCGATTTTAATTTAGTGTCTCGAAACATAACGAGTGGAAACAAAGGGCTGTTCATTGCAGCCGATTTTCGAGGTTATTACAGTTTGTTCTTCTTGAGATAACATTTTCTGCTAAATTACAAACAGAGATGTTCAAATTAGAAACAGTTATGGTCTCAAGTTATACAACTTCTGGCTACATTAACAGTTAGTTCTTTCAGAGAGAGATGAAGAGAGAAACTGGGTCATGTTCCCATAATATTGGTGGGCTCAATCAATAAAACATGATTTTCTGATTAGAAACAAATCCAGGCCGGTCCTAGTTTGTAGAAAATGGTGTCAAAATGAACAAATTGCAGTTATGATCTATATTTGCCTGTGACATAACTTGTATCTGTACTTATTTTTCTATTATATACAGTTCACATTACATATATGATTTCTATTGATTTTCTTGATTAAAGTTTCCTAATAAATTAGATATTTAATATTATGTGTTGGATATAATGACAGTAAGGCTCTAAGCTTTTAATGTCTAAACTCTAAAACTAGGAAAAATAAAACTTCAAAACTAATAAACAATGTGTACTAAATCTTAAAACACTAAGTATGTAACATCTTTTTCCTATAGTCCATAATTTCCTTTGTTTGGCATCCTGAATAATGTCTAGGCTGATGCCTTACATACACTTAAACCAGGAACACTGGTGTATGTTGTGTCATGATGGTGAGTGCAGAAGAGCGAGGACGAAGGTGCAAGGTCAGTGTGACAGAACCAATCAAAATCTGTTCCAGCAGAACGACCGATCCCAACACCTCCCCCTGCCTTACAACCAGCCCTGGACTCCCAGCTGACGTCAGGGCGCCGCCAGGGAAACACTCACAGGTCACATTAGTTTGTGTGCATACACTGTATGTGTATTCACGTTGTTCTGCCTTTCTAAGGACAACTTTCAGTTTTAGACCTGTTGGAGAGGACATTTTGCAGAGGACTAGGATTTTTCATGAGACTTTTTTCACCTTTTCTCCCAAAGTAGAATGTTGTGTGCCAAGTCTGAATACTTTATCAGAGTCCCAATTTCAGATTTCAGTGTGACCCAATGTGGGTAACTTTATTGTCTGTCTATTGCATGTTACATTTTTAGAAGAAGAGACTACTGTACTATGCCTTTTTCTTTGGTACAATACTACAAAATGGGTTGGATTTATTAATACAAATCAGTGGCAGACTCAGGTGTCTGAGGGGCAGGTGCAAAAAAAAAATAAAAAGAGCACCTTGGAAGTCACTTCATCATGTTTTCCAGGGGGAGCCTCAAGCTCACTTTATAATGTTTTCTCAACTGGAAATGCACCCTAAGGAACTTAACTGCATTTTCTCCACTGGTAGGGAACTTAACCACAGTTTATCCACTGGAAGGACACCCTAGAGGGCACTTCATCATTTTTTATCTACAAAAGGGGCATTCAAGAGGGCACTTTTGCAGAGTTTTTCTGAGTCATTTCCATCATTAGCATGGTTGCAAGAGGTTGCTTCTCAGGAACACAGACATATGGGTCTTTTTAAGGGGTTTGAACCAATGCTTCTACAGTTTGAAACCAAAAAAAAAGAAGCAATGGAACACGGAATGGTACTTCACACAGCCAACAAAACCACAACCACACAATTGCATGGTTGCAATGTCAATGATTTCGGTTAAGTTAAAATTATTTTTTACAAGGGACAAATGTTGGTGAAATCTTTGTCTCAAAGACGCTTTCACAGAATAAGAGAAAGTAGATAGATAATGAAAGAAAGTGAGAGAGGGATACACGTGAGGCAGCACCCTGAGGTTGTCAGAGTCAACGACAGACTTCAGTCCAGCACAGGCATGCAGTGTAGGTAGCCCAGGGGTCCTTATGGACTAGAGGAGGACCTGACACCCAGACCATGTGAAGTGAGTCAGTGTGTGTATGAGAGTGTGTTTGTGTTTCACTGCCACAAACAATAACATCAAATTTGGTGTTAACGCAGGCTGCCAGACTTTCACACATACACAGCTTAAGGGTAGGATCAGTAAGATTCTGTAAGAAAGCAAGATTCACTTTCAGTATAATCTTTGATATTTAAAATACTACAATAAAATACGACCACGTAAGGTATAGGTACTGTTATAGTTCTGTTGATATGTTTGATTTACTCGTAGTCACTACTTGCCTTTTAGACTACAAAACAGTACCTGCAAAGATGCCATTTTTGAGGATCTCCACAGAGGAAAACCCATAGACCCATAGTGATCTGCTATTAAAGATGTTCCCATTGATCCAGAATGCTGCACCATGTGTACTGACAGAAGAGATATCACATTTCACCTGCAACAGCTTCTATGCACTGGCTCCCTGTAAATATCCCATAATACCCTATTACCCAACTAGAACACTGTGCTCCCAGAGTGCAGGGTTCCTATTGTCTCCAAAACTTCCCTGAAGTTTTTCTGCTTTTTTATTATTAATCATAGTTCTACTATTATAGTTGTTACTATTATTGTTGCTGTGCATCTCTCTCTCTCTCTCTCTTCGAAGCAGATGGCTGCCCACCTAAAGCCGGGGTCTGCTCGAGGTTTTGGCTCTTAAGAGAAAGTTTTTCCTTGTCACTGTCTGTTCATTGCGAGTAGTATAAATAATTTTATAAGGAGTACAGTCTAGACCTGCTCTATTGAAAAGTGTCTTGAGATTTGGCACTATACAAATACAATTGAATTGAATTTTGTTACTTCAGTTGTGAATTGTACACTAATGGTTAATGTCTCAGAACAGTAGCAGTAGACAAATGGTCAGAGGGACATTGTGTGTCACATTGTGTGTTTGTGTGCACCTGTATAGGTGTGTGTGTTTGTGTGTGTG
>NW_023339751.1:21130084-21130425 GCF_004916995.1 Morone saxatilis | reverse complement strand
TGTGTGTGTGCGCGCGCGCGCTGGTCTATTAGAACAAATAGATCAGACTAGGTCATTACCAATTCTCAGGACAATTTCTCATGCTCTCCCTGTTCTGGCGTCGGAAGTCACCAAGGTCACAGGACCGGATGCCGAATGCTTCTCGTGTTACACATGGGCACGTCTGACATGGTGGCGAGATAGGCCTCATCGCGGTAATTATCATATCACCTTTCAACCAGCAGATATATGGAGCTCTGATAATGTAGCATTAATGGGAAATGCATATGAGGGGAGCGATCGATGGACAAACGACCCATAACGAGGTGCAGGACACTCTGCAATAAACGCTACCATTTATA
>NW_023339751.1:21120821-21130065 GCF_004916995.1 Morone saxatilis | reverse complement strand
ACACCAAACGACTGGGATAATACAGGCTGATTGGGATTAAGCTTCCAAATGATGTTTCCCCTTGAAATCATGTGGTGAGACACTGCAAGGCTAGCATAACCATTTATGAATTACTTGTTTCAACACAAACAAAGCCCTAGTAGTTATTCTATGACGAGGAAGAAATGTATGATCTTTTTGTTGTTTTTGTCCATCATGCGGTGTTGTATCACAGACAGCTGTTATCTCCTTAAATGGTCACTGACAAACAAGGTCAAAACTTGTAAGTGATTGAACGCAAAAGAGAAGTGGAAAATCGGAGGTGTATGTCTTGCAAGGTTCTGCTGTCATAAGGTTTGGCATCTTAGTTTTGGAAAGAAAAATACCCCCAATGACTGAAAGTGATTCTGCCACTGAGGATGTGTTCAAGGCCTACAGAGCAGCAAGAAATAAAGGTTTGACCAGTTCAGTTTAGCAAAGGATTAGCTTGTATGTAAATATGCACTTGGTGAAATGTTGCCACATTTATTTTTTCTAATTGATATATTTTTTGAAAACCAAGATGTAATGTACTGAAGCTTGTTTTTTTAGCACTTTTTTGTTACCTGGTACACACATTGTTAACAAGTGCATCCCCATTAGGACTCTAATTTTATGTGTTTTTAATAGTTTTCGGATAACCTGAAGTTTAATGGATTGGTGGTAGCGTGAATTCTGACATTATCTGAGTATACTTTTAACTTATATACTGACTGATAAAATTAAAAAGATAAATTAATGTGAGCCTTAAACTTAAAAAATATTCATAAATCAAATTGTTTAAACTAAGTTCCACAGTGAGTGATCATTTCATGTTTTAAAGATTATTTCAATTCAGATTTTTCCTAACTTTAAACTGAATGCTCATGAAACTGAGCAGTTACTGTCCCATTCATCATTCTCCCATCCATCTCTCCATTCATCAGTCCATCCATACTCTGCTTTATGTCTTTCTCTGTCTCCAGACCTACTGTCCTTCTCCCTCAATCTGTCAATTAGGCAGATCCATTTTCTCAACAGTGGATGTTTTGACTGTACAGGAGTCTCAACATCAGTTAACCAGCTAGCCTGTCCTCACTCTCCCCTAATTTCTCCATTCTGTCACTTCTTGACTCCATCCATCAGCACACACCCCGCACCCTGCATGACAGTCATCTTAAAATATCCCCGCTAAAAGTCTACTTCAATTTAATGGATCATAAGGCTGGAGCGTGAATATTTAGTGTGTGTGGCTGCCGCCTGGAGATTTAATCCAGTGCTGCATAATTGATGGAGAGACATTGGAAAACTCACAGATCATTAAATGTGATAGCAGATTTGCCAAACACTTTTCAGTATAGTTTATGCTCACCGTCCTGTCAGGGCTATATGTTTTGCAGAGACAGCTCCTGAAGTACTGGAGATGACGATGATGGTAATGGTGACGATGATGATGATGACGATGATGATGCAAACCATACTTGTGCTTTACCTTGTTCATCCAAACATTTTAACTGACATACTTAGGAAGGAGATTCAATGGCTCTAAGTCCTTTGCAGAATTTTTTTTTCTTTCTAGTTTCTGCAGATCACAAACTCTCTGAACTTTAATATGTTATATTAAACTTTAATCATTTTAACACCACAACCTTTCAAAGTGTGCATCTTGAAAATATATATATATTTTTTTTTTTATCACCAATCTATTTAACCCAATATTGATTCATGTTCTGATGTTTTTAACTAGTATACAGTACTGTACAACTTGTAGGAGGGAAATTACATTTTAATTTTTAATGTGAAGATAATAAACTTTATTAGCTGTCTTCTGTCATTTAAAAAAATGGGAGAGAATTTCAGAATATTCCCTCAGCAAGCAATAGAAGTGACAAACATTGGTTTATTGGAAACTGATGCTTGTCAAACACCAACTCTGAGTAACTATGTTTTTGGCCTGTAAACATGACATGACATGAGTCATTCTAACATCCTATTATACTGAACAGACGTGCATCTTGTCTTTTATTATTCACTGATTACTTTTATCAATTTATTATTCCCAAAAGGAAACTGATTTACTATGTGGGCACAGAAATAATAACCATACAAGTTAAAAACAAATTAGATACAATTGGTTTCATAGAGAGCACTTGCGCAATGCACTTTTACAAACATTGTTGTAAAAGTATAATATGTAATGTGTCACTCATTTTGTGAATCCAACACAATGAGCATTTTTTTTCTTTCCATCCATCATCATCATCATAATTATCATCAAGTCCCAAATCAGCAGCAGAGTTGTCTTTGTGGCCACATACTGTAGCCATTAAACAGGACAAGATGGACTGAGCTTATTGTAGAAATATCACAACCCATCTGTAATAATCACAGTATTGATCTGTGTAGAGTAATTTAAGCTGAAATTAAAGGTCCAGTTTGGAGGATTTAGTGGCATCTAGCACGAGAATTGAGATTGCAACTACCTTGCTTCATCCTCCCCTTCAAAGTGCAAGAGACAAACTACTACTGGCTGCAAAACATGGAAAAAACATAAACGGCTAATCTAAAGCCAGTGTTTAATTGGTCCTTTCTGGACTACTGTAGGAACATGGCCGTTCAACATGGTTGCTTCCATGGATGGCAACCCCTCTTATAGATAAAAACGCCTCATTGGAATGTAAAGAAAACTTTTCCTTATTTTTAGGTGATTACACAAATGAAAACATAACATGGTTTCTAGATGTGTGGCATTGCTGCTTTTTATGTTTTATGTGACTGTAAATTGATTGTGGACAAAACAAGTATTTTGAAGACAACACCTTGGACACGTTTCACTGTTCTAGATAGAAGAGTGACAACAATTAGATTATTAAATAACAAAAAATAAATCATTATTTGCAGCTCTAATAGCCAGCCTGTTGGCCTAATCTTTCCTATTCACCGATCAGTGGTCAGCCTTGGTAAAAATGAAATGAAGTTAACGATCATTATCATACATCCTCCTCACAACCAAACCACATGTATTCTTCCTTCCAACAAGCCTCTAACCTGGATCTTGATTGGCCAGCTGAAGTTGGACACATAGACGTAGAAGGTGATGTTGTGGTGAAGTCTGAAGTTGAACTTTTCGCACGAGAAACTGTCACGGTGCTCCTTGATGTTGGTCCTCGCTATGATGGGCATCTCCTCACCTGAGATGGTGCCAGCTGTAAGAGACAGGGTAGTTTATAATACAGCAGAACAAAGTGTAACAATGAAATACAACAGAGGATATTTTTATAGGATAGAAAATAACTAAATCAAGCACAGTACTATTTTGGTCAATGGGAAATGGGAAATGGACTGCACTTGTATAGCGCCTTTCTAGTCTTCCAACCCCTCAAGACACTTTTACACTACATGCCCCATATGTCCATTCACACAAACAGAAACTAATTCACTCATAGTCATTCATACTCCAATGCACAGCACGGGAACAACTTGGGGTTCAGTATCTTGCTCAAGGACACTTTGACATGCAGTGGGAAGAGCCAGGGATCGAA
The DNA here is from genome assembly GCF_004916995.1 of Morone saxatilis. Classification (NCBI taxonomy): domain Eukaryota; kingdom Metazoa; phylum Chordata; class Actinopteri; family Moronidae; genus Morone; species Morone saxatilis. The sequence continues at coordinate 21,126,526 of NW_023339751.1, read as the reverse complement.
CCGCCAATCTTCTGATTAGTAGACGACAAGCTCTACCTCCTTAGCCACAGCCACCCAAATGACTTTTGTCATCTAAGTCTTACGGTCATTCACAAAACTATTTATAGCATCTCTGCAGCGTTCAGTGTCTGGTGGGGAGCCACAGCTCTCATGAAGGGGACAAACAGTGATACCTTTGAGGGTGTTTATTGTATTTCTGCTCAAGAGCTATCATTTATCGTAGAAAACCAATAGACAACATATTAACAGCAGCTTGTGGTTTTTCAATGAGAAATGTCACCAGAGGTCCTCTCAGAGGTGAAGGATAAGAGAGAGTAAACTAACATTTAAAAACTTTGTCAACTAAGGAAAGGCACTGTCAGTAGAATTCAAACCTACCATATGAATAGAAGCTATGTTATGGGGTTGGTTGTTATGACAGTTGAGACAATGGTGATCTGTCAACCGATTGAAATACTGCTTAAACCTATAGCTGCATCTCTAGTTGTATTAAACCATTGTGGACAATGTTACAAATCAATAAGCAGGACTGTTTAATGGATGTTTTGTTTGGATGTTTTTTAGGTAGTTAATTCACTTTATTGCCCCTCTAGGTTTTCATCATTGTGAAAACAATGAACATGACATTTGTCAGACTGCTGGTATCAGACCCTGTCTTTTGCCAAAAACATGCATTCCCATCCATTGTTTTATTTTTGTTTAAATTAAATTTCCAGGAATGTTACTATATCACACATTGTGCTAAAAACAAATATATAGACATAAAGACATATATTATATTTTGATAGAGGACTTCATGTGGCCTCCCTTTACTTTTTAATACTAAACACAATCAATTGAGAGCTTTTAATTCAATTAAAGCACCAATATGTAACTTTTCTACCTTACAGCTTTCAAATCATTTTGATGCTACGCTGACTTGTAATAGGGTAAATGTTGTCATTCCCACTCCCTGTATGCCTGTTGAACTAAGTAACTTTAGTCTCAGGGCCAGGACAATGCTTTATGGCAGTAGTCACACACCACCAACTATGTCACTGAGTTTGGTGAAACTAGATCCTTTTGGAGAAAATGTTTTCCAGTTGCTAAAGTAAGTTAACCACCACGATAGTTAGCTCAGTCTGTGCTGTCTGGTTTTAAGTTCTGGGATGAGGGGGAGCCAGTGGGGAATGCTGACGGTGAGCTAGCCTTTCCTCTAGTCAATCATCCTTATGTATTATATAGTCCTTCATTTACTAACTACTTATTAACAATAATGATTAGGTTGCTCCTAATTTGTTCCTCATTCCTCGGTAAGTATTCACAGTTTTTTGTAGTGTATTATAAAGTGTTAACAAACAGTCTCGATTTAAAAATGTAAAGAATTGCCTTTCATCTCAAGCAGGCAAATTATTTTCATGACACCTCGCAGTAATTCAGAGCGAGCTTGTAAATTTCTCTCAGCGCTGAAGTGGTCTGATTTCAGTATCCTTCAGCGCATTATCAGCAGTTCTGTGTTAATGGCAGAGTTTTTCAGACGTTGTGAATAAAATATTTCCACCTCCTGCTTTATCAGGGCCATTAAACACTCTGTAATAGTCTGCACACAATCACACACACATACACAATCACACACACGGCCCACAGTCCTAAACTGAAGAAGCTCTGGGCCCCAAGACACTGCGAGTGTGAAAGCAGAGTGCTTTTATCTTAATTGAAATCAGGAGGGAAAATGTATAAAACACCCTAATGCCAAAATTCAAAATAGCTTCTGATGTGTTTTGTCAAGAGGGGGAATCCCCAGGAGGCATACAGGGAGTGGATATGACCATTTTACTTAAGGACACTTGGCCACCAATAAAAGATACTGACTGTGGGATGTCTTTACAGACAGAAAACTAAATGATAGTCCTTCAGAGACTAAACAATCAACCACTGTATCAAATTCAAATTACATTTTATGTTACAGCTCACTTTCGGTTTCATTAGACAGTAATGGGAAATGTCCTATTATAAAGACAATGGTCTTTTTAAAAGAGAAAATTGCTTTTTACTGTTCTAGCTACAATATTTATGTCAATATGGAATGTTCCTTATTGAATTACTGTTGACAGAATTCTGGATGTTATTTTTTCAATATTGCAAGTTTTGGCTACTCTTCTAATTCAGTATTGAACTATGAAGGGCCCTGCAGACCCCCACAGGTGTTTTCAGTTTTTCTGGCTGATTAGACCTCTGCTCAGGTTGAAGATGGGCAGAACTATACTTGGAATAAAACTGCTTTCTATGTAGACTAACACACCAGTAGCATCTTGAAGATCCACAGTTATATGACTTTCGAGTTGCTCAGCATGTCAAAGGTCCAAACAAAGAACCGTTTTTTTCACATTTGCTCGATTCCAGCTACTGTTGACTACTTTTTCTGTCTGTGTGTAGTGTCTGTGTAGTATGCTATGTGAATGCGTGCTATGCAATGTGGGTTCCATTGTAGGTGTATGTCAATTAACAGCTAAAACCATTAATTGATTAATTAATATAGCATTAATTTGCAACTATTTTGATAATGGATTAAAGATGAGGAAATGAAGAAATCCAATACCATGGCAAATTCCATCATATAGTGCAATACAGTGTAATTTTTCACATTACATTACATAGTAATTATTTTTAGGATTTGTGATCTTTTCTGTGTCTTATGTGAGGTAGAGTTTCCACCACCTCAATTAGTTGATTTCTTGTTGTACGTTTAATCAAGAAAATATTAAGCAGATAAGCACATCAATGAATTTGTTGCAGTCTGTATTTACGCACAATCCTAAAAAGAGGTTTAATCACCTACAATAAGTAAAATTACCTGTATGGACAAGCGAAGATCGTTTTAATTGATTACTCCAAATAAGTGGAGAAACCAAAATACCTTAAAAAAAACAACAACAAAAAGACATTTAAGATGAACAGGTCCTCTACCTGTTGAGCTTAAGGACCACGTGATGTTAAGGTTGAAGTTGTTCGAGGCATTGATGGACATGTCGAGGTTCTTGTTGGCCTGCACGAAAAGAAAAAAACACATGCATGGCTTTGTGACAGGACTGGACATAGAAGGTAACACCTGTGGACACACTGATTTTGATTTATAGTAGATGGAAGTGAATCACTGTAGGGAAAGTGAAAGATGAAGGCTTAAGATGCATTCAGACACAATGCAAATCAAACTCTTGTTGCAGTTCTATCTTGGTTTATTTATTGATTGCTGGGGTGATGGACACTTTCCTAAGTAGAGTTGTTTTACTTATTTTCCTTCAGGTCTGCTGACCTTTTGCACTTTTGCGTACATTCATGAAGTACCGTACAACAGAAGAGAGGAGCATTTTTTGCTAAAACATTTTTAACTTCAGCTTACTCGTCTTCACCTCAACTCATGTCACCTAGGGCAAATTCAAATCTGTTGGCCTCTTTGGGTGTCATTCTATTGATTTTGTCTGCAATGCTGCATTAAATCTACACTTTCAGCTGTATCTGAACACCCCTTTAGGAGCTGAGAATGAAAAATGGGTTTGATAAAACTCAAGAATTTAGATGTTTCTAACTGTCGACAGCAGACTCCTGCATTTAGAGAATAAATGTTCTACAGCTTATTTCAAAAACCAACTTTGGGGCATCCTGGTGAAATTGTTTCTGTTGCATATCAAGTAACCACAACATTCCCTGTTCAATTTCAGCCGCAGGCCATCGCCATGTCTCTGTCCTTGTTTCCTGCCTGTCTGTCTGTCTTTAGTGTCCACTATCTAATGAATGCAAAAAAAACATCGAAAAGTTCAACCTATCAGTCAGTCAGTTAAGATTATAGCAGCTATCAGTCCCTTCTGTGTGCCTTTGAGTGCAAGTGTTACCTGGTCAGGTGTAGCCATGAAGTTGATGGCAGTGTAGTAGCGGTCATCTTCCTGAAGCAAGCTGAAGGTAAACTGGTAATCGATCAACAGATTGTCTAGGCAACAAAGATAGAGACAAAGGCAGAGAGAGAGAGAGAGCGATGAAGAACAAGACAAATACAAAAACAACACAACAAATAAAACAAAACCATACAGAGCTGTAAATTGTTTAGAATGCTTTAATCTATTACCAGTGGTTCATTGCTGCTTTATTTGCGTGAAAAGCTTCAGTCTGAGGAACCCGTTACAATGACATGTTTCAGTAATAATGTAGTTCTTTCTGGGATTTGTTTTAATCTTTGGTGTATTTGGTCCACCTCTACTCTTACTCATTTTCTCTTTAAGAATGTCATTCCAAATAAAACCTCCATTCCGGCACATTTTATAGATGACGCCATCAAGCACAGACAGATTTATGAAAGTGAAAACATGGGAGACGCTGAGCGTAAGTCGATATTCAATTAGATGAATGAGGCTACAGTGGTGGAGTTTTGGTCAAAGATCTCAATCAGTGACAAAACCAACAAGGTGAACATGTGTGTGTACAACTACGAGCATGGACACAAGCGCTCACAATTAGGATGCCATTTTCATAGACAGGCAAACAGTTCGATCTAAAATATCATGTTCTCTCACAGATTGAATCATTTTTCAAAGCGGCTCCTAGAAGCAGCTCTTTGTTAGCGAGACAATGGCCAATGTATAGAGGGAAATCACGGTGATTCAACATCTGGACAGACAGCAGGAGCCACGTTGGGTCACCTTGTCTGCCTGCCTGATGAAAGAGGAAAGGAGGAGAGGAGGGGAACACCGAGGAGAAGAGAGAAAAGAGGGAATGAGGAGAGAAAGCAGCTATGTGGCCATGAGAGGATAACGGGATGAGAGGATATTTTTTAAGTTAATCAGCGTGACGGCTGAGTGCTAACCCTTCAGGGTGATCCAGGTGTGTGTGTGTGTGTGTACACGTGTGTGTGTGTGTACACGTGTGTGTGTGTGTGTGTGTGAGTGTGTGAGTGTATGTGATGTATCCAAGGGCGCCTCAGGTTAAAACAGACTCAGGCAGGCAACCCTTTTATTTTCAGCTCAAACAAAAGTTGATGTTGTCACAGTCTGGGTCCTATTTTGGCCACCAGTTTGACCAGTTATAGTAGTATAACGGTGTATAATATTTCATTACAATGATTGACAGTCAGATTCCAGTAAGACAGTTAATGCAGGCAGTAAGATGATCAGCAAAGAGAAGAAAAAAGTGTTGATTGTTGAAATTGTGCTCTCCATTTGGCTTAATCACTATGAATACTGATTACAATGACTTTATCTAAGTAGCACTTCTTGTGTTTTACAGAGTTTACTAAACAGTAGCCGATGAGACAACGCCATCTTTTTCCAAAATTAATTCACTGTAACCTTCTCCATCACAGAGGGCAACAATGTATGTAAACTTATGGACTTCAGCTTTAATGAGCTTGAACAAGCCACCAAAAATCTAGGGATACACTAATCCCTCTGTTTCAGATTATTAAACGTTTTGTATTTCAGTTGTAACTGATTGGCAGTGGTAGACACTAACAAAGGGCATTTACTCGGATGCTTTATTTAAGAACAATTTTGTGGTAATGGTACCTCAGTAGCCTCTTAACGCTTCGCTCAATAGAGACAGGACTTTGCCTCAGCTTTTGTTACTAAAAGTGGGTGGAAACAATTAGTGTTAAAAAAAAAACCTGCATGGCAGAACCAATCCAAGGTATTTAGGGCGGAGACACACAGAAGTCATGTGCTTGTAAACACTGTCATACC
>NW_023339751.1:21120428-21120797 GCF_004916995.1 Morone saxatilis | reverse complement strand
TGTTTTTTCCTGACAGTCAGACATGTCAGAAACTACATGAATGTCCCTGAAAAAGAACATCCAGTGCTGTTACAGGTAATCTGCTGCTGTCTAACACGGAGTAGCAGCAGTCAGCAGAGACACTGTAAGAGCTTTTCAACTTACAGAGCAGAAAAACTTTGTGTCACACACTGCAGAGAGAGAGAGATGTTTAGTTATCACCTTCCTTTCAGCTGAACAGTCCCGGGGCGTCACCAAGACGAAAGCAAATTATGTTCGACAAACACCCTTGTTTTGTTCAGCCTTCATGGCAAGTTAGCCCGAACAGCAGATATCATCAGATCAAAGACAATATTTTTTCTTAACATCTCTCTTCCTCCCTCCCTCCCT
>NW_023339751.1:21109569-21120328 GCF_004916995.1 Morone saxatilis | reverse complement strand
CCCTCCCTCCCAGGCAGACATGTACTGCTGCTGCTCGGTTGTTTATCCCATAAGGGTCGTCAGTACAACTTCAGAGTATATTTGGGGGTTTTTTTATACTTTGTAAAGGGGATAGGGACTTGTGTTTGTGCATATCCACATGTGTGCATGTACAGTATGTTTTTGTATTTACCTCTCAATGCATTCAGCATGTTCATGTCTGTACACCTGTGAGTGTTTACAGCTGTGTACGTGTCTGTGTAGTTAACCAAACAAATGAGAGTGTAGCACAAAAAAAGCTACGCTAGTCCCTCTGTGCGTTTCCAATATGTCTGATTTCAAGGCTGTTAGGAACAAAAACATCAGCCAGGTTTAAAAGTTCACCTCAGCTAATTACAAATCCCATCTGAGAAATCTGACAGCAGTTTCACTTAGGCAACCTCAATTACACGCGAACATGTGAGTATTCTCAGCCTGGATGAATCGTATTAAGGTATCACTAAAGGTATTAACCATCCCCACAAGAAGTGAAATAGAAATAGTCCGTGTCAATTTTTCAGGTTCACAGATGGGTGATCTTATTACCATAATATGTAAGCTGATTCAGCCAATATGAAACAAAACACTGATGAGGGGGAATGAGAAGGCAGAAGAGAAATCCCTCACCCGGAACGTAATCTGATATTCCAGCAGTCTGCTTTGAATAGAAATCCAAAACCAGCATAAACTCACCTACAATGTCAGTTTGTCAGAAACGCTCGCTGAGGTTTCATTTAATGCTTGTTAACAACTTATTATTTCCCATTAGCAACACTTCCCTGACGGAGCGCTGGTCAGACACTACAGCATCACCTCGCTGAGAAAAACGGTTAGAACCAGGGGAGTCAAGGGGACAACAAGGATTCACTATCAGACCTAAATGGAGGTCAAGGTAACCTGGAGGAAATTTATGCATGAGGTCAGGTGACCCTGATTTCATAGAAACTGTTAAACTGTAGAAACTGTTCCTTAACAGTACAATGATCTGAGGGATGGCTGGTCACAAAGTTCGCAATCACCAGGATCTCAACATGAGACTAATTCTAAGCACAACAAAACGCCAGAACACACATAGAAATCAATACATTTTTTAAAGGTGGTGGGGAAGGTGAAATAGAAGGAGTGCAGTTAACACGCACATCAGGTGCACAGCTGTTCGGCATAGAAGGAAATACCTGCACACTCCATTTTCATGGGGTCAAAAGGGTTAAAAAGACAAAGTGAACTTAACGAAATCCCAGAAAAAAAAATTTAGAAATACTCTACCCACCAACATATTATACCAGAATATCCTTACACACATGCATCAATTTTTTTTGCTTTTCCTATGGTATAGTATGAAATGTCAAGCTTTCACTCTAACAAAGGTTTAATCGAGGTTATGTTTTGGTGATAACTGTTGTATTGGACTGAAGTATATTGAGAGGTGTCTATTATTTTGTATATACCATTATTATATAGAAAGTAAGATCTTACAATACAATGTAATACAATAACACCACAAACTGGCCCACAGATTAGAATCAACCCCTCTCTGAAAATATAGAAAAAACTTCCCTGTAGTACTGGACCGCATTGCACCAATGTCTTGTTTTCTGGTAAATCTGTAATGTGTACATTTCTTCTATCTGGTGTGTGTCCTCCCAAATGTCACTTACTGTATTATCATATATCAAACCAACTGAAACTTGCTCAAACTGATCTAAAATCAGTCAGAGTATGTAGCAGTCTGTCCAGATAACTACTGGATTGCAAAAAAGGGTTTTGGCCTGATAGGACCAATTATTCCAAGTTGGATAGGCGTCCAGACGGACTGCCTGTCAGCAGCCTGGACTGACGCCAGATTGTGGTCTAATGAACGGCCTTAGGCAAGGAATGTCGTTGAGTGCTCACTGCTGATCACTGCCATGCAACTGCTTTGAGGTCTGAATTGGCCCCAACATTCACTTGCTTATATCTTATTTGTCTTTGATAACATTTTACCACTATAAGAGAAAATCTAATCCTATCTAGTAGAAATTGCAGATATGACAAGTCAATCCTCTTCAATTCTCTCCATTGAGATTTTGGACATCACATAATTTCCTATTTCGTGCTGTCAGTCACTAATTGTCTATTTAATTGTGATTGTGAGGCTGTCAGTAAATATTGGAGCCACTGTTGTTTGGCCTGACTTTCCCAGCAGGCCTGAGGGCAGCAAGCACCACTGACTGTGGACTGACTGGTGTTAGCTGGTAATTCAACTGACTGCTTTCCAGTGGAAGTGGTGGGACACTTGGTGGCCGTCCCTAATTAGACATCCCTTGTAGCTGACTGTGATGGAATATGACAGTGGTTCATTAAAGCATTGTCCTGGTGATGCTTGCTCATAAATGCTAGCCTGATTGGGGGCAAACTCATTAAATAGCAAAGTTGCTTTTCATCAATTGACTGGTGGTTCAATATGACAGTGTTAACTGAACCAAAGCATTGCTCTCTGCCCTTCATCCCCTAACGAGATGAGTAACACTGCCGTCCATAGCTGGACAGACATTTATCAGTGTGATGAATCATTTCACAAACATGAATTTCTGAATAAGTTTCTGTGTGTGACATGACTTCATTATGTGTTTTTGTCAGATGTAGTGACTAAATAAGCTGACAATCCATTAGGATCAACCAATCCCAAAACCAGCTAATGCTAATAAGTATGGGGCTGAGCTCTGTGCCTCTGTGTCACAGAACTCCATTTTGTATTCCAAAAACACATACTGTTGCACTTTGGTTACATTTCTTCATTGCAATGAACATGAAGAGTGAGAGTTTATTCCTTTGAACAATGTACACAGATCAGTCATAACATTGTGACCACCATGCGGCTGGTCTCTGCGGCTACGTAGCCCTTTACACAACAAACTGTGATGCACTGTATGTTCGCTCCCCCATGTGCATCAATGAGCTTTGACTGCCCAGATAGGCTTTTGATAGGTACTGACCACTGCAGACTGGGAACACCCCACAAGAGCTGCAGTTTTGGAGATTAAATTAGATTTTGCAAATTAAAATAAAATAACACCAGCTTGATTATTTAACATCTGCAAAATCACCAGACTGTGTTTGAAATTATGTTTTATCAGATGTATCTGAAATAACAATACAATAGCATGTGACCCCTCACTATGAAATGTCAAACTGAGGCTTTGAAGCCAAAACCTATTCCTTCCATAGTGCAATGACAACCGCAATAGTTCATGTTCAATGGGTCTGCTTACAACAGACTTTAATAGCTCTAAACAAATGGGTAAGACAAAAAGTGAAGCAGACAGAAAGAGCGAGGAGGAGTAGACTACTGAACATGTCTGATTCAGAGCAGATGTCAAGGGAGCTGGACTTCTTATGATATTCAGCTGTTGAACCTTGAGTGGTTGTTTGGTTTCGATAATGGCTTTCTATTCACCTTTAAGAAGTTTGAGGCAAGTGCTTAACCTCTATTCCAGGTTTTCTGGTTCCCCGTAAGTGTTTTGTGTCATGGCCGACAAGCAGACAAGCAGTCAGTTACAGCCACATGGATGGAATAAATATAGCCTGTTGTACTCTCTAGCAGAAGTGAAATATTACTTTATAGAGACAAACCATATACATTGATTATGGTTGTGTCACTAAAAGGGCCATCGCCTTAAAGGACGAAGGTGTGACTTTCAGAGGACTTTAGTGTAGTAGGCTGAGCCTGCTCCTCCTCCCAAATCGAGATATTGTACCGTCATCACAAGTTCCCACCCCCAGACACCCTGAGACAAGAGCCACATCTTTCAAAAGACAAAGCTTTATATAGGCATACCCCTTCATTGGAAAAGATGAACCTGTGTCATGTTCTTACCTTTATAGTAGCGGTTAACCTTTTTTGACTTGCAACCCCTTAAAGTGAAGCAACATTTGCCCATGACCCTTTGTTGCAGGCTGTCTATAGTATCAGTTTGCGAGCAGTTCAATCAAAGAACACCCTTTTGTCAGATTGTTTCATTTGGACAGTTTTAGGGAGGCCTGAAGAGTTAAACTATCCAGCATTTCAGATTGAAAAAAATCTAAGATTGGAGAAAAATGTTTTCTTTAATCATCTCACCCCCTCAGATTTCGTCTTGCAGGAATCCCTACCAATACAAGTGACCAGATACACCCGACGGCCATGTAAAGAAATTTTGGGATACTAAAGCCAGAGAAAAAGCAAAGCACAGAAAAACTCTGAATATGCACCTTCTTATCTCTGATTTTATACATCAGGTAAGTTGAAGAAGGCTGCATTCAAATGAGACAGGCCTTGTTTATCTGTTATAATGTATTCTGTCTTCAGGAGGATGTGACCACTAAATGGGTGCATCCATCAAATTCTAGGAGAAAATTAGGGCACAGTTCTCTGCTGGATTGTGCTGGGGTCTATGTAACGTGACAGCCAGACCCATATTAGCTCTTAAAAGCTCACACGTAGAAGAAGTCCCTAAATATGGGACAGAGCTTCTTTTTTTATTTATGCACTTTGTAAACAACTACATGGAAGTTTGAGTGAACCATCGTGGAATACCACAGGCTAATACTGACAACACTGTCTCCGCACATTCCAGTCAGTTGTTTGAGAACATTTTACCATCTCTTCACATCAAAAGAAATCCACAGGCGGTCCAGATTTCTCCAACTTCTGCTGTAAATCTGTCAGAATCCCCAGCAAGGACAGTGCCGCCTCTCATATACTCTGTATGTCATTTTACATTTCACAGATAAAGTTTTTTTTTATCAGCACTTTCCTTCCAGTGACATTTAAGGCTAATATTGACCTTGATCACTATTGTTGCACTTTCCATAGAGTACAAGGAAATGGATGGCTTGTAAATATGTAATTTATACACACACTATCTCTTTGCACGTGTGGGTGAGAAAGGGTGCTGTGTGCATTCAAGTGTGTGCCTCAGAGTGCGCTTATTTAAACAAAGCATACCCCATTTCATAGACAGCAGAAAAGATAATGTCACATTACTGACAGAACATAATGTAGCCAAATGCATCTGAAAAAACACACACCATTTCAGCTGTAGCCATAGAGATATCAAGGAGTCGTGCACCTAACCAGTATTTAAAACGCTTTCTATGTCTGACTGTATGCATTTGCATTAGCTAAAGCCCTTCACAACACAGGGCCAGGGAATTGCATGGGTGCCATCTAGTGCCTTCAAACCTCAGTCCTGAATCCAGCAGATTGGGTAAAACCTTGTCATTTGTAAACTGTATAATAAAAACTTCACTACTGCTGAGGAAAAAATAACTCACTTTAGATGAAATCACAGGTTCAAACTTATATTTCTAGCATTTACAGGAAGTTGTTTACGTTCTTAAATGTTAGCTGGATTGAAAAGGAACATAAATGGCATTTTAAAATAAAAGCTTTGCAGCATTAAAGGTGAGCCTATTTTACCATCCTCGACCATATTCTTGAACAGAAGTTGTTTTTATGATCAAAGGCATATTTGAGGTGACCGGTGCAAACTGTGGCATACCTCCTCTGATTGCTGTATCCTTTTGAGCCTCCCTCATTGAAACAATGATAGCCTCATTCAAGTTAGAGGGCTATTGACATTGACAGGACTTGAACTTTATTCGAGTGTGTTATAATATTAAAACTGATGATGGCAATTCATAGACTGAATGTGTATGAGTGTGTGTGTGTGTGTGAGTGTGAGAGAGAAAGAGAGCGAGATAAAGATTGAGCGAGCATGCACTTGTGTGCCACAAAACATCTGTTTTGACTACAGCATTCCTCCTTCATCTGCCCTTTAAAAGGAAAACTACCAATTTGTTGCAAATGAGCTACGTCAATGTGAACTGTGTTAGCATCTGGAAACTGGGAAACAAAGTTCTGGACAGACACACTTTCTCTTACTCTCTATCCCCTTTCTTAAAAGTAGGAACATCTTTGTGAGCAATGACAAAACAATGTTGGTATTCTTTTTTTTTTTTTTTAATATCGCCACAATATTTGAATATGGGATTCACTGGCCTGTGTGTGTCTCAAACAAACTTTCCACTATGGTAGACCGTAATGATTGATAGTAATGATGACCATGTCTTCATCAAAAATGTTGGTCGATTGCGTGCTTAAAATGATGACCAGCGACCTTTCGTGGCCATGCGAATTGTTTCCAGGCAAGAATGAAATTTCAACCTCAAAGATTCCCCTCTCTCAAAAGAAAAGGCTGAAGCAGCGTTCTTCTTATAGAGCAGCAATGCCTAATAGGAAGGAGGTGGAGGTGGATGGTGGGGTGCACTTGCATGTGACTGAAACACATTAACCTTAGACTCAATTATAGAGGTTTTAGATCAGAAAAATGTTTATAGTCATTTTCCAAATTGTTCAAATGAGTTGTTCTGGATCCATTTTGTTGGATGAGCCCTTCATGTATTTAAATGTGCTGAACCCCCTACAGCATGAAGCTAACACATCCACCGCCACTAACTTTTCCTGGTATACTCTGTGATTTCTTATCTTCTCTGTGGATTGGAAACTTCAGTTAAGTATCCTGCTACCTTAGTTCTGACTTTCGACAGTGACGTTAGCTTGAGTCACAGGTAATATGTGGCCCTGTCACTGCCTGATCTGTCAAGCTGTATGAACTGTCTAGATGACGGATGATCTCTGTTCATTTCTAGGTCACCAGGAACACTAAAAATGCTCCATTAACTGTATAGCATGATTTCAAAATAACACAAAGAGTTCAGAAACAGAATCAATGAGATATACTTTTCTATATACATGTAAGACTTCTGAGACTCTTTGTAATCAGAAAGCAAACACAAATATTAATGTGTGCAATATTTGTGTTTGCACACTTAGTTGTGTCCATCTGTATGCTGAGTGGTTCCAAACATGTTGCAAACAGTCACTGCTTTGCCAAAATAGGGCTTTGGTGTTATACCCTCCTCGAAGCTACTCAAAGATAATTGTTTTCCCAAGAGATATTTTGGCACAAATATTAGCAGACAGCATAAAGGTAGATTGTAGCCTCTGTTCTCTGTAGAAGAGAAAACTACATTTGTTTACAGCAACGTCTTGTTGCTGCTGTTTACAGGAATAAGAACTATCTTGTCAAAACTTTGACTGCGATGATTTCTGGCTATTACGGCTAGCAGGGCTTTCTGGCTACATTCTTTCCTTGGGTACATTAATGATAGTTGCGGCACATAGATTGACATTGTATGCAGGAACAGACTTCAGCACTGCGTGTGTGTGCCAGAGGGGAGAGGGAGACTCAGGTGGCGACAGGATACTTACAATAACATGTTCCTCGGAGAGGGTTACCAAGGTAACGGTTCTCGGAGTCACATCTGGAACAACACAAGAAAAGGAGAGACAGGTGGAAAAAGAAGAGAGAGAAAGAAAGAGTAACGACATTAGCATTCAACAAGGTCTGAGTATTTACAAAGACACATTTCGTGAGAGTATGGTTGTGTGTGTGTGTGTGTGTGTCAGGTGGGCCCTTGCTGCAGGTATTGTCTTCCCCCACCTCTTTGCAAGGTGATTTCCCTTGACAGTCCTGTCTAGCCATAGCAGCTCTCTTTTTCCCAGGGGCCCACACAGACACATTACAGAGACACACATAATTATCAGAGAGAATACTGGGAACTGTAACATTTGAGAGAGAATACAAAAGTTTATAGATGCTTGGTAAAAATCTCAGATATGTCAAGCTAACCTCCTGAAGTATCCTGTTCAAAAACTGATTTCATGCTTCTGCGAGGGGATCAGAGTGAGATCACCAGTTTAAATGTCTGGACAGGCGGGAATTGCTGATTAATTGTACGCAGAGAAAGACTCCACCAAAATCTTTTTTCGATATCAAACAAGGACTCTTTAGAAGCTTGAATGACTGAAAGGTTTAAAGGTTATACAGTATATTTAAGATTTAGAATGTTAATATAGCAGCCAACAACTATTTGCGATGTAAAGATATAGTGGAGCCATGGTGTCCTCAGCAGAGAATGATGTCACTATCCCTCTGCCTGCGTTGCTATCGCAGTTCCTACATAACCAGTCTTCTCTGTGTGCAGCTGAGTAGAGCGAATGAAACTGCGGTCTACCTCTAGGGAATTAAGGATTTATTTCAACAAAACCAGTGCTGGTGCTTGTTGGAAAGACTGTGGAAAGACTAACAAAGACGGTTATTTTTTTCTGTCCTATTCTTTTGGTCTGGGATAGTACGAGTGAATTAATGCTGCACTCGCATGGAATCAGCCAAACCAGATGCCATGTTAGTGGATGAGAGCAGGAACGTAATCTTAAGTGAGGCTGCCAGAGAACAGCAGCAATGGTAACGGTAATCAAAGTTAAAATATTTTAACTTTTTGCCATTCTCTGTGACAGTATTTAAAACTGGATGTTATCCTCAAACAAGGAGAAAACAGACAATTTGGACAAAAAGACACTAATATTTAATACATTCATAAACTAATGTTCACAAAATAATTGTATTTAATATATTTAGTCCATTCTTTGTAAACAATACGAAATCACCGTAGCAACATATCGTTTGTTTCGTTTTGCCGTACTGCCATTCCATTAGACGTCTGTCTGAATCCATGTGAATGCCGGAATAAAGCTGCTCCTCCATGGACGATGACAACTGCATTGAGCTTGAATTAGTGACAAATGCATCAAAAACTCACCACAAACTTCTTAAACAACTCCTGCATGATCCTCTTCTCTAATGTCGATACATATGCTCAGTGTGCTCCAAAACAATCATTGCCAATACATTGCTAAACACAAAACTTAGGTTGGATCTACGGAGCTATATGGGAAGGCAATGGCTTGTCGCAGAAGTAGTATCTATGTTAAGGAGAAACCTCTCAAGGCCTGAGTGTGAATATTAAATAAGACAGATTTGGTGTGGAGTATTCTTTTGTGGTAGCTGTCATAGCTTTTTTAGTTCCAACTCATACGTTTTGCTTTATATTCATATCTTTCATTCAGATGTTTGTTTGTCTATTTGGAATGAATTGGCATTGGTTAGTTGAAAACAAAATACTTGACATACTTTTGACAATGGCAACAGCAAAACATCTTGACATTTTCGTTTCACTGTTATTATGGACATAGTTTTCCAAAAGAATGTGCATTGCGTAAAAGATGCTCATCAAGCCCTGCTAGTCACTCAGACAAGAATCTACTCAGCTTTCCATTTGCATTTAATTTTGGCATTTCAGCCATTTCTCTGTCCTTCACTTTGACCAGAGAGAGGTTGACTCTCTTTTAAAAAAAGACACACATTTGTTGATGGACAGTAATTGACTGTGGTTAAAAGATGTGACCTTTAGCTTAAGAGGAAGTCCCTAATGATCAGTAAGCTCCGCCGCAACACAATTAGGTGAAGAATATAATTAATTTTTTTCCAGTACAAATCTAATGAATTTTTCAAAATATATAATGGGATTTCTATGGGTTTCAAAAGGCCCCATGGTCCAGGAACATAAGGGCTCTAAAGAATAATGTACATTTTAACACTCAGCTAAAGTAATTAAAGAAAAATATCAGGGTTACATAGTTTTTTCCCCACTTAACATCGAGAAATGACGTGCATGCTTTTGAGGCCATTAAAGTGTCAAGATGGATGACGTGTACCTGAAGCAGTTCAGATCACAGATAGAAAAATTATTGCCTGGCAGAGAGAACAAAAGCCAGAGTTATTACATTTCCAGTGTGATCTGAATAAAGAAGAAATGTTTAAAAATGTAATTGTTAGGACAGCATGTAATTGTTATTGTTATTGTAACTATAATGTCAGGACATTAAACATATCTTTAAAAAGTGCATCACTCTGATGGAATGGTATAAATCTTTTGTGTGTACGAGTGGGTCTACATGACTTTCATCTGGAAGACTTTAAAAAGCAAAACAAAAAGGGTTTTTAGTGACATTGCAACAGCTTGCTGAAATGCTGTATCGTAGCCATACAAAAAAGAAAACATGCTGCTTATCAAACCCATATGCATTTGACAAGCTTTACCAAATATGGACAATAAATCATCCAAAGCACCCCACCGTCCAAGTGCTGTTTCACAGTGTAACAGAAGAAGGGTGGGAGGATTTAGGAAGACAAGGCAAGGTAGGTTGGGGAAAGAATGAAGCTAGCAAAATAAAACCACATACAGGAAAAGAGTGACTGAGGAAAAAGAGGAACAAGTGAATGGGAACAAGAGGGCATGTAAGGTTTACAGGCTGAATGTTTGTGAATTCTCTTGTAGTGCTGCAGCAGGTCACAGAGCAGCACTGGATGCTGAATATTTCATCCTTCTATAAACTCTCGCCAAGGACGAGGCCTTAAACCACAGCTGCCTCACGGAGCTTCCATCCTGAATCGGGAGTTTAGAAAGACAATAAAACAAATAAAGAAGCATCATGATACTTTTGGTCTGATAGTAGTGTGTGAATCCGTTTAAGAGAATACTTGATGCCTACACACCTACATTATACACCGATCAGCCATAACATTATGACCACTGACAGGTGGAGTGAATAAGTCAGTCAGTGGGTGGCTGGGATATATTTGTCAGCAAGTGAACATTTCGTCCTCAAGTTAATGTGTGTGTTAGAAGCTGTTCCCAGTCAGTAGCTATCAAAAGTGCTCTAAGGAAGGAAAAGAACCGGAGACAGGGTTATAGGTAGCCAAGGCTAACTAATGCACGTGGGGAGTGAAGGCTGACCCGTGTGGTCCGATCCAAC
>NW_023339751.1:21109172-21109447 GCF_004916995.1 Morone saxatilis | reverse complement strand
AGGGTGTCCAGGTGGTCAGAATGTAATTAAACTGATGGTTTTTTCTTAAAACTACAGAATGGTCCTTCGTAAGGAGGTGAATTTGATTAGATTTTATTTGGCAGTATTCAGGGGCCTTATGTTATGGCTACAGAATTACTAACAGGATATGAAAACAATAGAAGTTAAAGGATATATGCGGTTTAGTAACTTGTTTTATTTATAATTTTGTTAAATGTATGATAATTGCCCAGGTGATTGGCTGATTGTCAAATGAATCCTGATTGGCTGATTGT
>NW_023339751.1:21096562-21109072 GCF_004916995.1 Morone saxatilis | reverse complement strand
CTGCCAGAAATACTCACTAGAACACAAAAAGTGTCATCATCTGCTGCGGAAAATAGAGGGGGAAAAAGAAAGAAAAGAAAAGGAAAGGAAACAAAAGGAAAGGAAGGGAAAGAAAGAACTAAAGAAAGAAAAGAAAAGAAAAGGAAAGGAAATGAAGGGAAAGAAAGAACTAACAAAAGTGGAGAAGTGAAGCTTAATAGAGGATGACAGAGTCTTATTAAACAAACAGTTTGGGATTCAGAGAAGAGACTTGGAAGAAGCGCGGCATCATCTCAAGAGGACTCTGTGACTTTAAAAGCTTTGGAGTCGCTTCCAGCTGACTGCCACAAAGGAGCGCATTGAGGACTAAGCCTATTTCAGTACAAGATTTATTGTGATAAATGCAATGTCATAAATTGCTTAGGGTCCCTTAGGAGCCAAATATGATCTAAAAAATACTTCCATCAGATATTTTAATCACTAAACATTTTGTTTTTTTAAGCTGTAGTCATATTTCCAAATTTTGTACAAAAATTGGCTCTCCTTCCCCCAGAGTGCACACTTCAGGTGCAGCTACTGATACTGATAAGAATTCAGCTCAAACAAGAAGCCTCAACTTTTCTCTTCCTACATCCAACATGATGTGCCTGATGCAGAACTGCATCAGCTTCGCACTCAGTAACTGCTATGGAGAAAAAGACAGTTAAAAGTAACAAATTCATTGGGGACAAAATACAGTTGACAAAATCTGCCAAAACTGATCCAAAAAACTCACTCTTGACTGACAATTGTCATGCGGGTCACTTCAGGACCATAACCTGTTCAAGTAATGTGGACAGCCAATTGACAGGCCACAACATGGGTGCTCACAGTGAATATAAGCATGGAATGGTTGTTTTTGTCCAGAGGAAATTAAATGTATTCAAATAAGATGACCTTGTCCTCTAAGAGAGAAAGCCAACATTATTTACTTAGACTTCTTTTTATATTCTGTTTGTATTAGTTCAGCCCAATTCTGAAGTCAGTCAGGGTGACCAATTTTGGAGTTAAAATCTGGCCTAATCCATGCAGTGTCTATCTGGTCTAAATCTCCAGTATGTAGGGTTCACCTAGCAGTGAAATGGCAGATTGCAACCAACTGAAACAGATTTCCTCAAAGTGTGTTGGAGAAACTATGGTGGTTACAAAACTCGAAAACCACACTGGAACTTTTTCTATATGAAAATGAACCAGGCTTTTATTTCCAGGATTACAAAATAACTCGTAGCACTGTGCCACTCAATTGGAGTTGATGGTGTACCTGTGTGTACAAAACTCACTTTACTGTTAGTTAACTAGCAAGGCCAGCACGTTTCTTTAGGTCAAGTCAAGTCAAGTCAGCTTTATCGTCAGACATACAGCACAAATGAAATAAAAATAAAAAGATAGAGTTTAAGCAAACAGTATGACATTTCTGCCACTAGGGGATGTTTCACATAAAAAACAACAACAAATGTAATGATGCTGTTAATTACCGGTCTGTTAAGTCCTGTTAACAGACTTCCTTTCCTCGCTCTATTCAACATATCCCATGTTTCCCTGGAAGTTATAGAAACTAGAGGCAAGGAAATGCATCATTACCACAGTAAAATTATGGATATCTCTGGGTTTGCACATTATTGGAAACCTTTAGGATAAAATACGTACACAATTTAACAAAATATATAACATAGGTCTAGTGTTTATAGACATTTTAATACGTAAATGTGACATAGTATATCTTTTAGCTAGTAATGAAGCCTATATTCTAAAAAACAATTTTGGCAACACATTTGCCAAATTATACCTCAAAAAATAAAGATGACCAAAGCAGAAACAAAGCTAATCATGTAACTAGCAAACTAGCTTTCCTCTGGTAATGCCTGACCGTGTCCTGATACTGGCCAAATACAGGTTTTCATATTCATGTATGCCTTAAATCCAACATGAAGAGCCACAGAGAAGGAGGATAAGCAGACTTGCAGGAGGCTAAGAAGGGGGCTGGGATGAGCTTTTTTCTCTCTTGGGGGACACTAAAGTCCTGGACGCAAAGCTCCGACAAAAAGTGGACGGACACTTAAGCTGCTTACAACAGCCTAATGGGGACAAGATAAGGGCCACACAGGACTGGACTGCCTCATCACTTAAAACACACTCTGACTCAGCTACACAAACAAGACACATGCAAGTGACAAGTATTTTGCTCTGCTTGCTGTTCCTGTAAACTTCTGCTAAGATAGAAAAATTGGAGATTGAAGGTCACAACAATATTGGACCTGCTTGTGTGTGTGTGTGTGTGTTACTGTAAAGGTGGGTGTCATTTATTTTAGCAACGTGAATGTGATTCAACTGTTAAGATTTTTGTAGATGTAAAAATGAACCAGTGTACAGTTAGTGAGGCATATCGCATACTGTATATCAAACTGTTTGAAACATTCAAAATTACTAATATTCATAAGCACACACACACAGTCCACAGTCAAGTGCTGTACTGGCAGTCAATTAGTGGAGTTCTCCACATTTGGAGAGGAGGCCAATTAAAGCTAAATCAACAAAATCAATCAAATCAGTCAGACAATGCAAAGGGGAAAACAAGGAGAAATAAAGTGAAGACCTCAGTAGAGTGAATGTCAAAGCGCTGAGGAGGAGTACAGTTTCTCCTACTCACACAGTAACAAAGAAAATAAACAGGTTCTACATTTTATATTATTCATGATTGATTATTAAAATAAAATTAAAACGGTGACCACACTTCAGCAGCAGCAGAACATCTGGTGAGCAAACGAATTTCATAGAGTATCTGTAGCTCAGGTATAGACCATAGTATTGCAGCAATCTTGACCTGCCACCTTCACGCTCTGAGCTACCTGTCTGTGTAACAGCTGTTACTGTTCACACTTTCACCCTGTTAACACATGGTGCATTCGCAGACAGTGCGCACACTGGCTAGATGATATGATTCGCTGTAAGAGTCATTTTTACACACAGCCTGAGGATGCTGACAGGTCATCCAACACTTTTGTCCAGGGAAATGTATCTGCACAGCTACTGCTACTACTGATGAGAAATCCTGTTTGAATGTTCACTGCCCCCAGACGATGATCTTCAATGACTCTGGTGATTGTTTGACCTGTTTGCCATCAGCTTAACAACATTTCCTCGATAGCTCTTTTACCAGCATAGAAAAGGGGTGCAACAAGGGAAAAAAATCATTATAAACAGGTGCTTTGGTTTAAAAGGATTCGGAAACAACTGGTTTAGAAAACATTAATGTTACAGCACTTTGGCTTCTTGTTAAATGAGGAAAAAAACCATCTGTAGCATGTTATGCATAGGTAGGTTTGTACAAAAATGAAGGCACGATGTTAAGCCCTAAATTCTAATAATAGCCTACTTTGTGCACTTGGGTATCGAACTAGTGCAGACAAACAGAGTCCTCTTCTGTTAAATATAAACGAAACAGAAGATGAAAGATGAAAGCACACAAATCCAGTACAAGAGTAAGAAACAATGTATTCATGAACATAAGACCACACATACACAAAAAAAAAACCCTACTCTACCTAATGGCCCTATTATTTCTGATTCTTAGCGTTTGTGACTTTGCACATAACATACACTCCTTCACACACATACATAAATATGCATCCACACACCTGCAGTAACCTGAGGATGCTTTACTATCCGCCCCCGGGGGGAAATTGCTCGTTCATAATCAAAACGACAAACAAATGGCCCTCAACTTGGCACACCATTTTGGAGTGACTCAAGCAAAACAAACAGCGCTGTGACAGAGAGACATTTAGAGGGAGAGAGAGGGTGTCGGAGTAAATCAAAGGTGAAAGCAAGTGCAGCACAGTGGCTTAGGGATGCACAAGTGATCACACACAAACACACCGTTTCTGCTCTCAGCCTCTGTGGAGTCTCAACCAGAATAATGAATTATTGGTGGGCGCTGAAAAGAAACATTACGCTCAAAAAACCGACGCAGATGCCAAGTGAACAGGCGTACTGAGGCTGCACGGCCAATTCAACATCCACTCATACTCAACTGCAGCTGGGTATTGTTCCAGATTTGCCAGTATGTTACTAGCCTGATGATCAGACTGAATTACCATTACGTTTCACTTCATTATTCAGTCTCATATGTGTTAGCTGTTGTCTGTTAAGGACGAGTCGTGATCACAAATCCTTCCTGCCAACACTCTTTTCAATTCTGGTAACGGTTGCTAGGAGCACTTTATTTTTGTTTACATTGATCATAGAAATATTTAATATCTAAGTTGACTTACAACAATATGTATAGCTGTGTCAGTATCAACCATGCTTTCCACTATTTTCATGGCCCTTTTTTTTCCCTTTTTCTTTGCAAGAAGATAATCTCCCCATTATTTATCCTGCCTATAAAGTTGTGATTGGCTTTTTCCAAATGAGGAATTTGATTCACTGGAAAAATCAGTTGGCAAACACACACATACATGTATGTTTAGCTGCAAGCATTTTTGTTTTCAAAGCTTTTCTTGTTAAAATCATAAAAATCCAAATTTTGGTTCAAAAATCAAAACGTCAACAACAGTAGTGATGTGCAGTTTGCAGTTATACCCGCGGGCACGATAGTTATTACACGGATTGGGCAGACCAGGTCATAAAAATTAACATTCTGATTAATAGCGGCTGGTGGGTGAAACAGAGTGAAGCCGCTCCCCATTAAGTGAGATGCTGTGTGTATTTACGCACGAGCAACAGCACCGTCTTTACTAACTATTTAAATCTCCCGACACACAGGCAGGATCGGTCAAGATCTAATGTTAATCAATGTTTTGTGTTCTTCTGCCCAAACATTCACGCACAGAGTTCAGGTTCATACAGAGAAACAGTAAAATAGCCGTCCTCCTGATAAATCCTCTGGTATCTCTGGAGCGTGTCCTCTGTCCTGTCAAGTTTACAGTTTTTACTTTTGCTATGTAATTCCCACCGTAACTGCTGCATTGACATTATAGTGTGCATAGAAACATTTAACATTACTGAAAGTAGCCTCTCTATTCATCAACGTAAATCGTTAAAGATCACATCAATACAACACAGAATAAAGAAATCATATGGAAAGCTTGCACTGCTCTACATTATTTAAAAGGCAATATGGCCTACAGGGGCAGGTAGAGGAGTGAAATTTCCATGCGGGTCGCTAAGTCTAAGAAATTAATTATTTCGGGTGGGGTGGACTTGCAGACTTGGATGAACTCAGAGCCCATCTGTGAATCACTATTTAACTGTGTCTTGCAGGAATATTCAGTGTAGTATACTGATTAAAGATGACAGTAAACATGTGGAGAGCGACTTTCAGTGTGAGGGTGAGGGGCAGGTTGGCTGGTTTGAGTCATGTTAATGTCAGGAGCTCAGCTGAAGTTTGGGATCACTCAAAGGTTGTGTTGAGGCTAGCACAAGGTAATAAGTGGTCAAAGTCAAAGTTTAAGTGAAGGGTTAGAAAATGTGCATAATTGGTAGCAGGTGTAATTCAAGACGCTTGTGTGTATGTACGCATATGCCTGTGCAGGGCTTTAAAACATGGCCAGTATGGCTACAACATTTTAAATCTGCAGGCTATTTGTTAGTTTCACAAGCCAAATCAGTTTCATTGTTTGAATTAATGAATGTCACAGTTTCAACATGCCTAATGACAAAAATGAAAGCTATGTGTATCAATAAGTATATACATTAACCATTTCATCATTATAGCATAACAATAATCCTATAAATTTAGTTTGCAAAATGTGTGTAATTTATATACTATATACTGCTACAACTTAGTATGAGTACTTCTACCACCTACCTACCTATTTGTGCAGAAATGTTTGATTGATTTGATTATTCTATAAGTAAGTAATCAGAAATGTTAAACAATTAGCTGTAGTAAAGTGAACTCTAACACTGTTGTCTCCACTGAGGTAAAAACTTAAAGAAAAAGCAGTGAGAAATCAAATCTGACTCTGTACTGTACTATTACATAATGGGAGCAATTACAAGCACAAATCACGTTTATGGAACATCTACAGTACCATACAAACACACACACATTCTGTGGTATCTGCAATCAATGATCTATGAAACATGCTATCACAGTTTAAACAAAGAGAATAAATGTGTGTCTGATTGCTTCAGTTGTTTTGTCTCACCATACTGTATGTTACACGCACGCACGCACGCACGCAAACACGCACGCACACACTCTGTCTCTGCGTTATAGCCTCGCCTGCTAGATTTATCGATGCAGCAATTTTTTGTCTGTCTTTGTGGTGTGTAGGTACGCCAAGCCATTTAGGATATTGTAATGCTGCAGCGGTTAAGTCTGGCACGGTCATGGGAAAACACACACACACACACACACACACACACACACACACACACACACACCACACACACACACACACACACCACTGTATCCACACAAACATTTGTTCATCATAGTTCTTTCTGTCTTTCTGACAACCAAAAACTGGTTTTAGAGTCAAATCCTATATCCCTAAAATGTAAAAGCCTGTCCATATGCTTTTTTATACCATCACCATAATCCAAAATGTAACATCACCTTAAAATGCAGCCAGAAATGTAACAGATGATCCCATAAAGGGGCTGCTTAATAGAATTCAGTGTCATGCTGTCGCATCTTCTGTGCGAGTTGCTATATTTGGACCAAACTGTGCAGCCAGCTTTATGTAAGTGTACATTTTATCAGTGATCAGTACATCTCTCATGTTCCGATAATACAATACTGTATATTTTGTATTAGTTGAAGGTCCAAGTGGTATTCAGTTCCAATCTACAACTTCACCACTAGAAGCAACTTAATCCTACAGACTGGTTCTTTAATTAGATCATCTACTGAGTGAGGGCTGGTGGTGGTGTGTTGGTGTGTTGGATGGTGGTAGTGTTGGCATTTAATCATTGTATGATGGTATACTCACAGTTGACACTGGTCTCCTTTGATGCCCTTAGTTGTACAGAAGCACTTCCCTGTGTTGACATGGCACACATTGGCATGGCTGTTACACTTGCATGCTGAAAAGAAAAGACAAAGATTAAAGGGAGGGGATGGGACGAGAGAGAGAGAGAGAGAGAGAGAGAGAGACGAGAGAGAGAGAGAGAGATTTGTTTTAACACAAATTTAACACATCTCAAAGTAGAATCTCTTGTTGTTGTGGAGACGTAATGACATTTTTCAGAACACAACAGTTTCTTAAAGACAACTTGTGCAACTACTACTTGAGCTAGACAGTAATCCTCGACAACTGCTGCTCAGCATTCAGCACTAAAACCTGCATACTGTATGTAAAAACAATTGTCTTTTAACATTGTGGGGATCAATACTCCAGCTGAGGAAATATTTGCAGACAGAGAGAGTGGAAAATGAGTGTGTGGAGGAGAGAAGGAAGATACTGAAAAAGGTTAAAAAAGCAGAGATGGAGAGAGAGAGAAGTGAAATGAGGAGACGAATGAAGGCGGATAGAAAAGGACAAATCACTAGAGAAACACAAAGCACATTGTGACTGAGTCATCCCCACTTTGCACTAACAGGTGTTAAGTTCCTGATTGAAGCGTTATATCCTTTTTCCCTGTTGTTGGGCAAGACTGAACTTTCTGCATTTACATAATCTGATTTATTGCTTCCACAATGTGATGCATTTACTTTGCCCATTTAAGCCCATTCTTCCACGTCTGTCTTAAAACAATACTAACAGGACCACCTTGGGGAAAAACTTAATATTCTTAGTCATGCTAACAGTAGATCTTGATGGCCAGCAAAGTAATAAGTACCTTTCATTTTGTGGAATGTAAAGAACAGTTAAGCTGTGGGGCTGCCAGTGGGACATTTGGTCTGTTGTCGTTCGTAAAGATGGAAACATGCAAGTCAAAGGCCACAGTCAAATATGAATTAAGACCACAGTTGAAGATGAATATACAGCAGGTCTATGTCTATGGGCAAGGGAAGCAACAAAGTGTCAGTATCTGGAAGGACCGAAAACAATGGATCCGTTGATAACCTGCGCCAGGCAGCTGGAGCATGGCGAGCAGGATCACACAACGGAGGTCATCGTAGAATCGCAGTTCTTGCCGAGGGCTCGGACCTATCACTGCCTGTGTTCCGACGACAGCTCGGCATTTAGGAATCCAGTCAGCGTAATCCTTTTTAGGAACTGCTGGCGCTGAGATGCAAGATATAACAATGTATAGCAAATATCAATCCAGAGGACAATAATTTACTGTGCAATCTAATTGCCCCGAATGATGCCAAACTTGACTGGTAGTATTTGTGTGGTATCTGCTAGTCATCGAATCTGTTGTGGTTTTACTGTTTTTTCTCTCTGTGTACAGGGTGTTAAATATAATAATTATATTCATATTATTTCTCTCTACTGTTTTTCAATTACTCTCTATTTTACTGTTTTTTTCTCTAGTCCAACTTTTGCTGCTGTAATATTGGAATTTCCCCATTGTGGGACTATTAAAGGAATATCTTATCTTATCTTATAGACGTGGTTAATTTTGGGTGTGTGTGACGACGTGTGTGAAAACTGACTGTTTGCTTGAAAACAACAACGCCGGCTGCTGAAGAGATTAGCGTAGATGCTGCTTTCAGAATTGGAACTGGTGTATTTCTTTATTTGGGTTTTTCTCGATGGAAAATATGTTCTGCTCTTCTAAAGACTATAAGAGTTTGTTATATGGTTGAAGTTCGTGATAGACAGAGGGTTCATCCAATCACTTGCCAAGTATTCTTTGAAAGCGCAGTTTTAACGACAACAACTTCCCAGATGGTTCTGTGTAACAACCATATGCTGCAGTCAGGTTATGGATATTGGTAGTGCACCAGGGAAAGGAAAATAAGATGAACATCAGATTTAAGATGTGGCCAAAGTAGAAAAATTCCCCTCTGGAAAACTTCTGGAACATTTTGAACTGCACAAGGTAACATCCTCGATGGCAAAATTTGGCTTTTGGAAGCAATTTATTGTAGGTAGACCACTTTTCATTAGAGCAAAGAGATGGGAGCCTTTTTTGGTGAGTCTAATCTTTTTAATCGTTTTGTTATGTAAAAGCAGGGCATGATGTAGCCGGATGATTCACATGGAGCCGAGCCTGTAATTTAGATACTAAATCACTTCTGCATGGAGTGACTAATGGCAGAGACAAACAAGAACGTTCTCTATACCCTTGTGTTATGGTGTGTATGTGTTCACATCCACACAAGGCCACTCTTTCCTGTGTCCCTCTCCAGCTGAATTGACTTTGTGCTTTGTTCTTATTCTTTCCAATTGGCACAGAGACAGGCCCTGCAATAAAACAGTGGTGCGCTCAGGTCAAGGTAAAGCCAAGGGACCAGCAGATAATGAGAGGAAAACAACATCTTCTATCCCTTCTCCTCGTCTGCAAGGTAGCAGACATAAATGCTGCTTTAAATATTTTGATTTTTGAACACAAAATTACACACATTGAGCAGCAGAAAAACACGGCTGAGCAGTGAGGCATTTAAATGTCAGCAGGCTAAAAGTCAAATTGACGTTCTTCAACTTGAAAAACAGAGACCCTGACAGCAGAGGTGTCAACAATAACAAAATACAATTTCAATCTATTACTTGAAAATTACATTGACCTGTCACAAAGAGAGTAAACGTTTTCAGGGATGCACTGAACTATAAGGGCTGGGAGATAACCGAGTCTTAACAAAAAGTGGCTTTTAGACTTGAGATAATAGACAAATCACAGGTGTGTTAGCGCAGGCTCGGGTCACCCTGCTGTTCATACAATATTGATTTGGTAGGCAGTCAACAAAGGCATACAAAGGGCACAGCTAAGAGAAATGTGCGTTCATGCACTCAGAGATTTTGTCAATGGCACTTGAGAAAAGCCAATAGAGACAAAAAGCAAATAATGAACCAGAGATGAAGAAAGAATTTGTGTTAAAGGCTTCAAAAGCTGCCAGCAACTTGTTTTGGTTTTGAGGTTTGCTGAATACCACAATCATCTGTAAAGCTTCACACACAAGACAACAAGGAGACTTGGACTGCTCTCAGCTTTAACCATCTAACTGTAATCTCAAAAGCCAAATTCTACGTTTAATTACAACACTTGAACAGACAGACATAACATAACCTCTAAGAAAAAAAAGTCCAATCATTCCAGATCTCACAGTAAGAAACACATTAACTTTGATTTTCTTAAAACAAACATGAAACACTGTAATTCCTTAAGCAGTAAACAGCATCCTGCTTCCAACAGAGCAGTCTCAGTGCAGTCCAACCCCCTGCTCTGCACACTATGATGAGGGCTGGGAAGTTAAAAAATATAATGCTACTCAAAAAATTCATCTCCAGTTATGTGCTCAAATTAAATAACTGCTTAAAAGGAATACTTGAATTGATAAACAAAGCCACACTTATTTCAATAATATGTATTTTTTATATTTTCCATTAAGTCCAAATATGGTACTTCGGTCCATATGTAAGTCCATATGAGTTAACTTGGTGTCCAGCCCATGTAGTGGATAGGTAACTCTTTTAGTATATAACAGCTACAACTATGAATCCTGGTCTGTAAGCAAATAGGTTACAGGAAGCGGTCACATTTCTGTGACATGAAAGACACAAAAGATGGGATATACAGTCACAATATAAAGACAAAACAATGGAATACTTCAATATGGCTGTGAGAGGCGACAGAGGTCTGTTTTCTGTAACATATTATTGAAATATAGTAAAACAGCTCCTTAAGCATTTGATCATTACTGAAAGCCAATTAAACTAAGACAGGGTAAATTTATGAGTTTTTATAAGCAGACCCAGCAGAGCTATTTTATAGTTGGTCCTGAAATAAAGCAAACATCTAAACAAGTAATATAATCTAATCTAATGTTGGAAAATCTACTCTGCTAAAATCATGTGACACAATGTTGACAAATGTGAAGGTAAAAAATAAATCTTAAATCTTGGCTTCTAAGGCAATACCCTTACTAGCATTGTAATAAACTTGTATAATTGATTATCAGCTATGGTGTTACAGGAGGCAGACTTTATCAATTGTATCTCATTCTGTATATCATTTATCAAGCAGATTCTCTGGTAATTTATGCAACCTCATAGACAACTTGTTTTACATTATCTGTATTTTAAATGTCATTCTAAAGTATTACTGGTGAAAACATTCACCTCAGACACATTTCCCTGTCTGTCTTTCACCTTTTATATTCTGTGCAAATGCTGTTGATCAAACTGTAAACGAGGCCTGCAGGCTATTACAAGATGTTACACCTTTATCTAAGCTGTCAATGTGGTGTCATTGTTGAAAGTGTACAATATTCAAAGTATATCAACTTCTACCTCAAACTACTGAAGCTGCTGGGACATTTATGCATGACAGCTGCAGGACAGATAGAAGACTGGAGGCTTGTATGACTGCTCAGAAGTAAAATAGACGCACAATAATCAAACAGGTTAATGGAAGATTGGTACTGTCTGCTAAAGCTAATGAAGGACAATGAAAGGCATAGTATCAAATATCCCCCACCTGTAAGCTTGAAAGGTGGTTCGGCAAGCTCTGTAGGTTGCTTCTGGCTCCTTGCTTTGCAACCCAAGTTAGTTCTTGCTCTTTGTCTCAATGTTCATCTGTGTGGTTGCTTAATGTATTTACAGAATGTTGCTAAAAACATATTTTTTTCACTAACATTTTTAGTTGTTAGTTGTTGTTTTTTAGAAATTGGACAATAGACATTTGTTATGTTTTTGCATAATTTGATTTTTTTCATCTGATAACTTGGGCCATCAAACAGATTCATGTGCATTGTCATTCTTCCAATAATGTAATTATGAATGTCTGTAATATTCAGGGTCCAACATACTAGCTTGAGATAAGCAGACAAAGAGATTAAACTCACAATCATCACATCTGACTCAGGGTAAGATGACAAAGAGTCACCCTTCCATTTCCTAAACGTTTTATTCCAACAGAAAATGGACATGTCATAAGAACTGTGAGGGGAACTTAATCTACCCCTATGGGTAAGGTTTTCTTTATGGTCACATATGTCACTGGCTTTCACCATACAATATATATTATTGGAAAATGAGCACTTGACTCACCCAACCAGTCTGCAGACACATAATATGCAAGTTCCCAAAGGAAGTGAACTCTGTAAGAGAGAGTGACTGTAGGCGAGGGGTGTAAGGAGCACTGAAATTGTAAAGAAGAACAGAGTGAATGAATGAAATGGACAGAGGAGAGAGCACATCACGCATCACACTGCTGACAACACAGAACTAAAAAGAAACCTGATCTCTTAGCAAAAAAGGCTGATTTGATATAAATCATATTTCCCATGACTTGTGCAAGCCCCCTGAAGAGAGTATAATTTCTCACCCCACTGCCTCTGCGTGTATACACACAATACAAAAGACGCCTGTCAGGGTGTGTTTTAATGTGTGTGTAGGTGGGAACTGGGCCGTCTGTGTGTGTGTGTGTGTG
>NW_023339751.1:21096231-21096510 GCF_004916995.1 Morone saxatilis | reverse complement strand
TGTGTGTGTGTGTGTATATATGAATCAGACAGGTAGAGATGAGGAAATAGGAACAATCCTCGCTGAACCTCTTATCTGTTTCTACAGTCGACTCCGTCTTAGGGGTGTGCAGTTATACAACTCAAGATAACGTAATGGGAGGGGAAATCAAGGGCACTTGTGGTGCTAAACATTACTCCAAAGGTTGTTTTTTTTTTGCACAGTTCAACCCAGAACCACCCACACAACATGTGAATACTTCTCTCCTACTGCTAAATATGAATGAGTCGATATTTCAAC
>NW_023339751.1:21066336-21096131 GCF_004916995.1 Morone saxatilis | reverse complement strand
GAACTGTGTGAAAACCTAGTTACCAGGCTATGAGCCAGGCAAAAGTAAATTATAACTAGAAAATTCCTAAAGAAATTTTGAGTGTGCCTGACTCTGGCCCATATATTAATAACTGTCATATCTCTAGCACGCTAGTAGCTAGCACTAGCATATTAATGCTTGTTCATTCTCTTCAGCTAGTTACAGCTAGCACTAGCATATTAATGCCTGTCATACTCTTTAGCTAGCTAAGCTAGCGCATAGCATAATAATACTTGGTCATTATCTTTAGCTAGCTACTAGCACAAGCATATTATACTTGTCATTCTCTTCAGCTACCTAGCTTAGCTACACTACATATTAATGCTTTATCATTCTCTTAGCAGCTAGCTAGCTGGCGCTAGCATATTAATACCTGTACATCATAGGTCGGAAATAGGCGGCCCGCGGGCCAGGTGGTGGCGCAAAGCAAAAATCTGGCCCGTGAGATTGTTTGACTAGAGAATGAAAATAAAATTATAAATATACTTTTAAAATCGGACTGCCAGTCTCAAAAATGCTCTTTTATTTGGAAACTCGTAATTTTGCAGAACAGAAAAAATTTCATCAATCGTTAAATGCTTTATTTGTTTTATCTGATGATCGAGAGTGAATAAGCAGATAGCGAGGTGCAGCGTGACGCTCAACATGCAAACAAATAATTAGCGGACAGCGCTCTGGTGCTGAAATTCAAAACCTAGTCGCTAAAACACAAGTTGTCATTACACATGGACATAGGCTTAAATTATTGTGAAAATAAAACACGCTTCTTTCAAACAGGCAGACATCAAACATAGGAGTTTACGTACATAGAACTGTGAAAAGTAAAAACGGTTTCAAACATTGGTGCGTGTTATTTAGGCCTTTATATGACTGGTGGTGGCACCAAAAATGTAAACTGATAATGCATTACACTGTCAATCGGAGCCAAATCAGAGCAAAAAAGTACGAAGGCAAAAAGCTGAATCCACTCGACCATGGGCTTGGAGTGCCTCGCGCCTGAAACGACAGAGCAGACGTGCTACTTTTACTGCCTGAATTTTATGCTAGCCTACAATGAGAAACATTCTTAAAAATACGATTTTTTAGACCAATAACTGGTTATATTACTCACTTAGTGTGAAAAGTGGCCATCTCCACTGGGTCACTATTTGCTGGATATCTGGTGAAATAGACGTCACTTTAATCCTCAGGAGTTTCTCAGATTTTGGTGAGTCAGTCTATTCTCTCTCTGTTTTTTAATTGCATTCATAGCTGAGAAGGACGACTCACATACGTAGGTGGAAGGGAACATTGTCAGAATGTAAAGTGCGACTTTCTTGAGGTTACTGTATTCCTCGGAGCATAGTAGGCTACCAAAAGGCACTCACGGACTGCGCACCTTCTGAGCGCATCCTCGCACAACTGAGGGTGGTTTGGAAGTCAATAATTTCCATTTCCAGCGCAGCCTGTCTAAAGAGGGGATCATTTCTTTCGCCAGGGAGGAGAAGTTGTCGGCTGGTTTTACTGCAGGGTCACGTATAAAGTCAATGATGTCTTTTGGGATAGAGTAGTCATCAAACCGAGAAGTGAAGTTGGCTCGTAGCCTCTTGATGAAGTCAACCATCAACTCCGTCACTTCTCCCGCTGTCTTCTTCAGTGTGCTGAAATGTCTGCGGTAGATATGGTCTGCCTCAAATCTCAAGTTTCTCGGTGAATGACTCCAGTTTTTCAACCATGTCCACGATGGTTTTGTCTCTCCCCTGTAGCTGAAGGTTAAGCAGGTTTAGGTGGCCAAATATGTCAGATAAAAACGCTACATTGGACATGAACTTTTCATCTTCCAGCAGGATAAGGTGGTCAGCTGCTGCCTTGCTCTTGCTCATTCCAAGGAACGCTTTGATCTCATTCAGTAGCGCACAGAAGCGATCCAGTGCTTTCCCCTTGCTTAACCAGCGCACATCATTGTGAAGCAGCAAGTCATCGTGGGCGGCATCTGCTGACTCAGCCACAAGTTGTCTGAAAAGCCTATGCTGGGTGCTTGATGTACCTCTGACAAAATTAATGACTTTCATCACTTTGTCCATAACATTCTTTAGCTCGCCATTCAGTCTGGCACAGAGGACACTTTGGTGGATGAGGCAGTGCAGCCCGTGCATTTGGGGGGCGAGTTCTTTCAGCCTGCTCACCAGACCTCTGTGCTTTCCCACCATAGCAGGAGCCCCGTCTGTCACGATTAGGTTAACCCTCTCAAATGATAATGAATGCAACTGAAACAACTCTTCCAGTTTCGCAAATATAGCATCTCCAGTGGTGTGCCCTTCTAACGGAATTAGAGACAGCAGCTCTTCCTTGAAATCCTTCCCATCAAAGTATCTCACATAAACGCACAACTGGGCTACATCTGTGTTGTCAGTGCTCTCATCAATGGCTAAGGAAAAGTAGTTTGCGTGACTGACACCGTCGATAATTGCACCCTGCACCGCATCAGACAGCGCTTCTATGCGGCGGGCAGCGGACCTCGCAGAGAGCGACATCTGTTTCACTGACCCGATCACATCATCCATCGACTTGTTGGTATCAAGTTCCTCCAAAACTGTCACCATCATCTCCTTGAAGACCTCTGCGTCAGTGAATGGCTTGTTGTGCTTTGCGAGCACCCAGGACGCTTTCAGAGATGCACTAGTTACCTTCTGTTGGGAATGTGGGGCTCGCACCAGGATCCTGTTGCTGTGTGCATAAGCACCTTTCAGGGCTTCGATTTTGCGCTTTCGTGCCTCTGTCTTCTGAGGGAACGCAACCTTGAAATTAGCATGCTTCGTTTCGTGGTGCCGTTTAATATTGTAATCTTTGCATACAGAGACCACCCTCGTTACAGATCAGGCATGTGGGCTTTGCATTAATAAAACTGGGGAGGATGAAGGCATAGTTCTCTGTCCATTCATCATGAAAGATCCTGTTTTCGCTGTTAATTTTTCTCTTGAGATTTTTTGATAGTGCCATTTTTTGACAGCTAACAACAACAAGCGGAAATGTTTTTTGTTTTTTTGTTTTTTTTAACAGGCATATAATTAATAGCGCCCCCAATGGTCAGTCCACAAATTTAACCTACCGTAATTTGCTGCTGCTCTACAGCCTAGACAAAGCATCAGCTAACACATTTTCAGACCCCTTTTTATGTTGGATGTCAAGGTTGAAGTGTTGTACCAACATTGTACCGCATGAGTCGCTGGTTGTGATTAAACATGCGGGACAGAAAAACAAGGGGATTATGATCAGTGAACACTAAAACAGGTAGAGAAGTAGACCCAACATAGACCTCAAAGTGCTGTAGTGCTAACAACAGAGCAAGGGTTTCCTTTTCAATGGTGGAAGTGTCGGTTGAACTTGCGGGAAAAGTAAGCAACAGGATGATCAATACCATCCTCCCCTCTCTGTAACAGGACCGCACTAGCACCCACTGCGCTGGCGTCTACCTCGAGCTTAAAGGGCGTGGAAAAGTCAGGAGCCACGAGCACGGGAGCGTTTCTTAACAAAATCTTTACACTATCGAATGCTACCTGGCACTCTGTGGTCCACACGTAGTCTACCTTAGTGCTGAGTAATAGATTATGTTAAATGATATTTTTTTTAATGTTAAATAAAATGTTTTTTATTGAGTTTTTATTGAAGTTTGCCAGTCACGGTATGGCTCAGGTCTGGTCAAGTTTAGGCAACTAAAACTACTTCAGATTAGAGAAAACCTTTTTGATGTGAGATAACATGTGAACCGTGGTCACCACTGAATGAGCATATCAGACAATCTGGTTCTGCAGAATCGTCAAAAAAAAAAAAATAGTATAACAATATAATAATAATTATTATATATATATATATATATATATATATATAGACTATAGACTCACTATAGACTCACTCCTTAAAGGAAAAACAACACCATTACTGGTATTCTACTTCAGGTTGCAGCATTTAGACTTACATTTGTATTCTTATAAAATTAAATTATTAAATAATATGAAACTAATTGAAATAAATAAAACTGAGATAGAAACTTTAACACCTTAATAAGGATTTTAAAGGGGCTGCCTGTCTGTTATGAATTTAAAATACAGTAATGTTTTTCCCATAATTCAAAATATTACCTTTTTCGAAATTCAGTATCCACTGAACCCCACTGTACTGCCTAAATTATGATCAATCACATGCTCCTTTCCATAAATATATATTTTTTTTTTATCATCATCATTATCAATGTCACCTTGCACCTACAGCTGACTCTTGCTTTTCCTTTGTCCGGTTCCACAGACGGGGCAGTTTGGTTCAGTGAGAGAAGACAGGGCTTTATACTGTATTTAATGAAGGGATTGTGGGGAAGGGTCGAGGGCAAAGGGGGCAAACATTTAAGAAGTCTGTAAAATATACATGAACACACACTTATACTGTACAAAGAGAAAAAATGATTTTCATGTTTTAGTGACATCAAAGAGCCCTTGAATATAGTTTCCTTCCCTCAGCAGAATTTGATCAGTGGACCGTCAAGCTTTAAATGTAAACGTTTCAATCATTAAACTCCCAGTCTCTGTTCTTTAGGCCTATTATTACACAGGATGTAACACTCAAAAGTCTAGTAATCAAAATTAATATGTTTGCTTATCTGACCTGGTTATAGACATGCTAAATGCAAGTTGTTTTTGGGGAGTGACAACAATAAACTTCCCTGCAGGAGAACTTGAACAGCAGCGGTTGCAGCATCAGGCTTGGCAGAGTGAAAAGACTAAGCAAATCACTAAAAGCTTACATACACTACCCTGTTGCAAAGGGTGTGTTGGGTACAAAGTATGTTGTGACAAGTACAGCATCTGTGAATGGATCAATGCACTTTATTCTTTTATTTTTATTTTTTTGAAATACTGCACAAATGTGGTTTTAATTTTTTCAGATACAGAATATGTTCTTTCATCCAGAGGGCAGCCAATAATTCATGGCCCTGATTTCATTTAAAAGCTCATAATGCAGTGTTACTCAACCTTGTCTGGCCAGTGACCCCATTTTTAAATCCACACAACAATTATCTGTAGTAAAAAAATGGTATCCCCATAATATGGTTCTGTATGTGTGGTTGCATTCTAGGGCATACGATAATTAATTAATAATTTTACTTTATTCAACAGAACTGCTTGTCCTACATAGCATAGCAGCTAGTTATATTAATTGTATGCTGGTTAATGTCAGTGTGAGCTGTGAGCTATAAATGAAGGCACACAGTCTCAAAGCAGCTAATTCTAGACAAGACATGAGTCACAGCTGCAGCTGACTACAGATCAAACAGGATTCAAAAGCCATTTAAAATCATATTTACGGAACTGTTTGTACGTGTGTGGCTTTGTGTGTATAACTGCATGTGTCGGTTTTGTCAATGCGTTCGTATGTTGACCAGTCAGACGACAGGAATAGAGCTGCCAGAGGGAAGATGACTGGATACCGCAAGGAATGCTGGGTAGTTTGTAACTCCGCCACAAGGCTCTACAGGTGCATGAATACACACAAGCATGTTTAAAACCACAAATATCCACACACACACACACACACACACACGGCAGGTGAGAGTGGATTTGAAGACTGAATGGTGCAACTCTGCAGGCAGCATCCCTCCTCTGCTACTCTAGTGCTGCTAAAGCTCAACAACAGCTTGCTTTGTCTGATCACACACCCACCCACCCACAGACACACACACGGTCTCTGGTTGATACTGCTGGGTTGCTGGTTTCTTGCAGAGACAGCACTCAACATCTCTATACCTCCTGCACTAAACACAAACGTACAAAGATGTCCTGCTGTTGCACCCTGCTTAGAGACAGTACATCAAAACTTCAAAATTAGGGACACAAGAGAGAGACGGCGAGAGGAGGGAGGGTAGGGGGTTCACAAAGCTTGTTCTGTTGGAACCACACGCACCAAAACACACTAGCACTGGTTGCTTGTTCAAATGCTAAAACAACTGACCGGTGATCGTGCAGTTTATGTTTCTCTTATTAAATAAAGATGTTTTTTAACTGCCAATGTAATCTTAGTCTTCATACCTTAACAATGAAAAACAGCTAATTCAACGTGACTAACAAAATGACCCAAATGAGTTTTCTGACCTGTCACTTCCAAAGTTAAGGTCTAGTTAACGTAAATATGCAAAACGCATATTTCATGTAAGCTGACTTTCTGTATTAATTGAGACCATGATCTTTCCCTAACCTTAAACAAGTGCTATGAGTGCCTCAAAATAACCATTACAAAGTTTACTAATGCTCCAGTCACTACAAGCGGAGATTGTGGCAGAAAACAAATTCAATTTGTTGTAAGTTTTGGCTGCAACTAACTCTTTTTCTCGATTAATTGTTCCTTGAAAAATTACTGAAATTAATCATAAGTAATCAAAATAGTTGGCAAGTAATTGTCTTCCGACCAACTAATTAATTGATCAACTAACTGTTGAAGCTCTAGTATTATTATCAGTATCGGCCTTTTTTGCAACCAGATACATTAATTATCAATATTACGTTTCTTTCCAGATGGGCCGTACTTACTGTTGCAAATGGGACCCCCATGAGCTCCCCCTGAAAAGGTTTTGCATGGCAATAACAACCTCAACTTACTATATCTTTGCTGCAAATAGATGAGTCTTTGGTCACAAGAGGCTTTGACAGGCAAACATATAGAACATTTTAAGTGTTTGAACAATTAATGCTGTTGTTTTTCTGGTAAAGACAATCTTGAAGCGGAAGTTAAAGTTTAAAACTACTGACTGCTGTACATACAAACTTGCAGTGCTTGTTTTGTTGTCAACAACAAGCTAAACAAACTTTCACACTGTGCGTCATTCAAAATATTTGTTAATCTCCAAACGTCAGCTAGTATTCATCTTAATTTAACTTGTACTTCAAATGTGGCCATTCAAGTATCCTACAGGTTTCTATGAAAACATGAGCACAAACAACAAACAAACTGACACTGTCACTGTTCTACTGGAAAGACAATATCTGTTGAATATCTGTAGAGAAGCAAATCCTCCACAGTTCACATCAAGCGCTCCTCTCTCTGTTTTAATGAATTTATAACATATCCAGTGATACATTTTTTATTTTTAATATATTTATTCATCTTATAAAGAATTATATGAATAAATAAATGAAGGACTGAAGAACACTAGCAGTCCTGTGTAGCCCCACAAGAAACAAGCACTGAACTGGGCTGAACCCGTGAAAAATGTTGAAAGCTCTTGGCTCGGTGACAACATCCTGAAGACCCAACGCCAACCTTTGACTTGTCGTGTTTCTATGAATCACACGACCAGAATGCGAGACAGTCTTCAGGGAGAGCCAGTGAGGTGGTGCAGAGAGAGACAGAGTATCAGAGCGAGATGGCGAGGAGGAGCTCCTGATGTGAATCATGCAAAATTTATGGAAGCAATAAAACTGTTCAGCGTGAGGTGCCGATGGCAGAAGAGCATTATACACTGAAGCACTGGGTAGCAAAAGATAACAAGCACAAGAAGAAATAATACAAGCTGAAGTCTTGCCTGGAAGAGGGAAGCACAGGAGCACAGTGGTCTGCCTGCTTCTGGCGATACCTCACCAAACCTGAGCACTACTGGAAAGATACTATATTTATGAAGGTTGTTCAAAGAACTACATCATTTGCACACAAGATTTTTTTTTTTTTATATAATAATAATATTTATTATATATCAATATTTGTGTATGTGTCTATCATATCATATAGTACTGTGCGGTGCACAACTTCCACCTCTTGTAATGTTGACTTTACACACATTACAAGTTGCTATCTTGCTTTTTTTTTGTTTCAAGGCTGAAATATCTCCATACTACAGATGTGTTGAGTTTGCCAGCTGTTGCTAGCTCACTCTGTTGCAGACTGTTACGTCTCATTTTAAGCTTTCAGTACATACACAAAGTAAACAAACAAAAGTCTTCAAATAGCTTTACTGCCGATCATCACTCCTGTAGACCTGCTACAGACGCATCTGGTGGAGGAATTTTTGTCCAGCATAGGATTTTACCCACTGATCGTCAGATAACCACCTCAACATTAGATGAATGCCAATAAAAATAAAATGTAAAAAAAAGTGTAATAATAAAAAATAAAATAAATCTGCATTCTATGTAAAGGCCAACAGGGGGAGCTCCATTGGCTGCAATAAAAAACGATACCATGCACTCTAATGTTCTGACTAATATCTCACATCATTTATTAGCCCAATCAAAGCACAATCTCTAGTTGCAAGTCTTCTTCCATACAGCACGATTTTCATTTGGTAAATTATGGTCCAATTTAGAGTAACAGACGAATCGGAGCTGCGCAGCCAATGGTGTTCAACTTACCTGCGGTAATGGTCAATCAACTGGGAGTGGAATTAAGCAAACAGTCCCATGAAGGGAGCCTTTATAACGTCCTGACAAAGATGCATAAATCCACCTTAACTCTCTCCTTATCCTCAAGCACTAGTGTTAACGTGCCATTAAGTAAACCACACACACTGTAGTACTACTTTTAGATGTGGATGTTTCTATCTGTAACGCAAGCATGTACACTCTGGAACAACCCTTCCTGTCATAAATATGATTTAAAAAAATGTTTAGAAAACATCAGTCTGTCTCTCCGCTGTAATAAAAACGAGACAAGAAATCAGCAGAACAAAGACTCCCAGGATGTTCATAAAAACAGGCAGGTTTCCTGTCAGCCTCTAAAACGCGTGTTCTCCTCTGAGGGACTAACAGTCTAAACAGACATCTAACATATTGTCAGCTGCAGCTCTGAAGGTTGGTATGAGTGACTTTGACTTCATATGTGCACAGGACAAGGTGAACGATACAGTCAAAGAAAAGGGACTAATGTCCTGCACACGCGCACAAACACACACGCACACACACACTTCATCCAGATTTGACAAGGTTAGTTAATCATCTGTCACAGGGACAGGGAACGGACAGACTACCCTCTCCTCTCCTCTGTCTGTCCTACATCTCTTCCTCTATTTATCCCTCCATCTCCTCCTCTATTCCTTCATCATCTCTCTCTTTCCAAGGGCGACTGTCCCTTTCCACCGATATTAACCTTGTATATCTCACCACATGCTTTTTATCCCTTTTTCTTTCGGCCTGCTTGTCTTTGTCTCTCTTTCCTCCTGTCTCACTCATCTCCCCCCTTTTCCTCTCCCACTGCCTTTCTCACACTTCCATCCTCTTTATAACCCTATGAGCCGTGGCCTTTTCCCCTTCCTGTCTCTCTATCATTCAGTCCCCTAATCGGCCACACATCATTGCATCCCAGCAGTTTAGCCCAAGGTAAATCTAGTGGCCTTTTTTTTATAAAGAGAGATGGAGGGAGAAAGGATGAATGGATTGATGGATGGATGAAAAGTGGGGGAAATTTAAGACAGAGTTATTGTCAACTGTAAGAGGGAGTGACACAGGCATAGAGTAAAAAAAGAAAAGGTAAAAAAGGATAGAAAGGAGAAGAAATTAACGGGAGAAAAGGAAACGAGAAGGGGAGACATCAGATGCAGAGAGATTACAGACAAGAGGAAAGGTAATAAAAAGAAAGAAAAGGAAGGGAATGAAGAGGTGGTGAGGCAGAGGAAAGCAAAAAAAAGAAACAAGAAAAGGAGGAACAAAGATTATGAGAAGTAAGGAAAGTAACGAAAAAGCAAGGATACGAGAGGCAATGAGAAGAGAGTGAAGGGAAGGAAAAAAGAGTGGGATGGATGAAAAAAGGCAAAGATAAATTGAACAGAATTGGTATGAACCATAAAAAGAGGCATAAAGGAGGTGTCACAGATGAACATGTGAGGAGAGAAACAGCAGGGAAAATGTGACCGGGGTTGTTGAAGAGAGCATAAGGAAAAAGCCAAAACAGCACAGAGACAGAGGATGGAGTGAACAAAAATACTGCAAGGAAAGCCAAAGGAGAAGAGAAAGTGCATCAGAGGCTGTCCTGTACGGAGGCGACCAGAGGCGTGCATCTATCAGCACCGCGCTCGCTGCGGAAAGCCGCCAGGGACGGAGACACCAGTCAACTCAGGAAATAAGAAAATGATTAAGAGCGATTTAATGTCACGCCGCCGCCAAGCCAAAACGCACATCTGTCACAGTGAGACTGATGTTACCGCACCTCCCTCTCACTTCTCTCTCCAGCACTCACTCACACTCCAGCAGTCACTCATTCATTCATTACACTCTCCCATCTCTGATGTTTTCTCCCATCCAGGCCCATACCACATACCTTCCCAGACCCCCCCCCCCTTCCTCGTGGCTTCTCTTGCTATCATCTATCTCTCACATACACTGTTCTTAACAATTTCAACGATGGGATTTGCAGTGATGATTTCCATATGAAGCAAAGCATGGAGAAACTGCTGACAGTCGGATTCCAAGCTGAAAAATATGGATGCACATAAAGCATGTGTGCATCTCTGTGAGCGTTTGCCAACACCAGGACCATGTTCCCTGAGTCAAACCTCTCTGCTGTTCACTAGAAATGACGAGCTGTTCCCTCAATTTCTGCAGACCACAATCCTGTCCAAACTACACGTGTAGTTTCCCTTTTACTGCTCCAGTGCTCTGCTGGTCACCACAAGCACACAAACCAGAGCGCACACTCACAGCTTTTAAACACTGCCCCCATCAGGTTGTTTGTGTCTATTACAGTGTGGTAGACTGTTGGCAGCAGTCTCTACTTGTCATGTTTTTAATGAATGGCTCATGATTTCTATAAAAGCAATTCAGAGCAATTGAAGGCAGCATATATCTAAAGGGGGGGATTCGTCCAATACACACTGGAAAAATCTCAACCTTTACTTATTTTTGTCTACAGCTGAGCTCAAAACTTTATTTTCTTTGAACAGACTTGTGTCTCAGAGATATCTGGAGTGTATCAAGAATTTATTTTTGGCAAATTATTATCTTGAAACAAGGCGGGTTGTTGCACTGGAAGAGAACCTGGTGAATTGATTTGAAAGAGATTCAAATATTCACACAGACTGACGGACTCTTTCCCTTGTTTTAAAAGTAAAACTTAAAAGACGAATATAAGAAAGAGAATTCTGCCGTGTGGACGTTCTTTTGCTGATGCTCCAACCTGATATAAGCACAGGGTAAACACCTTTGGCCTTTGCACTCACCATTGCACTTCCCTCCGTTGATGGAGTCGCCATAGTAACCGGGCATGCAGCTCTGGCAGTGCGTCCCTGCTGTCAGGTTCCCACAGTGCTCGCACACACTGCCGTTCACACACCTGCTGTGGCCATTACACTGACACGCTGGGAGGAAATTATACAAACACAAACACAGACAGACAGTCAAAGTCAGCTGTAGGTGCACCTACCTAAAACTACTGCAATAAATTCTACCTTCATGAAGACTATAATCAGTGTTTTGTTGAATGAGGTGTTTTTAACTTCATGGACAGTTTAGTAGGCTGTAGTTTTAAACAGAAGAAACATTTGCTTGAATGTGGCCAATCAGTATGTGATCTGTTCCAGTGGTTCACTCACCGGGACACTGGATGAAGGCCCAGTTGTAGCCTCTATCAGATGAACAGAGACTCTGATCCAGCACCATGTCCCTGTCACGAAGTCTGTCTCGGTCCCGGGGCCCAGTCCTGGCAGTGGCGGGCTTCAGGGGGCCTCGGTAGGAGCCCTCCATGCAAACCCCCCTGCCGGTGTTACTGGGATCACCACACCAACCGCACTCCGCCCTCTCCAAACACTCTGCACATGTCCTCAGACCTGAACAGTTCTGGGCTGTAGAAGGGATTAGAGACAAGTGAGGAAACGTTAGGGTTCAGGTTTCATTCATAACTGGAAATACAAACTTGTATTATACTAGTATGAAATTGGTTGTAAGATTTTTTTCAGTCTTTCATAATGAAATGGGCTGTTTACTTCCCGGTCATTAGCAGAGCAAAAACTGTTTGCACGTTCCAAAAAATGTTTACAAATGACCCAAAAAATTCACAAGCTGCTTCTGATTTCTTCCACAGAGTCCGCCATATTGAAGCAGCATGTTTCTACAGAAGCCCAGAACACAAACTCTCATGAGTTTTGCTTGGAACAAGAGGGTGAGGTGAGCAGCAGAGCAGCTAGATGCCACTAAACCCTTCCCACTGGTCCTTTAAGGACTGGAAAGATGTTGGATTTGATAGGTGGGATATTTGTGATGCTTATTTGATAAGATTTTAGGTTTGCACTAATTAAGGACAAGGTCCCTATTTTCATTTAATTTAGACTTGAATTTTTCAAACTTCACCGACCAAGATCAAAGATTTAGATGTTTAAAATCAGCTATTGAATTGAGTTACACATTATTTGTGCATCTATGCACATTCATTTAAACTGTAGCCATGTCTGCCTTTTGGAAGATGTCCTAAACACACTTTTTTTTTAACATTTATTTCTTTGAGGCCAATTTTGACCATGTTCTGTCCCTCACACTGTGGCATAGCTAGTCCAAACAGCTTCAAACAAAGCATAAACACAATAAACGCCTGTAGTGATATAATGTACCTCCTCTAATACACTTTGCGTCTTTAGTTTTCACCTTTCCTTTGACCCTGAACATTTATAATGAAATTGACTTTTTGCTTCCCATACCATTCCACATGTTGAGAAATGCATTTGTATTCATAAAATGGATGTGACATTCAAAAACACTTTACTGGTGCAAATTAAAAATGACACATTTTTTTATGGTATGGCATTCAATTCTTGTAAAAGAAAACAAAAATCTCCATACTGAAGCCCTTTTTGTTCACTGAATGTAGCAGAGAATAGGCAATAGGTGTCAAGAATAAGAAATCAAGTGTTTTTTCCTGGCCTTCCAAAGTTAACTTTATAGCTTGTTTTGAACCTTTCAGTCTTGTTTTGCTCTCGTTCTCAACGTCAACTCGTCTTCCTGTCATAATAAATTTTAGTCTACAAAGCAAAGGTGGGAATACACTCAGAGAAAGAGAGGGAGGTAAGACACTGTGGGTATCTTGGCGTGTACACAAGAAACCGAAAGGTGGAGAGAAGTTATCCGAGGTGTTGTTTCTTATAGCCCAGCGAGATGATTCAAATGCAGCGTCAAGTAAAATTAGCATTTTCACCAGAAGTTGTTTCTCTTTTGAACATGAGCCATTTCCATAAGCCGCAGATGTTCTAGCTGAACCTGTATCTCTTTCTCTGTGTCCCTGCTAGCTAGCTCTGCTTGAAATACCCCTCTTGTCCTCTGTATGTGTGTTTGCAAGCTCCCCTGTTGCATTATTCAACTGTAGCAATGCTGATTCATTTGTTCTCTCTCCCTCTTCATAATTACAAACTTCTTCTCTCCCTTTCTCAGATTCACTCTTTATCTCCTCTCTGCCACATTTTATCCTTCTCTTTTGCATCTTTTTCATTCTATTTCTATTCACTAAGCCACCTTCCCCTCTTGCGCTCATTCAGCGCTGCTTTCTTCGCCACTATACCCCCATCTCCCTAATTTCCTGTCATTTTGATTTAATTTGATTTTTTTATGGATTACTTTAAAACACTCTGGGCACAAATGGAATCACAAAGGGTGGAACTCTTCTACTCTTTTTCATCTTCTCTTTTCATCTCATCCCTACTGTGTTCTTCCCTCCAGTTTTTACTTTCACCTCCCCTTATTTCCTCTCTCATTTTACTTCTCCTCTAACAACTCACTGGATCCACACTATAGTCAATAGTTCAAAGAGAGGCAGTTCAACAGAATATCCCTTATCCACCTCACAGTAGGGTTTCCTCTGCTAGAAAAGCACATATTTACATAGCCAAGAGCAGACTTTAATATCCAATAAATATACCAGCCCTGTTTATCATTTAGAAATATGATTCAAATTGCAGGAAATTGGTAGCCGCTGTTTGTAAACCACACTTTTCACGCTCCAAACCTTAACTTTATAATATAAAGAAATTCTTTCCTTCTTTTTGATTTAATAGATCCAATTGTCAGCCATTTTGTGTCACACCAGGTCAGGCTATTAGGCTCGCAGTGCCAACCCAATGTTTGCTTTATTCATAATGATTGAGCAATCCTTTACGTAACCCAACATGAACCCTTTCTACCCCTGATTGGACACTACACTGTGTACTGGTCTGTCAGCGGTCTTAGTCACATTCCTCACAAATGTTTTATCAACATCAGTTTTGCTGTACACTTGAGGTGAAAGGCATTGTGATTGACACATTGGGTTCCATACAATGCATCAAAATATGCATGTGAGGGAGATTAATGTGTTATAACTTTGTTATAAACTAGAAAATAATCTCACCTCACTTTAAATGTTTCACTATACCTTTAACTTCATTGTTTTTCACTTAGATGTATTGGATGGGGACGGATCTATCACTATTAGTTAAGCCTACTTCTGCCCAGCTATCTTCACTGCTATTTTTAAATTTTGGCCAATTTTTTTTTTATTTACCTCTTCTAAACATTCCCTCCAATTCTTCCCTAATTGCTGGGGACATTAGCCAGGAAACTAGCAAAGCTACTTCATGTAGCAAGCACAACAACAATGTCTTTAGTTTTCTATCTTTAACAATCTATTTGGGCATAATGTCATATTGA
Source organism: Morone saxatilis (assembly GCF_004916995.1). NCBI lineage: Eukaryota > Metazoa > Chordata > Actinopteri > Moronidae > Morone > Morone saxatilis. Next base: position 21,081,495 of record NW_023339751.1, on the reverse strand, counting down.
AAGATGGGCTCAATCAGTAAACTCGTAAAACCCTGAGCTCTAGAAATTTGGTCTGGCTTTGCAAAGCAATTACTTCATAATCAACCGGAGGCCATTGATTTATTTTTATACAAAAACCATGCAAAGCGCTCAGAGAATTTTACAAAAGTTTTTCCCCTGGCAAATTAATAATGAACACCTCATTGCCATCTTAGCAGCAATATGGGAATGATTGTAAAGAAAATAAAACACTCAGGCGAGAAGGAGATACTACATGATTCCTCACGTGATTTAGAAATAATCTCTACATACAGACTGCCTCCCTAAACACACATTTGAAGGCGCATTTGCAGCTCTTGACTGCAATTCATTTGTGAAACATGTCAAAATCCGTGACAGCAAATGGATGACATTTCAGGCTTGCATGCCACAAATATGATGAAATGGGCCCTGAGGACACTAAACGACACAAATAAAAGCAGCTCAAACTGAGGTGAACGACTGTGGGCAAAAACAAATTCCTGCATAGAAAATATCCAGTCCTTAGATGTTCACTTACATAACTGCGGTTTGTGTAGATAATGTAATTTACCTGCTATGTTCTCTATGCATGAGCCATTTCTATTTTTAATAGCATCTCTAACTATCTGGCTTCATCTGTGTTCCACATGAGAAGAATTAAGGGAGGTTATTGCCTCATGTAGCATTGTGGACTGGGGTAGATGAGGATGAGGGGAAAAAAGTGTTAAATTCGCGTGTGTGCCTGCAGGGTTTACACGGCTTTACTTTTAGTTAACAGCACCAAAGAATTAGCTGTACCTTGTGCTATTACATGACATTAGCTCCAGGCTATTTCTAGAGTCAATGTCCTTTTGGATGGTGCCTGTATTTCCCATGAGAGTAGAAAACATATTTCATGATTACAATCCGAACATGTGATCTAATCATGGCCCAAAGATGAAACTGTTGACAGACTGCTGATTATTGGCTATTTTTTCATATGTGAATTAGTGATTGGAGATAAAACAGGAACACTGATTGATGCACTTAAAATTGCTTAAATGTTAATGTTCCTCTAATTTGCTGCAATAAGGGTGGTTATTCTGTCTTCCCTCTGAGTTCGCATACACATCTCAGCTGCAAAGTAAACAATCCTGTATAGACGACAGGGGGTAAGCAAAGTCTAATTTAATTTCCATTTATTGCACTTCACCACAATTAAATTATGAGTTGTGGCTGGTAAATTTAACACGTGTACCGAGGAGAGCTCTGATGAACACATGAAATCAGAGTCTGTCTGCCATAATAGTTGAGTTTTAAAGGACATGGTTTTTCTTACTGTCAACAATCCCATTAGAAGACCATAAACAATGAACTGATCCGCCTAACAATTATTGTCTGTGTACCAGAGCCTAATATATCTAATTCCTCAGTGCAACCGCGCTCCATTGTTATCTAAAAACTAGACTGAGTCACAGAGTGCCACAGAAGTCAGAAAGTATTGGAGACCGACAAACACATTGTTGGTTTCAGTGCAAAAAGCATATTCAGGGTTCAGCGCCCCGTTAGGGCAAGTGCGTCTGAAATCTACATGTCCAAAGTCAATTTTAACTTGCTCCGATACAAACTTATTTATTAGCGGTACAACAAAGACCCTCTTAACTGCCATCCAAGATACTGTACACTCTGGCAAACATTTTCGGAAACTTGACATACCTTTGAAAAACAACCCTGTTTTACTCAAACTTGTAACAATACATAGTTGGAGTTTCACCCACATCCTCTAACATCACCCAACTAAACACCTGTTTCCAGGTTACGTAAAATGCTTGCTTGTGCTTACAGCTCCTAAATTTTATCTTTGCCCATCGCCATTTTGTTGCGGGGCGCCTGATCAGTACTGCGCATGTGAAACTCTTAACAGAGATGTGAAGGAAGCCAGATGAGAAGGAGATGTGATGGGATGAAAGATATGACATTTTAATTGACCCAATCTGCTGATATTACTAAATCAAGAGTCATTTCAAGAGTCATTAAGTCCTTATGATTCAGCCACTGGGAACCATGATCCATCCAATAGTTGCCAAAATATTTCACTCTAAACTAAAGATGTGGATTGACCAAGTGACTGACCAGCATTGTCATCCCTATAGCCCCGCTGCTAGCATGGCTTGATACAAAGTACAGTTACCATTTAAAATGTGAAAAACGCAAATCCCATACTTGCTGGTTAAAATAATGTCACCGTTTCTGTGGGGTTTCTATCAACTTCATGTGAATGAGAATGAACATAAATGTAGTAACTAGGTCAAATCCAAGAGGACATGGGTTTGCATCGCAGCCGAAGCCACAAAACATCAGTCGCTCGAATCTTTCAGTTGCTGCCGTCACTTGGAGACTGAGAGCCTTAATGCCTTTAAAGTTCTGTCAACAAGAAACATTAAGCACAACATTTCTCAGATGCTGGCTGCTATATAGCAAACATCCACCACATGATTTATGTGAAATGGACGGAAAAAAACTCTATTCTGTGTTCCTTTCCAAAACCTTCCCAAAATATATGGTTCTATTGAAATCAGGATATTAGTCGTCTTCATTGACAGAAATAACCTAGAGGATACCTAAACACAACAGATGACAAATGTTCTGAGCAACTTAGTCTATCTTTGTGCAGCAAAGAAAGGGATTGCTTGTTCCTGCTGGGGGAATTTTCATCTTATCAAAAATTCTCTCAGCACAATCGTCTCCGTGCCACATTCTGTTCATCACAACAGGGTTTGACATTTGGTGTCCCTGGATAGCACGTATCGTCTGGCTTCATCTTGTGCAATCCATTTGCTCCTACAGTACTTGACAGTTAGCATCACTGTAGCCAGTAGCATACAGATCTGTGAGCCCCTATACATAATACATCAAGTGTAGGACCCATAAGCTGCCTTCTCCTTCACTTTTCTTGTTGCATGTAGCTGCAAGACAGCAAACAAAAAAACCCACACGTGTTATGAAGATTGCCTCAGAGAAAATAAGCCCATATCTCTGTGCAGCAAAACCAATATCAGATACAACATAACCATCATCCAGCTTGCCTGTAAATGTGAGTGTGTGTGTGTGTGTGTGTGTGTGTAAGACAGATTCATTTGAAACCTATGTTCAACTATAATGAAATCATAGTCACTGATCTGTTGTAGTCGCCTGTCTAAACAACAAAATACACACAGTGAGTGACAAAAAGAAGAACAACTGCTGTGTACTGTAATCCCACACACCTGTACTTAATCCCATTTTTGTGTTTAAATGGTTGTGGCAGGGCAGAAATGTGTGGTTCCATCTCTATGGTCATCTTTGAGGTTATGGTTTGTGGTGGATCTGCTGTACTGGACTGAGTCAGACTGAAAGGGGTCCTTAATATTCTTGTTCCTCCATATACCGTAGCAAAGTGAAATGTTTTCATTGTTTTGTCTGTGTAATACAGCACATCTGATTTGAAATGGCACAAAACAGGTAAGCACTTTTAGCTTTGAGGAGGATTGGCGGTTGTTTCTTGGGTAAACAGTGGAAGAGTAGTAGTCCTTTTGAAATACAAACTGTTTTAGAACAGAAATGGTATTCCAATGTCATACCGCTTACTAACTGTATACAGTATGAACTAGATACTGATTGTCATAGTATATTGTTTTTACACTTAGTGTGCACTGAAATCACCATACTTCAGCATTTTGTATTAACAGGAAATGTTTGCCAATCAAACTGCAACTTTAAAAAGTCACTATAAAAAGACAGCAAATTTTGGGGCACCTGGTTAGCTCAGTTGGTAGAGCTGGCGTCCCATGTACTGAGGCTGAGTCCTTGTTGCAGAGGCCCAGGGTTTGAATCCGTCCTTTTGCTGCGTGTCATCCCCCCCTCTCTGCCCCCCTTTCCTGTCTGTCTTCAGCTGTCATTATCATAAAGGCAATAAAAGCCCCCCCAAAAAAGACACATTTTTAAATATAATGCTGTTTTTGTTTTCTGATGTGTTTCTGGAATTGTTTTCCCATCACCCACAGCTTACTTTTTTACAGCAGTGCGCAGATCCTCCATTTCCTTTATGCATTGTGGAACAGTAATTGGACGCAGCACACTTAAAAAATTGCCAGGTACTGTAAAACACCAAGCATCTGATGCAGCATTTCAATCACAGTCATGATTTAATTACAAAATCTGCAGTACAGAGCCAACAAAAAGTGCTGTTGCACTAACATGCATGTTATGTGATAGAACTTTAGGCTGCCAGTTTGCAGAGTTATCACTGCAGTTGTTCTCCATCCCTAAAAGCAGTTGTTTGTGAAAGTCTGGTCTTTCTGTATCTTCCTATCTACTGAACAACAATGAAAAAACAACTGGCAGCAGTACTGAGGGGGTAGATGTAGGATAAATGTGCGTGTCTACAGTGGCAAACACTGACCTCACAAGCTATGCAGAGAGGAGTGTTATTGAGCACATATAGAATGAAAAGTTTAATTCACAGACTAATTTACAGTTGCCATATTGAGTGCCATATAGCTGCAGGTGCAAGACCTTTAGGGACAAGCCCCTGGAGGCAGAGAGGTAAAAAAGAGGTGAAAAAAAGCAGAGGGAAGCTCAAAAGTGTCACATAAGTCAAAGAATGTCTATTTTATGACAAGAAACATAGTACTGCACAATTAGTCTGGGATTGAAAAATCAGCTCACTTTTGAAGGAGCAGCCAAAACTTCCAAATCTGACTGCTGGTGCAACACTGGAGCTAATTATTTCAAGAGGTTGTGTTGAGGAATGTGTAGTTGGCCTCCAGCCGACATGAAAAATGGGAATGATACACAAAGCCTTGGGCCAAATTTATCTGATAAATAAATGACCCAGTTCAAATTGGATCCTCAGACAAGCAATTGTTTTTTGTGAAAGCAGCTACTAAAGCCGAGGTCATGAATCCTTCAGCTGCAGCCTGCAGGCCTGGTTTCCAAAACAAGACATGATTAATCCATAAACAAGAGAAGTGAAGCAGAAAGTTAAGTATGAAACACTATACAAAGAGGGGTGGACTTCAAAAGAGCAACAATGCTATATCTGAGAATTTGAAAAGTGAAATATGTCATATTTTATATGCCACACTTTGAGCAACAAAGGCAAAAAGCAGCAGAACAAAAGCATCCTACACATCTTCTGCCACCAAACTGCGATATAAATAATAAAAGAGCAAAGGAGATGGGGAAAAGGTGCCATTATGTAAGCAATGTCGGTAAAAAGAAAGAAGGAAAAACAATCATAGCTTGCTAACAGTAGGCTAGAGAGCTGTCTGCATTCAGACTACTGGCACCAGCGAGGAATAATAATCACCAGTCACAAGACAAAAACTGTTTTTGAAGCTGTTTTTTAACTCCCCAGAAACAAGAACACTTGGCTACAAATTGACTATTTGTCTAACAAAAGACAGAAAACACCAATAAAAAGTTTTGCCTGAAAGAATATCTTTTTTTGTTTTTCTAACAGATTTTTAAACTTGTTGAACTTTAGAATAAAACATGGCCTTCACTTTTCCAAATAAAACATCAATGAACATTATCAAAAACAAGCATCGCTTCCACTGGTCGGTTAGTCATACTGCTATAACGTGTAGCCGCCTTCTGTCTAGGTTGGATATCTAGGCTAGGATAATCAGTAGTTTTAAAATACAAAATAACTTCTTTTGTCTTGTAGATTCCATTTATTCTATAGTTACAGTATAGTATATAGTAGATGGACACATTTTTTTTTTTGGGTATACAAAATGTATGTATGTAGACTTTTTCATGTAGTAAAAACAATGACTTATTTAGATGTTTAAAATACATTTGCACCAAAATAAGATATCCAAAGCTTTTATCTCTTTTTCAATAGAGGATTTTCTGAATCAAATGACTCCTGGTTGTTATGTGCCAGAGCTTCTTGTTCACTGGTCCATGTGGTTGATTATCAGTGGCGCTTACTAACTTCCACATATAAAGCTGTGGCCATTTATACAGGATGATTGTAAACAGCTTGCAGTCTCAAGTAAACAAGTGGCTGAACAAAGTAAAACGTCTATAAAACAAACTGAAGAAGGGGATTTTGTGGATCATAAATGCCAAAAAAAACTAGACTGGACATTCAACATTTGAAAATCAAGACAATAATCCAACAGGATGCCTGTGCGGTCCCTATTAACTGAAGGCTGTTTTAGTTCAAAAATGAATTGATGTAAAAAATAAACAGCTTGTTTCTTTTTAAGCAATAGTTCCCATTCCTTTCCTGCTGGAGAATTTGTCAACCAAAGCAGGTAAACGTAGAAGCAACCTATAGGATAAATGGCTGAAGCCACTACAGGAATGTTGTTTAGAGAGGAAACTATTGGCAGTTAGGCAGGAAAACCCTTTGTGTCTTCATGTCATGACGACTTATGAAGCAATGGAAATCATCATAAAGATGCTAATTCAGAGAGGCTGCAGCAGGGCCTGGCAGCTTTTCCCCTTTGTCTGGTTTCATGGTTCATGATCCCTCGTCTTTCTCACATACAAACATTCCTGTGTACTCAGAACCACTTCCAAACCTACAGGGAGGTGTTAATATGAGAGGAATGTTAACGGACAGCAGCGAGGACTTCATATCGAGTCAGCTGTGTGTCACTGTAGATGATCGATTTTCTGCCCTGTAGCTACAGGAGAGGTGGCACTGCCTCGGTGTTAGGAGTGTGTGTTTGTGTCAGTGTGTGTGTGTGAGAGGTAGAGACCTGACTGCTGATAAGAAAAGGATCGATAGGAGTCTATAATGACTCCATGTTCACACAATGTACTCTAGTTGCATCATCAAAAGGTGTGAGTAGAGTACTACACCACCTCATTCATTCTTCTAAACCACATATTTTGACTAAGCTATAACCTCTAGGCTTTTTCCAACCATATACTAACTTGTCATTACAGCTTTTTACACAACATTATATTTAAATGACAAAGATAACATGCAAATCTTACATCTCACCTCCTAAATCTATGCCTGTACATCTTGCTTTTCTGGTGTCGGGTTAGTGTGCATTTGCGCCTTGTAGCTGGTACTACAGTGTTAATCCAGAAACTAGCTAGTAACTCAAGCCATTAGAAAAATGTAGTGGAGTAAAAAATATTTTTAAATGTCTTTTTTTTTTTTTTTAGCTAAAATGTAATTGATTAACAGCAGCATGTCTTCCAGAATGGAAGCGTTACTACCTAAAGTAACACTAAATAAAAGTGCTTTTTCTGAGGCTTTGCACCACATCTTTTGGTCTTGCAGAGATTGAGAGATGATCAAACTCCCATTGCTGATGAAGACTGTGAAATGTGGTTAAAAGCCTTGGATATAGCTAGAAAGTGGGTCTGAGATATTCCCACCTGAGTTCTTGTTTTTAAAAGCACATAAACAAACAGATCTAAACCGCCCCCCTGACCCCGGTCTAACATATCTGTTAATTTCCACCCTTCCCCATCCCCCCGTTTGATTTCTCCCCATCTCACCAGTACAGTCCTGGGTCTGCCACTCCAGACACTGTCCGTAGGGGAAGGAGATGACATACGCCGAGGAGTCGACACAGCGCTGTGTACTGCTGCACCACATGCACTCCATGGCCTGGCTGGTGCAGTTGGCACAACTGGTGTGCAGAGAGCAGGGCGTCTTACAGGGACGAGCACTCTGACTCTGTGGACTCCCTGAGCAACGAGACAAATGCCAGAGACAAAAGTTTAGAGAAAAGGAACTAATAGTTATTTACTGAAGTTTGGAGCTAGTTAGAAAATAAGATAAAGGTTCAGAGCTTAGATATATACCTGATGATTTTTATTTCCTACAAAACATTTCATACAGCTTCCACTTGTTTCCTCTTTCTCACTTTTGAGTTTATCCATTTTAACAGAACAAAAAATGTCAGTGTTTTTAAGAAATGTTTTGGTAATTATATAATGTATCTCATGCATTGATACTTTTTTCACCCAAGAGTTGGTTTCTTTAGCTTGCCTGAACTGATAAACTGTAGCCTCCAATCTGAGTTTTATCCTTAGTCTGGTCTTATTAACCACATCCACCTGTCTCTCTCTCCTTTTTTTAGTGCACTCATTCTTCCTCACCAGCAGGTTTTTCACAGATGAGGCCGTCGGTGTTGGCTGTGCAGGGGTTGGCTTTAAGACCAGCCACCTGCGTCCGCTCCAGGTAAGCACAGAAGCCTGAGTCGTTGGGTTCTCCAGGTAACCATCGCAAGCTGGTGTTGGTGAAGGGTGACATGTCCTCCCAGCCCCAGTAGGACACGTTGATCTTCCTCAAGCCAACCCAGGGAGATAATGTCTGTAGAGAAAGAGAAAAAGAAGCAGTTAGGTTATGAAGCACAAGCTGTTTCTTGTTCTTTTCTTTGTTTGTTCTGTGTTTAAAAAACAACAAAAAAAGGAAGATAATGAGCCCTAATTGTATGCAGTTCACATGTACATATGGACAATGTGCTAGAAAGGTTGGGGAAAAAACACCATAATGAGAGCAATAACTCAATGCATAAGCAAGAAAAACAACATAATAATACTAAAATGAACAGCTGAGCAGGAGTCCACATAGTGAAGAAATAAAGATGTAGTCCTGTTTGCCAAGAGAAGTCAGAAGGCTGATACCTCTGAACCACAAACAAAAATGTTGTCTTTTACATGAAAGTGGATCCTAAATCAAATTACTGTAATTATAAAAGCAGAAAATCTAATTATAGCAGCTGACTGAAGTTTTGATTTATTTTCTGACAAAACAAGTGTGATTTGTTTAATATAGTAATGTCTCATGATGATTATGAACTGTTAATATTAGTTTAATTTGAAAGAAATCAAAAATATTTTCTCACAGCTGTGATTTATTTTATAAAAACATGCAAAAGGCTTTAAATTAAAGCTTCAGGATCAAGGATTACAAAGAGCTTGTTCTGTGTGTATTCTCGCGTGTCAGTATACCACCCAAATAGCTGGCTGGTATGTGGTAATTGCTTAAAAAGTTAATGTTGATGTTAACTTAAAAAGTGGAACTAGAACAGAATAGATTTAGAATCACCTTCAACCAAAAGGAAAGATAAAAAACTGTTTATCTACAAAAACAGGCACTTTTCTACAAGACAGAGAGCAAGAAAGGGAAACGCACTTTGTTTCAATTAACACCCTTCAAATATTTGCTCACATTTCTCCTGAAGCTGCACATTTATCAAAAAGTCTGTGTGTGGTCAAACACATCAGGGTCTCAAATGACATTTCCACCACTAACACAACTAGTCTACATTTCAGTGTGAAAAACATTCACATCCTGTCACTCATCCGGGATGAAGAAAACGATGATGAAGCTGGTGTGTTTCACTGTGGGCTTAAAATGTTTCCCTATTTTGACTCTTTCGTAGAGTTTTAAAAAATAAAAAAGCCACATCGGAAATATCCTGGTGAGAAATTTCACTTCTTTGTACCTGGCGATATCAAAACTCCTCGTGGTGTGGTGAAAATATTTTTTTGAAAATTGATATTATTCAAACTATCAAATTACCTAAAGCCAGAGGCATTGTGTTATACAATTTCAACAATTTTTAAACATTTACACATCTTATTTTAAACAGTGAGGCTGTTATATGGACATGTTGATCAGTAAATAGCAAACAACATTGCTGGGTTCATGTTCAATAACTCAAATTTAATGATCTTGATACCACATATTCCTTGGAATAGAATTGAATAAATCAATGTTATTGAAGCAGTAAGAACTCTGAGTTCAGTTGTCCACAATCAGCAGGACATCACAGTACTTCAGTCTCTACATGAAAGATAAAAACAGCTGAACACTAACATTCCATTAGATGCAGCTATTTAACTAGACTATATATACACACGTACGTATATGGTGTTGCCACAAGCACATTGTGGCACTGACGATTTTACATTTGTTTCTTTCCTTACTTTACATTATAAACCAGCCTGATATGACAGGTTTGGATGCATTCAAGTCCGTCTTAATACAATGTTCAGATGTCATACAGTGTACTTTAAATGATCGCTGTAGTCATTCACCTCCTCTCCACATTGACCCTGAAGCCATCCCTTAGTAACGCAAGTCCAAGGAAAGAGATATAGAACATGGTCCTCATTAAAATGCATTCTGCATTTCAGCCGACGCCTAGGCTTCAGCAGTTTGCCAAATCAAGTTCATATTTTGAGTGTGAAATTCCATCTTTTGTTTCCTTGTCGAGCTGCAGAGGAGGGACAGTAACATGATGAGGGAATTTCATACTAAAAAACCTAACTTTGGAAGGTTGGCCACTTGATTTGTCTAAATGAAGCCTCATTATGTTCAACTGACCAGTTGAACTATATGGCAGCACTTCATTGCCAGTACGAACTAGAAGAATAATAAATGCATGTGAGTATTGTATCAAAATCATCTTTAAAATATCCAAACCGTTCATGGTGCATGTTGGAAGTTGCACAATAGTGTGCAAATAGCCGCAGCAACTGTGTAAGGCAGAGAAGGAAGAGTGGAAAAGAACCAATAGCTTCCACCAAGTCCTGTCACCTTTATTATTACTACGTTTTTTTATCAGTTTATTTTTTACACCACCCACCTTTTCTTGCAGTTGGTATTTTTGAAGCTCTTCCAGAACAAAATTGACCTGTTTGTCTGTGAGCAAAGAGGCTATATTTCCTCCCAGGTTTTTGCAGTAGTGCTGGGCGTTATCATAGCTCTCTCTGCTGGAGTTGATCCTCAGGCAGGCCTCTCCGACATGGTGCCAGCCCTCCCCACACAGCTGGCCTGCACACAAAGGCACACATACTGTTTTTACACCTTCATTAAATCTGTGTTAACATTAATTCTTAGTCATCAAATTGGCTTAGCATAGAAAACACAAGTGTATTGTCTGCTAGGAACCCCGTAATCCTTTGATCCTCACAAAACACCAGGAAAAATGTGTGTCGGGTACATACTAAGAGACACCTATGCTAGATCTTACCTATTTTGGAGTAAACACTGTTTGACTGAGACAATATTAAAAGGCCAATAGTAGCATTAAACTCAAAGCACAGATAACATTGGAATTCTTTAATGTTAGCATGTTAACATTAGTTTGTATTACATTTCAAGCTAAACATTAGCATTTTGATGTTCATACAGTTTTCACCATAATAATGTCTGGCTCAAACTGTTGTTGCAGACTAATATTTCACTCTAGTTTGTTTAGTATATTAACATGGTTGCTTGGCTTATAATTAAAAAGATTATAAAGTTATGGTAATATGCCTATAATTAGCATTTTAACATGGTAATGTTTGGCTTGTAATGTGTACTGTAACCTACAACCTTGGTTTAGCATGTTAGCTTCACTATATCCGGTCTACAGTAAACTAATGATAAGAACGTTAGCCTGCTAACTCTTAGCTTGTAATGTTATCATATTAAGATAGCACAGTAACATGCTAACCTTAAGCATCTGTAACATATAGTACGTTTCAGATTTAGGCTTATACGTATTTTCCACTGTAAGAAAGTTAAAGCAAAACAACTGAGAAAATGCCAGACAACACATGGGCAGCTTGACAGAAAGTTTATTTACCCTTATGTAACTGTAGTGAGTCAGAAGCAGACTAAGACAGCAGGAGGTGTTAAATACTGTTTACTCGGTCGAGGTAAACCAGGCTTCATTAATCAACGGGTAGGCAGGCAGAACCAGCAAACAAATCCAAAAAGGCAACGTAGGGAGGCAGTTTGCAAAAACAAGCAGAGCACAATCTGGCACAGAGATGCTGCTGGTTGAGGGCTGACGTATAGACTGAGACTAATGAGGTAGTGAGCAGCAAGTGTGCAGGTAGGTGGGCAGTCAGCTGATCTGCAAAGGAGGGGAAGTCACTGAGAGCAACTGGAGGGAATGATACTGGAATTTGAAGTTGATGAGATGGCCTGGAAAATATACTGTGCTGCTAGAATCAGACAATTGAACAGCTTTAAAAGAAATATCTCTGGATAAGTAATATAATTTAGTGGACTGATTTTAGAGGCTGATGAAATTGTTGATTTATGCTGTTATTTTAGATCAGAGCACCACATTCTTGCTTTGTGCTGACCTGACTCATCAGTGCCAAAAGGATTTTCAGAAGAAATATGTTACACTTGGGATAAAGAAAAGTGAATATCTGTGGCGATTGAATAATCTAAGGCTCCAAGACTGGCAAACAAACTCACCCATAAAAATGCATATATGCACTCATTGTTCTTATCGGGGTCACTTGGTAGCGTCTTGTAAGAGACTATAATAGTAGAGAGGCCGTTCAATTAGCCAGGATGAAAGGGAAGAAAAAGTCATTCTGCCTCCACTGAGCACCGCTGTTTATTTTGGACTCCGGGACTGATTACATTCACAGGCCCATAATGGCTTCCATCACCAACCTTTTCATGCTACAGAAAAGAAAATATGTGCCGTCTTTATTTTTTTACCCCAAGCAATAGCAATGGCCAATAATTGACCAAAACGAGAGGAGAAAGACAGATGAATGGGGTAAAAAAAGGAGGAGTACAAAAATAAATAGATAGATTAGGTTACGGTCTTTGTGTAAAAGCAGAGATAAACATGTCAGGCCATTTAGAATAATTAGTCATAACATGGTGTCTAAAGAAAAGGCCACAGCTGCCATGGTGGTGGAGCTAGTTTCCATTACCCCAGTTCGTCTTAGCCACACTGTTACTCCAAATGTATCTTCCCAGAAAATCACAGAAAATAGCAAGTGGGCGGGTCTCGTCACGCTTAATGGATTCAGAAACACAGACACAAAAGGTCGGACTAATTTTCATCATCCCGTATGGGCTATGACCTCTAAAAGGGCTACGTACCTTAAATGGCACTGCTTCACACGTACAAGAGACTAGAGAAGAGACACCCAGTCATTTTGGACTGAACCACAATACACATGCGGACAACAGCTGCCAACACTCAGTCAAAGAAAGTTGAGCATGTTTCAACTTTGTGTGAATGTTGCATGATGTGCACTACATGCAACCAATGGAACCTGTTTTGATTCATACAGAAAACAGAATGAACAAAGCTACTCTGTTTTTGCAACTTAAAAACCAACAGGAAATGAACTACTTCGTTGTGCACCAGTATAATGGGAAAGTCAGAAAATATGCTCAATCAGAGTAGATTATGTTAATTATATCAACGCTTAACAGAAATATAAAAGATGTAATGTTTAAAGCTGTTTCACCGTTTGTTTCGACACATATGGATATATGGATGAAGTCTGCAAAGAGAATAAAATATGTAACAGGTCAGCATGTGCTTGTGGAAACATGTGCACCCTGCCAAACACAAATATACTAATAGTTGTACAAATAGGTTGAAAAGCTGCAACGGTGGAAACTGGACCCAGACCAAACGCTGCAATCTGTAGGAACATCAACAGGGTCAAAGAGACAAAATAGCAGAAGCATGATTGGAGTTTCATTTGATGTCCACAGAATACAGTGATTACTTGGGGTGTAAGAAAATATTGAAATATATTGTATCCCAATATGTGATGTATGTATGTATGTGTGTATGTATAACTGATTAAGGGGTTTGCAGTTCAAAAGATGTTTACACAGGTACATTTAAACATTTAAAATGAAGGCATTGAAGTAACATATCGATTGTTTTTAACAGCGTTTAAAAGATTAAATTTCAATGTGAAGCAGTTACTAAGTTCAAGTTGTATAAATATAGTCAAATAATGGTTCTATGCAATCAATCTAACAAATTATAAATAGATGCAAAACCATTCTTTCTGGGACTGTAATCCAGAAGTATAAATCCACTATTTTACCTTAACTGGACATATCCAGCTAACAGTTCATAACAAACTGAAGGGGGAGGATATGTACCAGGCTACAGGGCCTTCATGTGGACAGAAGAAAGGGAGCAAACACAATACCAGCCACTGCTTAAAGCTACTGCAAACTCCCAACTGATGGCAGAACAAGCTAGCTAGCTAGCTCGCTAGCTAGCAGGCCCTTAGTGTAGAACTTTCCAGCAGGTGTAGGTGTTAAATATTTGCCTTTATATATATGCTAGTTAAAAGTGATAGTGTTATGATTATGTCCTGGGGTATTTGGGACGAAAATAGGGTGTACATTTGTACCCACCTTGTTCCAAATGCAGGCATTATTTTATTTATATTTCACATATTTTTATAATCATTACCAGGCTTACAGGTTTGTTTTATTATCATTCCCTGCGTCTCCAGACTGTGTGTCTGTGTATGCATAATTTAGTCACAGCTGCGCAGGTGGGGCCCTCGCCTTTAAGTTTCATTTCATTTAATTGATGGTCAGGACTGGTTACGGCCTTGGCCGGGGTGAGTGCTATAAACTAGCATTGCCTAGTAATTCAATCCAAAATTAATATCCCCTGAGATGCATTGTATAAGGTCATTGACGGAATGGTGGTTCAAAAGATTCTTGTAGCTGGTCTCTTGCATGCTCATGGCTTGATGAAATAGATATATATTCCAGTCACTCAGACTCACAATAATCGCGTAGTTCTCATTAATCATGGATCAATGAGGTCACACTGGAAGCTTGACTTAGATTTTTTGTATCATTCCTAAATGTCACAACTTGCACACTGGATCCTTTAGACTGTGTCAGTTTTGATCCTATTAAAAGTGTTAGGGAGGGTTATCCTTTGTCAAATAATAAAAATAGCGCGAATGGAGTTCATACATAGAGGAGTTCAGTATAGCAAGATGGAAGGTGTCTAGAACTCGGTGCAGAAAAGCTCGGCCAGTAACAAAGCTATGTACTAGATTTTAGTAGCAAGGTTTTCACAGAATGTGTGTATCGGCAAATTAACTTATACAAACTGTGGCTCAATCCAATAAAAAGAACTTGACATGTTACTATACGAGCTCAACATTGATGCTTTTTTGATGAACTAGGTTCTCTGACTGTGGGTATAATGGTGTCTGCTGAGTGTGTGTCGTGCTGTTTTTACATGCGGGCTGTGCTGTCACATGTTGAGTACTGCTGGATGTTATTGTACGAGGTCCTGTAGCAATTCAAAGTGAGAACCGTGACATGCGGTCTGGTTTGGTCATCTGTGATCAGCACCCTGTTTGTGCTGTATAACGAGGAGACTAGTCCTTATCGCTGAGAAG
>NW_023339751.1:21057015-21066311 GCF_004916995.1 Morone saxatilis | reverse complement strand
TAGTTCAGTAAAAGTCTGGACACTTAGCACAATATAACACAGCATGGAACAGAATCATTTGTGGATTCAAATAGCAAGGGTATTTCCTTTGCCCTTAGTCATACGAGCACCAAAGTCAAACCGAGAGCAGCTCTAGCCAAAGGCTGAGCTGAGCATGGAGGACTTTGTGGACTTTGTTAGCCAGCCAAGGATCCATATTCAGAGCATCCAGTATACTTCTAATTGGCCTACTTCCCTCTGCAACTGAGTGGAGAGCATATTTCTGAAGAATGTGTTCATGAATGTATGCTAATCCCCGCTGTGTACATGCCTGCATGGATGTTGTGTTTATTTGTGAAGACCTCCAATATTATGCAGCCAGTTAGTGTGGGAACATGCAAAGGTTCTGAAGCTGTGTGTATGCTGTACTGTCTGATTAACTAAACACAGCACTCCTTTAACAGCTTGGATAAATAAATATATTTACTACAGTCATGACCGTCTAAAAGACTGAAGGTTACACTGCCAGACTCTTAATAATGCATCAATCAAACAGTATTCACCCCAATATCATATGTAATCAAAAAGCTCCACAATGCATTAATAAAACAGTTTATGCATCATACATGCATTTCTGTTCCTCTGTGTGTTAATTTTGCTGCAGAATGCCTCAACCCGCCTTACAAAGCAGCTTAGGAACAAATCCATAGGTGCCAAGTCACAAAAACTTCTTTCCTTTTTTTAATCAGAATAAAATGAGCTTCATGAATTTAATTTAAACCGTGTCCATAAAGATTCCCTCCATGTATTGAGATATACATGCAAATCATCTGCTTGGAAAAATATTGTGGTTTTTTTTCTGCAATTTCCTTAAAACCTTCGAAAGACAACTACTCCTTCTACCTCATTATAAATTCCAGAAACTACGAACATGCAAATTCCTGCTGGACACAAGATGTCTCATACTTCACTGTGAAGTTCATTCTCAGTGTATGTGCTGTGGCAGATTCGAGTTTCGAAATCACACGACATCACTCCAAACTATTTGTGATGTCAGAAATCATGCTCGTAGGCCCCACATCTTAAAGAAGGATTTTCAATGAGCACAGAGAAACGTTCCACTTTCAGCAGATGGATGTGAAACCATCCTTCTAGTGTCAAACTCTGCACGGACATCATTCTGCACTGTGAAGATCAAACATCACACTGTAGGAACAAGAAGAAAAACGTTCTTTTGGGTGGTGGAGGACTTCAATAAACGGAAAAGAAATAGCAAACAGGATCCGTTGTTGGATCAGGCCATTACCGAGCTGCTCTTGTGCAGTCTGATCCAGATAGAGAAATCTTAAGTAGGAAAACATGTTTCATGCAACTGCTTTGTGTGCAATCATGATGGCACATATGCATGTGTGGAAGGCTGCATGCATGCTTGTTCTCTGTGCGTGCAGTGTGTCTCCGTCCTCACCAGGCAGTGCTTGACACTCCTGCTGCTGTAGCTCCCACTGACAGTTGACATTGAGGGAGCAGCTCCTGCAGTTGGCCAGTCTGAAACACTCCTGCTCCTCCCTGCGCTTACACCTCGACGAGTCTGTCACCGACTTCAAACACACACACACACACACACACACAGACACACACAGAAGAAGCAGTATCAGTCCAGTTAAACTTCATCTTCAATGTCATCTTCTACAGTCAATGCAATACACTTGGAGGAATCGATACATTGTGCAACAAGCGAAGATAATTAAAGTGTGATGGTTTAGGGAATCAAATAGGGAAATAGAACATGCAAAGAGAAAAGAGAAATCAATATGAGGGACACATTAGTTCTGTTTATTCTATATGTTGTGCACATTTCACTTACACTACAACAAATATTCAACTTTACAACTGTATCTAAGACCTCAGAAGAAACATGATATTCATCCCAGTTATCTAAAACCTCAGAGGAAATAAACTTTCTGGTTCTTCCCTGAAGGAATGACAGACTGTCAGAAGCTATTGACACAGCATCTTTTTTTCATTAGAAAGTTTCCTGTTGAAGTGAATTGACAAAGTGTCAAAAATGTGTCATTCCTTGACACGAGAAAAAACACACACCTATCCCCTATAAAAGGATGAAACAAGGATGTTGTATCTTTGTCACCTTTGTCCGGCTATGTAAAAATCACAACCTTGACCTTTATTTGAGCTCGTTGTTATTTTTCATTAGATTATGCGTTTATGATGTAGTGCCTTATAAAATGACGTTTTTGTTTGGTTCTGTTTCATTGTTAGTTAGCAGGATGTCAACAATATGAGTCAAGAAAAAAGCGTTTAACTTTTCATGCAATGTTGGATCCAGTTTTTTCAAGGATTTCTAAATGTTTTAATAATTACATTTTTTTTTTACATTTGAGCTTTTTTCTTATTAGATGCTGTACTTATTTTAGCATTATGTGCATACATGTGTGTATGTATGTCTGAATGCTTGCTAGTTTTATAAGACAATATTCATTTTAATAAATGCATACGGGAACTGTTTGGCTGCTCAGAACAGAGGCAGTGTCTTATGATCCTTTGTAATGTCTTTATGATTGGATTATTTACTTTACCTCTGAAAGCTTTTGATTAGTAAAGGCTGATTTTCAATGTCACTTAATAAAGTGTGCCATGTTCAGTGCATAAGGGGCGTGCTAAACGCACTTTTGGTATTTCTGTATCCTCTTGGATATGGGATGGGATCAGAAATAATATATGATCATATATTATAGGCGTATCAGAAGCTGTGACAATCATGACCAATCACATTCACCACTTTCATCACATTTTAAGCACAGATTCAAAAAGAGATACAATAACCATCTGTGGTTAAATAGCACCGCAGTGCCAAAAATACAATGAAAGTAAAATTTAAAATGCAATCTATTTTTTTGCATGATGCATTTTATTTCTGATTTGAATGTTTTACATGCAGAAATAATTGTAAGGACATAGTCTATATAGCCAATTATTTTCATATTGCAACACTAACCTGATATGGTATGGTAATGATCCACAAATAAATAATAAGAATAATAGAAATAATAAGAATAATAATCAATCTTCATCACATTGTGTTGCTCATCATAGCCACATACCTGAATTCTAATTAAAATATAGAGCTCCAGATGACACTTGGCCACACACAGAGGCTGGACTTGCTAAAAAGATTATTTCGCACACAGACGTTACCATGGTTACTCCATTACAATTTTTGAAGGAACTGTTTTCAGTGTGTCAGTCTGCAACACGTCTGCTGATTTACAATAGAACAATTGGCTGTGCACATGGGCACAGATGTGTCTTTGGTAATTTTGCAACAGTCTGGTGCTGGTTGAAAAAAACTGAACCAGTGGATCTGCAGTGCGTAGCTGTGGCTCAACATCACTCCAGTTAGAGACTGCAGATGAAACCAATAGCTGCTTCCTTACCATGAAAAGAGTCACAGAGTAAAATGAAAGACCTGCAGTATATGCTACTAACTGCTGTGATCTTTATTCTACCTCTCTGGCATTGATGGGAGTTTTCAACCTGCCCAGAGCAAACAAGCAGTGGACAGTGCTCGTTCATGCTTTGCATCAAGATTGCAGTGCGTCGCTAAATTTGGCATCGCAACACCCTCTACCTCACCTCTCCTCCCACTGGGGCATACGGCGAGTCATCAAAATACCGCACTCATGCAGTCTAGAAATTAACCTCTGTGTGTCTCGGGAAAATACCAGTTCACTGATACAATGCGGAATTCTAGACACCAAATTTTCAATCATTGTCAAGGAAAGCTTGTTAGAAAAGGATGGAAGACTTGAATTAAATGTATATTTGGATTAAGAATGACTCCAATTGCCATATATCCCAAGGGACTGCTCTGACCTCTGATCTCAACCTTATGTAACCCGACCTGCGGCCTAACAGGAAGTGTCAAGTGTCAAATAATACACACATGTCCCCTCCTTCGGGCTCCGTGCTTCCACAAGCTCAGCTGATGTTCAGACAACATGGATGGTGGGGGAGACAGAGACAGAGCGCCGCCATGCTGCTGGGCCAGCTCCAGAGTCAGCTATACACACACATACACACACACAAATTCATTCACAGATTCACATTTAAACCCAGCCAAGCATGCATAAACAGACAAAAGCAACATGCATGCAGACAAAGATAGAAAGAAAGACAGAGAAAGTAGATTTGGGAGTAAAAAGAGAAAGAGACAGAGAGAAAACAAAATGAGCAAAATCACAAAAAAGTTATTTTTATAAATCACAGAAACCTTAAATCACATCTAAAAATATATTATCTTTTGAATTTTATTTCTTATCATACTTGAAAGGATAAAAGATAATACACCAATATGATGAGTTGAGTTTTTGTTGTTTGCACTGGAGTACAAAATAATGTGTGTAAAAGCATTAAACGGGTGAATAGCTGAAACAGCTATTCAGCTTTTAGATCTTTCATAAGTGGATAAACAGCTTCTAATGCTGGTTATATATCATCGGTCATTCCTGACACAGAATCTACCCCTTCCATTTCAGACACTCACACACAGAGCTTTCTTCGAGGGCCACTTTCGTCTGAAACCAGTATCTGGTACAAATGATAGAATTTTTACAAGTATCATCATAATAAAATGTGTCAGTATCCGTACTCCTAAATATAGCAACTCAATTCTGAGGCTGTTCCTTAAAACAGTTTTCTAATAAATGTAATTCTGATCAACCCATATCAATTTCAGGCAACCTCCAGTTGGCCCCATCCACTTCCAGTTTAAGCCCCACCCATTTGAAGTAAGTATACCAACACAGATAATGTTGTTTGCTGTACTTGCTCATTCCTACTTCTTATAATGTAATACACAGATTGCAATGAAATTTGCAGAGCACATTCATGCTCCACAGAGGATGAACCCCTTTAACCTTATGGCCGGCACTCTAGCACCAACCTACAGACAAACCTTACACTTATCACTACTAGTGGAAAGGCTGTAGGATGAACAAAGCCATCAGTAAGTCATTTGTTCCATTGAACACTCTTATACTGTAAGGTCTAATGAACACTGCAGTCTCACGGGCCACTAACAGGATTTTTCTTTTTTTTGCTTGCTTTACAGATACGCAGTGAAGACTCACCACGGTGCAGTTACTAGATGCAGAGATACATTTCCTGTCCTCACACCACTGACAGCCCCGTGTGTTGGCAGTGCAGCTCGCACAGTCTGAGAACCGGAAACACTGCTCGTCTGTACTGTCTGGAAGAGGGTACAACACACAGAACATTTTGCAGATCAGGTTAGATTTTTGCTAAAGGTTGTGTTTTGCAATGGTATACAAATGTAGTAATGCTTTTCCCTCGTCAGAGACTGAGGAGTGAATCACAGCTAGATTGCTTAGGGAAAATGGGTCTATTGTGTACGTGGAGCATACGCATTAGTAGTTTGAGACTCAAGACTTTGTGGAATTTAACCTGCCAACAGCAGACATTACATCATCATCAACACTGCATATCAGAAAGAAACACATAATGTATGATCCATCTAGCTTGTCCACACTGAATGGTTTGCAGCTGTCATAGTAAATATTTCATTCCTACAGCTACCTGTCAAGACAATGTAGGTCTTATACTTCTTGCTGTATTAGGAAAGATCAATGGACACTAATCATAATTGGATAGTAGGGTTTCAATGTCGATATTAGCAAAGGAGTAAAAAGTCAGAGTCTGTTTGCATTAGTGTGAAAAGCATGATTGAAATGTCCATCTGGCACACTCAAAAAATATCTGGTGTCAGGATTTTGCTGTACAGACATGTGTGATGTCCAGTAATGCTTTTATGAAGTGTAAACTCACATGTAATTAGTAAATTGTCTGGATGTGACTAAAAGGAATTTGCACATGGAAAAGAGAGTTCTGTTATGCAGATGTAATTCACGCTGGTCATTTATAAATGCTGTGTGGCCGTTTGTAGAATAAACATGCTTGTGAGATTGAAGCAGAGGCTGAAGACTGACCTAGGACACCTAATCCTTAATCCATCGACTCCTGATAGATTGGCAACCATTTTCAAACAATTTTGGATTTCTGGATTTTGGATTTTTCTACTGCAGATGTTTCTGGGTACATTTGTGTGACACGAGGATTGATTTAAATGGTCTGCACTTACGTCGTTAAGTCAAATATTTTACAGAAATAATGCCTGGAATGGTACATAATGAAATATAATATAAAATGCATGTAAAGGATGGATGATTTGTATTACATACGGCTAAACATGAAAAAACGGTGGTATGGTGGTTTAAGGCAGTCAAATCATGTGTAATTGCTCTATTTAAAACTGACAGTGCAACCATTAGCCTGATTGCTTTTTTATTTAAACCGGCAGTGTGCTGCCTGAAGCAGAATACCTGGAAAAGCTACTGCATCTACATCTGGCAGACACAGGTGGGGGGAGGGACAGGAGGGTTTGGACTGACTCTAATTACTTCAAAATGAGGTAATTGTTGCAGCACTGACCTTCTGTTCCTATAATTATGATATGCAAACAAACTTCAGAAGCCAAATCCTTTAGAATAAGTATTATTCTCATGAAAAAATTGGCCTTTTGGGAGCAACACTTTGGCTGTTTTTGCTGTGCATTTCTGAAAATATGCTGACATGAAAGTGAAAATATTTAGAGAGAAAGAAAGAAAGTAACAGATTTGGATACTGAAGAAACAGTTGGACAGACAGGACCCCACTGTAACTTACCGGGTCGTGGAGGGCAAAAAGGAGCAGGAAAAATGTGCTCAGGTGACCTTGGTTCCGAGGGGACACATCTACCTTTGACCCAATGGCAGCGAAGGCCCGGCCCAGCAGCAGCACACAAAGCTGGGTTAGAAAAGGCCGGGCAGGACGGAGGGGTGTAGGCCAGCACATCGTTCAGAAGGAGGCCAGAAAAACCTCCAAAGATGTACATGGAGCTGAAGAAGATACAAAGAGGATAATATAGAATCACAAGGGCAATACAAAACATGTACATACAGCAGGAAGGAAGCGACATAGCAAAAGTTACAGCCTGATAGTCCTAGTTTTAAGAAACAAGAAATGCCTGCAGAGATGAAGACGGATGAAGAAATGTTAAGAAAGCAGGAGAACCTTTCAAAAATAAAGCTTAACTTTGGTTAACGAAAAAAAAATGTGGGAGAAAAAGCGGTTTGAAGCTGGCCTTTTGAAGTTCAAAGCTGACATTTTTGTGCCCAAAGCTGACTTTTTGGTGGGTAAACGGTGTTAAAGGGTCAGACTATTATTTCTAAGTTTAGCAATAAGTTTTTCTGCATCATGATGGAGCTCTTTCAGCAAACGTTTTAAGTGTGAGTAAGTGCTGTCAATTACAATTTTTGATTTTACCAATCTCTCTGATTCGAAGGGACTGATGTTCACAAATCATGTTTAAGAAATAAAATCTGTGATCAGTCTACACTGTACAAGCTCTGATGAACCTATATGTGATATCAGGTTATCTACATTTGGCCAGTTTTTTCATGAGGTCAGGAAAGAAAAATCGCAACAAGAAAACATTGTCTGTTTCCTTACTTTGCAGCAAATACAGCGATTCAAAAACCACATTCCAATTCTTATAGAAACCACAGCTAAAGGATACAAGGCTATAGTGAAATTCAGAGATACAGATACAGCTCTTGAGGTAATAAAGACAGATACAGAGTGCATATATACACTGTATCTATATATGGAAGGTGTAAAGAAAGTTACTTCCAAATATAAGAGGTGAGGCGGCAGGCACAAAGCCAAGTTTCTAAACAGAGAACTTCAGAGACATCAGCTGAGGGAGAAGTGACAAGAAAAGTGTAAACTGAAACTAAATATAAGATTGAAATAAAGAGATCAATCCGTAAACAATCTGCACAACAAAACCATAATCTGGGAAAGTCAACCGAGACTCTCAGTGCTGCCAAAACACTGCAAAAAAAATGTGCCAAACAATAATGCAACGTGACTAGATTGGAATTTGCATACATGTAATTAAGAGTCTTTAAGCAATGAAACAAATTCTAGTAAATTCAGAGGTGCTGTTGTAGTCAGATATTCTCCAGAAGTGTTTAAAAAAAAGTATTTCCCAACTAGTATGGAAGGATAGGACTCACCCATTGCTAACCACAGCAGAGTGTCCAAAGCGGTTGACGTCCCGGTGCAGACCTGGTCTGGGGAGGACAGTCCATTCATCACAAGCTGAGGAGAAGCATACACACACAAACAAATTTTTAAATACAATATTTTATCTTTGTGTGTTTGCGAGTGCGTCTGTGTCTGAAATCAGAAAGTCCACGATTTTAAGTCTACTGAATAATTTATTTTCCTATATTTACTGTGCCTATATCATGGCAACTGACCACAGAAATTAGTATAATATATAATAAGTAAGGCAACTCTTTTGTCTACTGTTGTTAAATTGACTGATGAATAGACTGTCAGTTTCTTTAGAAAATAAACAGCATTTTTAATGCTGGTTAAATTGAATTAAAACTACTGTATATTTGCTGTGCCCTGACATTTCATTTTAGAGGAAACTTCTTTGCCAATGAGCAGCAAGTATTTTCTGTGGCCAATGTAAAATCAACTCTAATAAATCATTCAAACACTTATGGTAAATGGTAAATGGACCCATACAGTATGTATTGTAGAGCGCCATTCTAGTCTTCCAACCACTCAAAGCACTTTTATGAACCTGGTATAAATTAATAAAAATAAATCTTTATTTTATTGCAGTTGTGAAGTGATCAAGTTGTGTTCAAATAATTCCCCCTGTGAATGAAGACAAAGTTCTAGTTTGGCAATATGACATAAAAGACCTTAAAACGACCGTAATGTAATTAAAGATAATAACAGCAATAATAATCAGCGGGCATGTGATTCAGTTCTTATTCATTTACAACATTTGCAGGAACATATTGTGGCCAAATCTGAGTGGACGTCCAAATAAAACGCCAATACAACAAGCCTCCGCTCTTCTGGTTTCAGGATTTCCACCAGGCTTTGATTACTGTCAGTATTCCCAGATGCTGGATGGGGCTGGATGAGGTCAGGGCTCTGTGCAGGCCAGTCAGGCTCTTTCATAACAAACTGGGGAAACCATTTCTTTGTGCACATATGCGCTGTCATGTTTAAACAGAATCGGGTCTTTCCTAAACTGCTGCCAGTTGGAAGCACGATATTCAAAAATGTCATTGTATTCTGTAAATTTCCCATAAGATAGATAGATAGATAGATAGATACTTTATTCATCCCCAAGGGGAAATTCACAGTTTCCA
>NW_023339751.1:21042148-21056915 GCF_004916995.1 Morone saxatilis | reverse complement strand
ACCGTTTCCTCTATCCAGGTGAGAAAGGGAAAATAAATAATTAATTAAAAATAAAATATAAATATAAATAAAATAATTAATTGGAAATAAACCGAAACAATCAAACAGCCCCAGATGAAAAACAGTGTTTTCATCTTATTTTGGGTTACTATTTGGATTTTACAACTCTCGGATGTTTTAATGACCCCTACGTGCTCCCATTATATTAATATGTAAATGACTGTGTGTGTGTGTTTCTGTCTGTGTCGTGTTAGTGTAAACGTGTCATTTAGCACAGATGAGCCTTCCCTGAACGTAAACTGAATGTTGGTAGAGTTTGGGACTCGGGCGGCAGGTTGCTAACGACCTCGTTAAGCGGTGTGCTAATTGGGAGCGCTTGTTTAAGAGCGAGGGATGCGGCAGAGGACAAAGTGAAAGGATAGAAGGAAGGGGGTCATTCTAATCAGCACCAAGAACAATGGGTTCATGACTGGCAGGGGTCAAAGGTCGCTCATATGTACACGCAAACCAGAGTTACGCTGGTACAGTCAAGCACAACTGAAGCCTGGTAATACTGCAGCTGGAGGCAACTGTATGAACAGGAGCATTTGTTCCCTCAGTACAGCTTTTCAGGCTCTGCCTTGCTACGATAGGTAGGCCATAAACTAACACTTGCCATTACCATGAGCTTAAATGTGAAATATGTCTTTCCATATTCGGCATGAGATTTGTAAAAGAAATTGTTTGATATGATACTTGTTGTATACGTAACGTTGTATTAAACTAATTAGAAACATTTAGAGGAATTTTGAACTTTGGACAGAGGTGGGGTAGCTGCCCCTGCTCCCAGTCTTTGTGCTATGCAAAGCTAACTGACTGAGGCTGGCTCCAGCTTCAATATTAGTGTGCAGACATGATTTTCATCACTCCCAATATGTCAAATGATTCCTTTAACCATTGTTGTCCAGCACCAATGTACAAATGCAGGAAGCATTGACAACTGACACCTGTAGCAACCACCTGGTACGTCATACAGAGAGAAGAAGTAGTCCAGGTACAGCAGCTGGGATGTGCCAATCGGAACAGCGATCCAAGTGGAAATACAACACTGGTGTACCTTCACACGTTGGCACATGTCAAGACACCCCCAATTTGTGGATTTAAAAAAAACTTTAATGCTGGAGACCAGACCAGTCACAGTCTGAACTTTAAGCATGCTGTAGTGGCATGTGAAGGGATACTGCTGAAATAGATCATTTTAAAAACACTGACATAATACCTTTGCCACTGTTCATAATCCAGAGTTGTGCAGACATAGTCTTCTATCAACGTTCTGACAGATAATGGCGTATAAATGGAATCTTATTTCACTACAATAAACAGGATATAAACATCAACGTTACCATTTTCACTGAGTTATAAATCTCTAAATAAAAGCATTTGATTGGTGAAGCGTGTCGGGACAGTACAGAACACCTTGGAAAAGAAGTGCTACCTGAGAGACAGAAGTCAGGGAACAAAATTCTCTAAACTAAGAGGGCAAAACCCCTTGCTAAACAACCTGCTAGACAGTTGCAATTAACATTGGACATTTTTAACTCAGTCTAGAGATTTGAATCTGTGATACCCTTGCGGAATCTATTTCCAGGTCTTGCATTAACACTGATGTTTTGTCAGCTAATATAACCTGCAAATCCCTGAATCAAATTGGCACCTCTGCTTAGGTAATCGTCAGCCAGGAGGGGCTCCAGGTGTTCACTGCTGTGTAGAAAATGTAATCCATCTGAAGCATGTGGCACATGTGGTGTTAAAAGTTTACACATTTTTCACCTTTGATGCGAGACACTTTTAGTGCTAAAATATGCTTCAGTAGTGCTGGGAAGTCAGTCAGACAGTGGAACTGTGTCCTTTTCCTTGAAAACAGTGTCCATTGTCTTAACTGTGGAGGCTAGGACTGTTGAGCCGTTGGGCCATTTGTAAATGTATTTTGCTTTGTTTTTGTTTCAAAAGGTATTTATTTTCACAATATATCATATTTATTAAAAGTTCATTTTTCTTTTGACTTATGACAATGTTTCTTTTGGTGGCTTTTAATGGTCTGAGGAGGTTTTTATCTTCTGAATTTGCACTCAAACATGGTCAGGTTTGCAGATGTATTCTGTATTTTTCGATATTTAGACAAATTGTTTTAGCCAAAAAAAAAAAAAAAAGGATTCCTGGCAGTGTGGATGATTTATATAGTATTTTAACAATCGTGTTGGGAGAGAACATTTACAAGAAAACATGAGGCCTGACATAATGGCCTAGTATGTAACAAAAATAAAAAATGGAAGTGAAAAATTGGTTAGGGTTGAGCTGAGAGGATCTGGATTCCAATGCCAATGTAGGGAATAGTCCCTTATATAGCAAAGCAGAATGTGAGGGTGTGGAGGTCGGAGTGGTGGACGGGCATGCTGTGCTTCTGATCCGGTCACATTCAAACATTTAATATTTGCTTTTCTTAAGCAATCTCAGCCATATGTTGTTTTCATAAGCAGATATTATGGGAGTTTTTATGTATTCATTGTATGTTGTCATTGAACATAATGCAGAGGAAAGCTTCTGTCTGCCATTAGGGTTAGAAATCCTGTAGTTAACTGGAGAATAACCTGTAGCAGAAAGTGCCAATGGTACTTTTGCACATATTGCAGCTGTGCAGTGATTTATCTTTAATAGTTGTTTGTTAAAGAATGATCAGATGAAGAGCTCTGTTGGGATGGTGACATTTCAAAAGCCCATCTGACCTCCAACTTCCAACCACAGCTAAACTTCTACTGCTTAATTGAAAAAGAAAAAGAAAAAAAAAAAAGAGCTTCAGTGACTTGATCTGATCTTCTGGCCATATTGGGCACACACACTTTAACAACACCCGGAATTGACTAGCCAATATCCGGCAGAGACTGCAGCTAACAGATATATCAGCCGACACTCACACCACACACACACCTACACACGAACAACAATCACAGATTTTTAATTTCCTCTCAGGATATGAGAAAATCTGCTGTTACATAATGCTGGTGGGGCAGAGAGACAGATCATCGAGTCCAGATCGAAGCAGGAGGCGGACGGTGATTGACAGTTTTGATCTGATCTGCCTAATGGAGGAATTGATAAGAAGGCTGGAGGGGAGGAGGAGGAGGTGGTTTGACGGCAGCCACTCTCTGTCCTCCAATATATCAAGCTCCAACATCATTCCAAAAAACTCACAGCCTGGCTTTTCAGTGGGTTGTGCATGTGTGTGTGTGTCAGTGTGTGTTTGCGTTCAGCAGATGATGTGTGTGGGTGTGGGGCCTGGGCCTGTGGTGTGTCAACTTGGAGAGGACCGCGTTTTTAATCAGAGTTCATTTTCCCCCCAAATCTAATTAGAAGTGTGAGGGTGGCAGGGTTGAGGGGAGGATGGGAGAGGGGGAGGGAGAGCTGGAGGGGGAGAGGGAGAATTAAATCCAAATGAAAAGTGCCTTCCGTGTCGACCTGAATCTAATGTGTGGCAGCAGAAGAGCAGGAGAAGCTAATAACGGCGTGTCGCCCCTCCAAGGTTAGCGCAGCAAAACAAAAACAAATTAGCGCTCGAAACCCCTCCATTGGGAGGGGGGCAGGGAGGAACGGAGGAGCAAATGAAGACGCAACAAGGGATGGAGAGAGTGACTGCCACAGGTGGAACAATTGATTATCTCCTGGAGAGGGGAGGAAAGGGAGCGGAGGAGATCTATATGGAGTAGAAGGCATGAGGGACAAAGTGGACAGACAGCAAAAATATAGCATTCTACTAGGAAACTATTATACAAACTAAAGGAATATGAAACAATCCTTTATTTTAATGTTACCTTAAATTCCTAAAATTCCAAATAATGTCCTTGAAAGAAGTTTCCTGGAAAGGTCTATATACAGCTGGTATGGTGGTAAGTACTTTTAAAATTTGTAATTTCTTTTTTTTGAAGAAGATCCTAATAGAGAAGTGAGCAGTTTCCACTGTAACAAATGTTGAGAACTTCTTTCTGTCACAACTGCAAATGTACTTCTGTTACCAAATGGATCTGTTAAAGAAAATCACAGTTTTTTAGAATTTTTACAGTTATTTCCCTCATAGATATAACGAGAATATCGAGTGTCAGCCTTATAATCCACTGTTCACACTTGCTTCTACCTGGAAAATAGATTAAATATTTAAAAAAAATCTATTAAGTGAATGACACTTTAATACTCTAAAGGGAATTGTGCAGGATAAAATGATTTATATTGGATTAGAAGAAAACATCATACCAAAATCATGTAATGAGTGTCTTAAATTGAAAGACAGAAATCAGGAACAAGGAGAGGGGAGCTGGTAGACGGTTCTCCTGTTGGCTCAGGTTTAAACTGTTTCTTCAGCTCATCATAACCCCTTAGTGTGTTAAACACTGGCCCAGTTGAGAAGTTTAATTCCACATAATCCCTCTCTGGGTTATATGAGACTGTTTAGCAGAACCATGAGAAGAAAAGCAACTGAGCTGAACCAGTGACACACAACATACAGCTGAACTTTCTCAAGAAAGAGAACATGGCTGCCACAGAAACTGAAGTGATTCCATATAACATGTTCAATATATCACGCATCTGAATTTAACCTGTGATCTGCAGTTACCTGTGTTAGCGTGTAAATCCTGGCTAACTGCATAAAAATGGGCAGGCAGATGAATATGAAACTCGTTTCTTCATTGTTAAATGGTTCCTAGTACCAGGATTAGAAAATTCATACACAAAACTAACAAATATTTTTTCAAATATGCATAAGCACCGCTCCCTACCACCTCCAGTTTAGACTTTGTTTTATTGTAACAAAACTATTTACAAATGTGAGTGGAGAGAGAGACACAAAAATACAGACAAATCTGTATTCAGATTCAAGATGTATTGAGAATTGTAAATGTGTACACAAATCTGTAAAAGCAGACATACATATTAATGGCTGAGAAGTCCAAGTATGTGCTTCAAGCGCTGGAAGTAGACTATTCCTCGATTACAACTCAGGCAGGACTCTCAATCAAAAATCTTTTTACATGTGACTGTTGCTACACTTTTGCCATTTTCAGATCTATATACACATTTACAGATTTGTCTACACATTTACAAATCTGATTACACAGGGATTCTGAACACACACTTGCACATTCCTGTCAACATTCACAAATATCAGTACATAGTTACAGATTCTGACACACACTGACTGAGATCCAGTTCCAAAACTCTCTACTCAAATCTGTAAATAGTTCTGCTACAATAATGGCCCCATAGTTTTGCCTTCAATGTCTTTAACACACTGTCTCTCACTGTAGCATCCTTCTTTCTCCCATCATTTAGTTTCCCTTTATTTTCTCTCTTTTAACCATCACTACCCTCCCTCCCTCCCTCCCTCCCATGTCTCTGCAGTGAGTCAGAGAGGTGGCTATTGGACAATAAAGTAGTGCAGATCTGCAGATACGAGCTGTAATGAATAAATGATGATATTTATAAAGACAGGGGTGTGTTTGTGCAGAGTTGAGGGACATGTAAATACACACATTTACTGCCAAGTGTTGATGGGGCAAAAAACAGGACAGCATTCAACACTGCGTTGCCTCCAACTTCTCCAAGATGGAGACGCTCTGTAAACAAATGCTTTATTGCTTATTACCTTTGGTTTCGCTTTTTATTCATAAGCTTATTATCTGCTTCATCCTCGCACACCTTTATTGTCTTTAGGTAATTCTCTTCCAACGTCGTCTCCTTTCTCTCCCTAAATCCCTCCTTCATTTACTCTTTATTTCTCTCCCACTCTATAATCCCACTCTCCTTCCTCAAATGCCCTGCTCTCTTATTTCATCTGCTTCCTCACATTAACCTCTTTATCTAACCAATATCCTCCCTGGTATTTTGTCGTTTACAGCAGAGAGTGACAAGAACTATGAAAGAAAGAGGAGGGGAGAGGAATTTGCACCAACAAAGGGCTAGATGATAACATTAGAATAACAAAAATTTGATTATGTTTGAAAAAATTACCATTGTACTTTCTTGATTAAATGTTCAACTGAAGGTTCAGCTTTTTCTCAAGGTCTTTTTTCACCCTTGTGGAACTGTTGGCTTTTAAAAATAATCGAACTAGTACTCAAGAATTCTATCTAGGAAAAAAATATAATGATTAGTAATTGTGGAAAATACTATACTATATACCTTACATACTAATACTACTGATACTTTATAAATACTAGTGGCCGATGGCATCAATAGTTTATGAAGAACAAACTGGGAAATGGTTGATGGGAAAAGAAAATACCATACAAATACAGTACAAAATACTGTATGAGTCTCATCCTCAATCAACCACTCCTGGGACACCCTTGAGCAAGGCCCTTAAAGGTCCAGTGTGTAGGATTTATTGCCATCTAGTGTTGTACTTTCAGTTGCAGCTCAATGGCTTCCCCCTCCCTTTCAACGGCCCAATCTAAAAACAGCATTTGATTTGTCCAGTCGGGGATACTGTAGAAACATGGTAGTATGACATGGCAGCCGCCACAAGAGGCGACCCATGGCATGGAGATAAAAACAGCTCATTTTAATGTAACAAAAACAATTGTTACATTCAGGTGATTATACACTAATGACAGCATACCTATGAGTATTACATTCTCTTTTTCTGCCATCTGATCCTTCTAAATGTTACACACCGGACCTTTAAGCTCTCATTGAGCTGCACAGTAGCCAATTGCAGAGGACTGTGGTTGTGCAGAACAACTCGGGCAGGAACCCTGTTGTCTGGTTGGAGGATGCTTCATAATGCTGGTTTCTGTCTGACCTGGAGGTCTTCACGAGAACAAAATCTTGGGACACCTACCCAAATGAAATGTTTTAAAAAGGAGACTTAAAGGGACACCCGCTCTGCACCCCAGTCGGACCTTGCATCTAACTTTGTATTGTTAGAAACCCAGTCATTCCCACTTTTGGAATGCGGCACATTCCACTCCGTTTTCCCCCCTGAGACGGGAGAACACTGCGGATGTTCAGCATTTCGCACTTCCTGCCTTCGCAACTGATCGTACAAGAAGCTGTCATTCTGTGCACTCACTGGAAGGCAGCGAAGTCTCATATCTTTGTAGAAGGGGGTGAGACTACAAACACTCTTTTCTCGGTCAAATAGGCACCAAATTCAAAATTTATGTTACATTTCGACTACATATATAACCCACTTTCAATAAAGATTAATGTTTCCACGGGTGAAGTGCTTCTTTAATCATAAAAGACAGTCAGACTGGGTCCATAATAGAACTGAATATAACACAATGTATTCAACCAAAAAGGACCAGAATAGAGAAAGAACCCAAACACTGGCAGCATTAACTAGCAATCAGTATCAAAAAGAGCAGCAAAACATCATTTCTCTCTGCATTTCACAGTTCACTCACACACCTCCCAAAAACAGGTTTCCCCTATGATTATTACAACATGCCACATGATCAAAGCTAATACAGTCCACTTGGATCCTGTCTGGAAGTAAGACATAAACATTTTAGATTATTTCTGTCAATCAACTAACGGATTAATAAAATAATTGTTTCGGTACTAAAGGACACCTAACCATTAGCAAGTTCAACATACAGTTATAGAATACAATTAATTGTGCCACTTCACTACAGTGTTACAAGGACATGGAAGCAGCTTTGCCTGCTGAGCCACCAGCATGCTTCCGCTACCTCATGGTCCTCTTGTAAAGAACACAGGCATCTTTTTTTTCTTTTTTAATGTTTTCACACTCCACCATAAAGCCGCTTTCTCCATGCATACACATCCATCTTTCATTTTTCCCTCCTTTCTGTCTCCACTGTGTTAATCTCTCCGCTCCCTGTCGTTTCTCTCCTGTGAAGAGTTGATGTAATCCCTCTTTTCCTCTCCCAAAGCTACCTTCACCGCTCCATTTTTCTGTACCTGTTGAGGGGTGGAAACATCCTCGTGCCATCTGGTCTATGGTGCAACTGGGTAGCCTGTAATTGGATCCTTAATCATCCATACTCTTTCCCTATACCACAGTCTCTGTATCCTGACATACTCCTGTTTTCTTCCTCACAGGCTCTTTCAGATTATTTGTTGTTGTTGTGTTTTGGCTCTGTTACTGTAAGCTTCCTCTTTCCCTCTCTTCAGACGGTATGCATCATTAAGGGCATTACATCAAATGCTGCTGCTGCACAATTTTGATTCACAATCAGCAGTTAAAACTCAACATTTGTATGTATGTGTGTTTCTGGGTCTAGAAAGGCACTATGAATGACTACTAAGAACAAATTAAATCTCTTTTCTCAGTGTGTCATCATGAGTTAAAGACTGGCTTATCAGGATGTGTGTGTATATGCCCCTCAATTATTATCACAAGCTTACACAGTATGTAGCATGGTAAATACAGTATGTTGAATATGTTTGATAGTACAATAATTGAGAATATTATTATGTATGAATTATGTATCAAACATAATATGATTCATCTTTGAGGAGCTCCGTTCACTAGATGTTCCTCTATTGCACTTTTTCTTGGAAAGCTTTGAAAACCTTTTCATTGACACATTTCAACAACAATGGAGGATGACGAGGTGAACTGGAGTCAAAAACAATATTGGTAAAAAACTGAATTGTTACTGCTAAGAATGAATGAATAAAAACTCATGTAATGATGCCTTTTAAAATGAGCTTGCATGGAGGCCATCCTGACCAGGCATTGCACCTTTAAAGTAAAAGCACCCAGTTTGCAGCCCTGAGGTAGACTGAGAGAACAGTTTCAATTTGAGTAGACAGAGCTACAGTACATATGGTCATTTACCTAATATGTGTTACATCTGCTGCATAATACAGTTCCAGCAGTTCCCTGGTGTATGTGTGTGATTATTTAAGACTTGTCCTTACCTATATCGTACGCCATGAAGTCAGCGGAAAAGCACTTTGCTCCGTTGCTTAGAGACGTGTCATTGTGAGTGTTTCCCCCGAAAACCAGCACAGTGCCGCTCAGCAGCACCGCAGAGTGGACGTACCGTGCCAGACCACTCTCCCCGAGGATCAACCTGCGCACACACACATACACACACACACACACAGTCAGAGAGAAAAAAGTGCAACTCTGCAAGTTGAGACATTTTAAGAAAGTGTTAATTTGTCAGTTATGTGTGCATGTCTGCGCGCATGCATGTGTCCATGGTGCCATGTTATTGATGGCGTCTGTCTGGGTGTGTGACCTGGCCTGTGGTGACTGCCCTTCATACCAACTGTTCTTTCATGGGCGCAGTACACACACACACGCAGGGATACAGAAACACTCAACACAGACGTTGTAGGAGGTCTCAGTCTGCTGTGTGTGACCTCTTTGAGGTCAAAGGTCACATATTGGAGACCAACTGTGGTGGCTATCTGTGGCTTCTTCAATTACTGCAGCAACTCAGACTTTCCACCAGAGACTTTGATGTTCGACAGTTCTGAAAAGGAACACACTGAGCCCTCGTAACTGATGAACACAGGAAGAACCCATCCAGATAAGAGAATAATTTGTTCATTTGGTCATCCCTTAGATTACTCTGTGTTTAGTGAGAGGTCTAACTAAAACCAAAAGTAAAAAGACTGACCACTACTGTGTTGGAAAATTATTTAAGT
This sequence comes from Morone saxatilis, assembly GCF_004916995.1. Classification (NCBI taxonomy): domain Eukaryota; kingdom Metazoa; phylum Chordata; class Actinopteri; family Moronidae; genus Morone; species Morone saxatilis. The sequence goes on along the minus strand of NW_023339751.1, from coordinate 21,047,255 downwards.
CATTCTCAGAACTTTAAGCCACTGAAATACATTTTTTTCTCTCCATACATTCAAAAAGTAAACACTTTATCGTTGTGGCTCTGCAGACGTCTGAGGTCACAAAAGAGTGTTTCTAAACTTCCATCCACCCAGTTTATATCAATGAGGGTACACTACCAGTGTGTAATATTAATAGTATAGTAAAGCAATTCAAGCACAAACTACATCCTCCAAAAACTAAATATAACCTTCACAAAAGGTAGTATTTTCTTGCAGGGCTGTCGTATTCAACTGCATTAGTTTTAGCTAGGTGTACCTGATGAATTATCCTGAATTTATCAAGACAATGGGTAAACATGAAGGGAGTATTGTGTTTAAATAAACAACAAAGAAAGGAAGAGGAAGACAACTTATCAAACTATTATACACGGACATTAGTTAACTTGGTTTTACTGACATTGAAGACAACAAGGGCAGCTTTATCATTTTAACTTTTGTATTGTCTTGTTCTTGTTTTGGTTAATTAACACATTATGATTAGAAAAAAACTGTCTTAAAAGCCTTAATGAGATGACATTACATTTAAGGCAACAGTTGCATTTCATTCATTTTTGTTTTAATTTTGTGAAATAAAATGAAATGGATGTTAAGTAAGCCTAGTGAACCATAATGTAATGACTTTTTGGACCACTAATATGCAGCTGCCATGTACAGGACTCTTCCTGCACTGGTAGACTTGTCAGGAGTTTTCTGCTGACAGAGAAGAGGTGATCTTTACATTGAGGCTGGAGCTGTATGGAATAGCCGGAATACCCTGAAATGTTTTGGTCTGAGAATTTCAAAAGTTCACTGGCTCAAGTGACACCTGACTCCGACAAGAAATTCCATCTGGAAAGTGAGAGCCACAGAGAGACAGCAGGTTGCCTGTGTATGTGTGTGTACATGTGAGCATATGTTGGTTAATGTGTGTGTGTGAGCGCACACGTGAATGTACGCTACGTGAAGAGGAGAGACTGATAGAGCCAAGCGTCCTCTTTCACCCATCCATCTGCCTGAGGTCACCTGAGGTCAAACCCCCTGTCACTTCCTTCTATTCTCACCGTGCTCTCTTCTTCCTGACTCAAGTATGCTAATTTTCCTTCTCTAAAAGTGTTTGCATACATTTTGAAAATAAAAATCACCATCATGTCTACATACAGGTTTGGAGCATCTGTTTCATTTGCCAAGGCTCAAGTTAAACGGTGATGATGGCTATAAAACAAAAAACACCATGATTTCTTTACATTTTGTAATATCTATATATGGGTGAGAACTGCTATAACTTTGTGTTCAGCAACAGGTTTTCCATGTAATGTGTTAATAATTATCATTGTAAGCTTGGATTACATTGCACTATACAATATATAATAACTCATCATTATCATAATTACAGGTTTATTTGAATTGCAACACTGCATCAAAGAGATGAAAATAGGTAAAGTCCTGCATTCACAAATGTACTTCAGTATAAGAAAACAACTTCTTGAGTACATTTTTAAGTGTCAAATGTAACTATAGTCAAGAATGGTTCCTCTAAGAAGGTTATTGTTGTCACATGTGTTAATGTATCAGAATCTGTTAAACAAATTGCCAAAATAATTAATAAAAAAAAAAAAGAGATGAAACTGAATAAGATAATTTTATAAAAACTGAAATACTTCCAGATCAGTCAAAAGAGGACATGCTCTTCTACATTTAGATAATGTCTAAAAAGCAAAAGGGTGGATGTAATATTTTAATGATCTCATGATGGATGTAAAATCTGAAGAGTGACCATTAACCACCATCAGATAAATGTAGTGGAGTTAAAAAAAAATTATTAAATTACCCTCTGGACTCTAAAAGCGAGGAGACAAAACAAAACTGCACCTCAAGACTGTAGTTGGATAAAGTACAAAGTAAATTCACAAACAGTCTTTCTTGTCTCACAAACAACAAAAAAAAACAGCAAGTTTGACATCAACCAAAGTTACCTGAATATATTTTTACAGTACAGCAGTGTCATTTTCTCAAAGGTGTGTCAGCCTTATGAATGACTGGTAACCTGTCCAGAATGCCTGCCTATGACCTAGTGCATTATGGGATTGGCTCAGCTCCCTGCAACCTGGGACAAGATAAACGATTTATACACAATGATGCAGGCAGCTCATATAGTCTGACTGCGGATGTCAATGCAATTTGCGTTTTGGCCGGTTTCAGCGTCGCTGCGGGACATCAGTGTCTGGTCAACACCTCAACGTTTGCTGATAAAACAGATGCATATTCAAAGGTCATACTATTCTGTGCTCTTACCATGTTTTCGTGTGGACGTGGTATCGGTACATGTGGTCCACCAGGCCGTATTTGTTGTTGCTAAGTGCCTTGTATCCCCCGTGGACAAACACGCAGCCACTGGCCTCATCGTACACGCTGCTGTGGCCGTAACCTCCCTGGACCACCGCACCTCCAGCAGACACAACCTGCCACGAGTTAGACCCTGAGACACAGAGGAGAGAAGGGTCGGATTTATGCAGCACACTCAGAAAGATGCAGAAAGATCAAAGTTGATCACTTAAAACGTTTTTGATGCTTTGGCAAGTTTTCATTTTCATTTTCATGCCAAAAAGCAAAGCACTTTTAAATCTGGAGGTGAGATCGAGCGAGTGAAGAGAAAAGAAGGGAGATGGAGAGAGTGAGCCAAACAGTAAAAGAGGCCAGAGGAAATTAGAGTTTATTGAATTTAAAAGCGTCCCTTTATTAGACCAGTTTGATGCATACAGATTAACTCTAAGGTGCATAGAAAACAGGCAGAGATTACATCATCCGAGCAGCCCCCCATTAAATAAAAAAGACCACATAACAAACAAAGGATTAGAAGGAGGAGGAACTACAAAAGCCTGAGAAAAGGTGCCATCATCTGGGGTAAACCCCCCGAGACCACCAGTAATACTAGAGAGCCCAGAGAGAAAAATGAACTAGAAAGCATTAGAGACAAACAACCCTCTAAATGTGTCCTTTTTAGTTCAAATGTAATCTGAATAAGACCACATCTCAACACTGGCAGATGATGGCTATAATTTCATCTGAAGAATAAAGAATAAATCTCTGAGTACTCAACACTAGGCCTTTGTACAAGAATGATGAATTGTGAAAAATTCCAAATGAGTCAGATGCAAGTTCACCGAGCTCTAGCCATTTCAATGTATTATGTTGCTGAATAGCACCACCTATAAATGTAACGGGATCGCTCAGAATTAATATCTGCTATCTGGTATCTATCTCATCAAAATGACATGAGCATGCAATCGATTGCTACTGTATGTTTAAGAGTTATGGCAGTTTACATTACACTAAACAAGTCACACTTGAATGAATTTATCAACTAGTTGTGGGAAATCTTAATGACTTCTGAATTTGTAGGACAAAGCTATATTTCCAAAAAATTAACAATCCCATCAGCCAGAAATGGATGTGGCCTAATGTGAAAGACCGGTGTTGACTTAAGGAGGCTAGGAAAAAGAAACTTTGTTTATTAGCAAAAACATAAAGGCTATTATAAATGGTCAAATGATGGTGATTTGGGGAAAAAAAAACTTTTTCTCCTCTTTGCCAACCAAAAAACTATTACATGCCCACCGTGACACAGAAGAAGCAAAGTCATTCATTTTTCCATAGAATTCCCAAAACATTAAACAACTTGTGAAACTTCTGAAACAGATTATACTACATATACTACAAGAGAATATAACAGAACAGCTGCTCATAATGTTTCTTCTCTTAGCAGATTTCGGCTTGTCTTATGTTGTCATAAGTAACAAATCTGTAGTACAAAAAAGCAATACAGCAAAAATGTGTTTCAGGATGTTTACAGTGTCTCCATTACATAGTTTAACAGGAAGCACTTAAGTTTATTTTTCAACTGTAGAATGTCCTAGTCAGTATATATCTTGGTCAGAATTCTTTGAAAATCAAATTTAAAACATTCTGATGGAAAAGACTAAAATAAAATGTTTGCCTCATGATTTTTTGCCATAAAAATCATGTAATGGCTCCAACGCTTTAGTGACATATTTTTTGCATGAATACATCATGCTAAGAAAGCTTCATTGAACTGCAATGAATTGAGGAACGAAAGAGAAAAAGCTAGAAAAAGAGAGTCAGTGACAGACAGCAGAACAAAAGCCCAGAGAGACGGAACTGAAAAAGCAAGAAACAAGAGAAACAGCAATAGAAAGAAGGGTAACTCTGAATAGACGACAAGAAAGCAGAAGGTCAACTCTTATCTTATCTCTGGCAAGTGCTGTGAACCTGCTTCTCTGAGTGGTCATTAAATCCTTTTACCTCATATTTTACACTCCGCTTCTACTTTCTTCTGTTCATTTCCAGGTTGCACTGACTCTTAGTCGCTCCTTCTGAAGCCTAATGATGCTCAGTGCAGTTACACTGTGACATTGTCAGAGAGAGGGGGGGAGAGAGGGGGGGAGCACGGAAAGGTGAGACGGCGACAAGGATGACCTGAAGACCGAGGGAGGAGGATATGGACAGGAGGGGGTGGCATAAACTGAGGGTTTGGCAGACGGGAAAGGAGAAAAACCCACTGAGAGGCCAAAAAGAAGAAGGAAGAGAGTTTTTAGGAAAATGGGAAAAGGAAGAAGAAAACGAAGGAAGGGAGAAAAAGGAGAGGGATAGGGAAAGTGGGACGAGGAAGAAAAGGGGGTTGAGAGGGAAGAGAAGGAGAGAAAAAAAACAGACATGACGCAAAGAGTAGTGTAATCTTAGGAGTGAGAATGTAGTGGAGTTCTTGAAATCCATTGTCGTTTCCCAGACACTCCGGCCTGGGGGTGCAACCTCCTCTTAATGGACCACTCTGTGTCGTCCCTTGGGACGTGTGTGGTACACTGTGTGGCTGGCAACATGTTTGTTTTCTTTCAGTCTAGTGTTCGTGTGTGTGTAAGGCGTGTGCATGCAGTTGGTGTGGTGTTTTCCTCCTCCCAGAATGGTGTTGCAAGGTCGCAACTCTAATTTCACGGCGTGCTGGTTCTAAAGCAAAAAACACTGTGTGACGCGCTGCCATCTGACTGGCTGCAACAGCGGAAGCCATGCAACCTAA
>NW_023339751.1:21036633-21042048 GCF_004916995.1 Morone saxatilis | reverse complement strand
TATATATATCTATATCTATATAAAAAAACTTATCAAAACTGACTGAAAACAAGAACTTTAATGAAGTCATCCCAACAAAAGCAGTGTCTAAATACAAAATTAAAAAAAGAAAAAAATTAAAAACAACAACTACAACTCAACAAGTCTATAATAAAATCCAAAGACCTGTGTGAAGATTGACCATGGCCTGAGGGAAATGTCAACCACTTGACAAATCCCTGTGTTTGACTTTCATCAATAAAAAGCAATTAAACAATCACCAAAGAAAAACAAAATCAATCAGAGCAGAGTCAGCAGGTGCACTTACTGATGTTGTACTCCTGAACTTTGTTGATGTAGCTGTAGATTGGTGAGTAGCCGAAGAAGATCAGCATCACTGGCTCGCCGTCAGCCAGCTCCACCACGTGGGCAGTGTGCCCCTCCAGGGTGTAAGGAGGAGGTGGGGCTGGTTTCCGTGGTGACCAGGTCCGTCTGGGGATGTTGAACACCCACATCTCGTCCGTCACGTTGGCCGATTTTGCCTCCAGCTTCCCACCAAACATGTAGATGTCATCCTATATGAGAGAAAAGACAGAGAGAGGTGATACTTTAATGTAAGGCTAAAATTATTTACATGAGATTTACAACATTAATATAGCAGCAAACAAATATTGGCTATGTAAAGATATAGCGTGTGGAGTCATTGTGTCCTGAGCAAAGAATAAGTCATACTCCCTTCCCCTGTGTTGCTATCGCAGCCTGCACAAAGCAAAACTGCTGTTTTTCTCATCTACCTCTGATAATGGATTCATTTCGACCAAACCAGAGTTGGTGATTGTTGGAACAGTGAAAATAAGTTTAGAGTGTTTCTGTCCACTTCTTACATGTTACAATGAAATGCAAGTTAAAACGACTGTTTTTGTCTATTGAGTCTGGTGGTGAGCTATAGCAATTTCTGGTCCAGCGAACAGCCTATCTCTGTAGGGATGCTTTCAGTAATCTTTGTCAGACACTTCACACTGCAGGCCCAAGAGGCATCCACTTGTTTTGTGTGACAAATAGTAGCAGTGAATTTTGTATATATAACCATAAAAAGGTTTAGGAGGCTCTGTTGGCAGAAATGAAATATCATTTTAATTATTAGGTATGTTTTCATTATTGTATAATCACCTAACAATAAGAATTCTTGTGTTTTCATTACCTTAGACTGAGCCAGTTTCACCTACAGATGCCATGGGTAGCTTTCAGTGGATGCCGCCATGTTGAGCCGCAATGATTCAACAGTAGCCTTGCATGGACAAACCAAACAGTTGCTGTAGACAGGGGCATTTGTTTTTTTTTGCAGCCACTGTAATATATAATGTAAGTGAGTTGTAATCTGCAGCTACACCACTAGATGCCACTAAATCTAACACCCTGGTCCTTTAACATAGTCCCGATATATAAAATATTATCAGTTTCATCCAACACCCGTTCACATAGGCTGTCTGGCCATGTGTTCACACCAAGAGCATGTCAGCTGCAGAGCAGAGCGAGAGCGAGGAAGACTACTGCAGTGCCTTTACTCTGAAAATAAGTTGAAACTGTACTGAAATATGTGGCTATGACTACCAATAGATCCTTTTTTGCTCACGCGGGCAGTGTGACCACTCTAATACTGTTAACATGGATGCCGAAATAAAAATCAAGACCTTCCGCCACACAGGATGTGAACCAGCGGCACATATAGATGGAATGTGAAGATATGTTTCTTTGTGTTGCGCTTGCATGCTGCTTCCAGTGTGCCATAAGATAACCTGCTGTTCATTTGTATGGTATTGGAGAATTTGGCTTCTGAGGCTAAATGTATGGTTTGAGGAGAAGAGGAGTTCTTGTTTTGTGCAAAAGAAGAGGTGGTCATAATGTTATGGCTGATCGGTGTCATGATTGAGATGGTTCAAATAATGCCATAAACTCTCTTTTACACCCATTATTGAGGTGAGACACTTGGCGGTGCAATAACCTGTGAACTCAACTGTGATATTAATAGTTGATATGGCAAACATCCTGTGTATTGTTTATTGTAAAAATGATCCCCGTTAGTGTCTGCTGTCCATAAAAAAAAAAAAAAATTGACATTTTGGGATAAGTACTATTATTATAGTATCTATATCTATATCTACTGTATCTTGCCAAGAGTTCGATAAGACCATTACCACTCATAGTCAGTATCTGGTTAGCTTAGCTTAGGACAAAGACTGGAAACAAGGGGAAACAACTAACCTGGTTCTGTCCAACGGTAGCTCAATTATTAACATGTTTAAAATATTCAATATAGCAGCTTTCGGTCTCTAATGATTAACTAACATGCTCTTATATGCACTTATCTCCACATCAGTGCTTGTTATGTCATGCAGCAGCTATACAACATGGATGAGGAGTCACCTAAAATATCAGTGTTGGTGAAGAGCCAGCAGGTCTGGTGGGGTGTCTCTGTTACTTCCCAAGATAAAACTAAAACTTGCATTTCTGCTTTGTGCTCTAAGTCTAAGTCGTTCCTTGACATGGTGACAAACTACATCGATGAAATTAAGTAATTCCTTTCAACCCTAAACAGGGAAGGTATGAAGTTAGAACTATAGTACAGTACAAATTGTGCTGCCTACAAATCTTCTTCAGGCATCCTCCAGATCAAATCTCACATCTCACCTTCATCACAGCAGAACAGAGACATTTGTCTTCATTCTCCCTCCGCCTTTCACTATTAAATGACCTCTTTCACACAAAAATAAGCATGTGTCCCGGTATTTGGACAGTGATACATCATTTGATGCTCCCAAATGTGAAGTGAGTGATCTATACAGGACACATGGATGGTTCTGATGTTCTTATTTCTTCAGCAGCAAGGTGAATAATGGTCTAGTCTCCCCAAAAGTGTAACACTTTCTCATCCGTCTTGTGAAATGACTTCCAGTGACTGCATAAACAAGTTTCAAAGAGCCAACAGTTACTGCTTTTTGAGTCGTTTGTAAATTATATTTTGAAGTAATTATTAATCAGCCTAAAATGGCCCATATCATATGATATCAAGCAGACTGTATCTTCAAATAGCGTATTGTTTTTCAACCAAGTCAAAAATTAAGATTTTCAGTTTACTTTAAAGAAAAGAAGATAATTCTTTCATTTGAGAAGATGTAACTAGAAAAGGTGGTTTTTATTTGATAATTTCGTTTTAATTTGATAAATTAGATTTAGATTAATCAATCATCAACAACAATAAAATTGACCAATGAGCAGTTTAATCCACCAGTTTGTACATGGAGTAGCCTAAAAACGGGTTTATCTTTCAGGTCTTAAAGCATTGGTTAAAACTGACACAGCCGTGGACTGATGTTTTAATTGGCTACAGGTGTTGTACAGACTAAACTGTTCACAGCAAGTAAACGTAGAATATATTTGCAGCTTAATTGTCTTGAATGTGGTCTGTTTACATTTGTACAATTGTGTCTATGTGTATGGAGGCATAAAGTGCAAACTGACATCTGTACAGTACCTTATTTTCATTTTACTGCATTCCTCAGACAACTTTTTTTCTCTTTAGTGTCAGCAAACACAGCTGTATTACCTGGTACAGAGCCAAAGAGTGACCGTATCTGTAGAGGGGGCCACTGCTGACGGGCACCACATCCCACGTACTGGTCTCTAGGTTGTAGCTGGAGGGAGAAATAAATCAAAGAAAAACAGAGTGGGAGATATACATCTGTAGTTCACTTTGTGTAGAACTTTCAGGCATGGAAGAAGTATGCAGAACCTTTACTTTGGTAAAAGTATCAAAAGTACACAAAGTTGTGCAGTAAAATGGTCCCTGTCAGTGTTTTACTATTATAAACCAAGGGATGAGAACCAGGGGGAAGAGACATTTGACTATCTTTAAAGAATAGCCAAAACAAAACATGACCATACTTTGTCCTCACTTTATTAAATGTAGTGTTTAATATTAAAACCCCACAGGCATGAGGATGACCGTACACTTAATGAACTATATTTTGACTTTTTGAGTCTTTGACTCATGGAAAGAGATCATCAGTGATCATATCAATAAAATATTTTGCCCCAAACAACAACCCTCTAGTTTTCACCCACCAATATGTTTTTGCATTAATATTACTGCTGCATTACTGCTTTAGATGTTTATGGTTGAGCTAATTTTAACTAATTGATATACTGTTGGGCAGTTTAATCTACAGTTATCCATCATATTCTGGAAGATCAACATATGTGTGTGTATGTCTGTCCTGTGAGAATTACATAACTCTTGAAATTCAACTTTTCATGAGCTCAGAAAATCAAGCCCTGTTTCTGGCTGTGTGACAATGCATTTTCCAGCTAATCCAGGAGGGGTTTTAAATAGTGTATTCATCTTAAGAAGCAGGAGAATTTTCCAAACATAAGGGAATAAGGGAACACTTAATTGGTAAACAATCTCATAATGATACTTTGAGTTTTGAAGTCTACCCTTTAGATCAGTTTTCCACTGACAGAAAGTTGCTGAGTCAGACTGATACTGCTTACTTGAGGACCATGTGGTAGTTGGTGTAGTTGAAAGAGTAGCCTCCCACCACCCACATCAGCCCAGAGTGCACCACAGCCTGATGGGACGCCCGACCGAGAGACTGAGCTGACGGTTTGACACTTGGCAGCACCCAGAAGGCCTCAGTGGAGGGAACGGACAGAGAACAGTCAGGACCTGCGACATAGAGAGAAAGAAAAGACATTTTATTTAAATAGTATCTTAAATAGCTGTAAACATGGTTGAAACCACAGCCATCGAGAGAGAAAAAAGCATGATGAGTGAAGTATGTAACATGATGTTTAATATTACTTATTTTTAAGTCAGTAAGAGGAACATTATTGAGTTTTCTCTTCATGCCCTCAAATTTGTTTTTATGTGTTATGTGGAGTTTGGTGTCACTGTGTAGAATCAGTATGAAAGCAGGCCCCACAGATCTGTACCTGTCATCACCCAGCACTTTGGACATAAGACACACCGCAATATATGTTGACAAAAAAAATGTATCAAACCAAATAAGTACATTAAAGTGCCAATTAAGGATTATTAAGGTGTACAGTGTGGATGTGAGTGGTGCAAGTGTACTTGAATGAAGGGAGAGCTAGAGCCAGACTTAAAATACACTGGGGCCTTCAGGTGTTCCAGGTTATCCTAACAATCACCTACAGAGTGATCAGAGACAAGTGAATCACACAGCCAACAAGATGACAGGGGTCATCACTACCCCCACTGTTTGTTTTCTCTCTCTCTCCCTCTCTCTCTCTCACAGGGTTGAAGTGCAGGAATCATCTAGGAGCAGTCTTTTGAGACGATTGTGAGTTCCTATTTATTTACAAATGTCCAAATGTCTTAAAACTCCAACGTGTCACCAGAGTTTTCAATTTCAT
>NW_023339751.1:21011191-21036533 GCF_004916995.1 Morone saxatilis | reverse complement strand
ATATATACACATATTCAGATTTACATGTATGTCTGAAGATAAAGTACGCTATAATACATGAATAAAGATTTCCAGAGTAGACAGTGGCTTCACTCCCATCAACCTAGTGTTTACACCATTAATCCAAGAGGGGGCAGTGCTTCACCAGCAATCGAACTTCACAGGCCTGAAGGTCTGCTGGGGTTAGATTCAAAGCACCATTATTGTTATCACAAAAGATAACATTGGTTCTGAAATGTTCTGATGGTAGACTCAGCTTGCCAGGTGTACCAGGCAGAGGACAATTAAACATTAAGTGTTCTATTAATAAAATTGCACACGAGTCTCAAATTGATTCTTCAGACAAATAAAGAAAAATGCAGTTTTAACACTATCTGAAGATTCTTCAACTACCACATTTATATTAGGATATCAGTATAATTGCTTTCAACAAATGAGACACTTCCTGAGGAAACTGGATGAATGAACACAAGAGAAACATCAAAAAGATCCTCTTCATTACAGGCATCATGGGAAATGTATCTTGAGAATAAATAAAACTGCCATTGGCCTGATTTGTAGCAATTACACAGTAATTATATAACAATGTGCAACAATGACATGTGGACATGTGGTTAAAATGTTGCTCATAACATCCCAGTAAGCACTGATTGGGTGATTGGATTTTCAGGTCAAAAGACATCAGAAAAACATAATAAAACGTATTCTATCTTTACACATAACCACTGGTTTAACAGCATTTCAGTGGCTATAATGTGAAGCACATCCTTACTACATGATATACAGTCATTAAATACTTCTGGAACAATAGTTCTATATAACCAGAACACTAAAAAATATATATATTTTAACAAACTTTTGCCCCATTTTGGCAATTAGTAAATCAGTGCTTACAAGGATAATTAACACATTACATATAAAGTAATACATGAGGTAGTTCAGATATACACATATCTCTAGCTCTTTCCTGTCCTTAACTTCTCAGAATCATCTTCATCCTCCGTCCTTCTGGAATGTTCTCTCTACAAAGCCCAACCGTTCAAGGCCACCATTCTGGCTCAACTTCTCCCTTCATACATATATGTATTCTCGGATAAATAATGCTGTTCCCCTTTCCTGTCCAGTTTGTCCTGCTCTTTTCTTTTACCTTGCCAGCTGTCGTTGCAGACACACAGCTTTTCTCCAGTCAGGTCACAGTAGCCGTGATCCGGGCTGCCACAGTTATCCCTGCAGTACGGGATGTTGCAGGCTTCTCCTTTCCAGTACTCCTCACACTCGCAGTACACACGACCCGAGACAGAGTTGGCAGTGCTGCATCTGCCGTGGCCCGAACAGTTGTTGGGACAAGAGTTTATCCTGAGGGAGACACAGTTAGGCAGGACGTCAAGGAACTTCTTCAAGGTTATACAGCACCATAGGCACAGAGAGAATACTTGATTGTGACTTGTCACACATGACTTTAAATAACCCCCACAGCTTTGAGATACTGTGGATGCCTCGTGAAAAAGTAGTTCAGGCAACCAATTTCTCTTGTTTATAGTAGCATTTTAGTGAATTCATTTGAATACTAAGTGACTATAGTTAATATGAAAGGAGTCGTAGACCTGAACCCAAACATTATCACACACTCTGCAGCTCGAAGGAGTGTATTAGCCTCTTTTAGCGGATCGTTTTGGTTTTAGAGCACATTATTTTCAGTCTCAGCAGCACTCTCATCAACCACATTTCCAGACACAGCAGGTAGCTGCTTCCAGCAAACAAGCTCTAATACACTCACTGCACACTACCTGCCCAGCATCATGAGGCAGAGACACACAATCACACACACACACACACACACACACACACACACACTATTAGACTGTTGAAAATGGAACATCTAGCAGCATTATGTAAAGGGTAAATTAGCTTTCACAATACCCGTTGTAGAATTTTCCTTATTCAATCAATAAACTGTAGTGAAGACTGAATCGCAGAACAAGAAGAGCACAAAAAGTTGCTGTACTGTAGCACTGAACATAAGTTACCTCTTGTTCCTTCTGAGTTTGAATGCACTCAGTGTAAGTGGCTTTGGACAAAGGCGTGTGCCAATTGAGTGTGACGTAACAAGGAACCATGGGACATAGGGGAGAGACTGAACGCGACAGATATAGATTAAAAGAGGGAAATTTGAGATGCAGCGAGAAGGACAAAGAAAAAGACACAAAGAAGACTGAAAATGAGAGCCCGTTAGATATGAATGAAAGGAGCCTAAAGAGTGAACTGATACACTGAAAACCAGACTTTGATTAAAAAGCATTGATATAGCGATACTGCAAACACTACCCCCTGTCACATAAATACACATGCTGAAAGAGATGGAATGATGGGGGGGAAGGAGAGGCTGAAAATCATCTTTCTGATAATACAAAAAGCTGGCTTGCTGTTGTGACAAGAGGGTCGTCATGACAACCTTTATATCCCCCTGTGTGTGTGGGTGTGTGTGTGTGTGTGTCGAGAGCCTAGAGCCTGTGTGACTGTACAGTAACTGTCCTCACTCCACCCATGTGTTCAACCTACCACATATTGTTTCATTTTCCATCAGGGCCATCACTACTGGCACCAAGCAGCCATGTTTGTGGCTGTGAGTAAGAGGCGGTGACATGGTCCACACAGCATTGTGAACCTGTGTTTGTGCTGTACAGCGGTGGAAAGAAAGGATAAGGGCCCCTGAAACGGTTCCAAACCCCTGGTTAAGATTCAAATTGTTTTGTTATGTGACTCAGATGACACTCAGAGGATAACTAGGTACATGTCACTATGTAATTCAAACCAACGTTCAAACATTAAAAGACTTATTATTCAGCATGTAGAGCAGCCTATGTGACATTGACAGCTGTTGCACCACTTCTCAGACAACCAAGACTGCACTAACCAGAAGAAGAAAAAAACACATTGGTGGGTTTGTCCACACAGCTTGAAACAACTAAATGTGTATTACAGGTTTTAACATGTGTTCTTCATAAAATGTGTGCCACACATGAATCAATTGTACAGATGTTAGATAGTTAACTTAGCTCTAAGTTAGCGCTTAGCTAGCTACAAACTATAGGCTTGTGCCTCTGAGTGTATTTGACAGCTCAGACGAACTAAGCTCAAAACGCACCAAGAAATGTTATTTTGAAGTGTTATTTTTGTGATTTTCTTCCAAACCCATTTCCTATTTCACTCTTTGTGTTTTGTTTTAAAGTTGAAGCTGGAATTAGGAATTACGGGACTTAACGTTACTTAGCGTTTCCAGTGAGCTAGCATGGACAACAGCAGCACCTGCGACCTGCGGGGCTTTAATTAGCATCATTGGTAACACCTGTGTTGAACGTCAAAATGGCTGCTGTGAAAAAAAATCTATTGATGGGTTTTACGTCAACCAATGCCAGCGTTTGAACCAAAAAGGGCCACATTTACTCACATGCGAAAGAGTCCAGAGAGAGACGGTTGATTAGCTGGCCAACCCCTGACAACAAGCCAAAAAGTCCGTAATCCATAGTTCACTCACGGATCGGAATATTCTCCAGCTCCATCCTCTAATGTTTACTCCGTGGAGCCACCATCAAGCCGCCCAGCTCCCACGATGACCATTCCCTGAAGCTGACAGCTGCACAGTGCACACTGGCCAGACTACGGGAAGTCTGGGAGAATCACTAAGCCTGTCTATTAGACGCAAGAGGTCTCACTTGGATTTAATTTCTTTGGCCAACGATGTATGTTTCAAACTTTGCTTCCTTGGATCCCAAAGAGGAAGAGGTTTTTGGTTGAAGGAGTATTTCACTGTTAGTTGAAATGTGGGTTTTGTATTGAGCACTGACTGTATAATACACTGTGAAATGGTTGTGTTTGTTGTGTAATTAGTGTCACTGCCAGAGGGGGGAGACAAAAGTTCTCTTCAGTTTTAAGAAATATACTGGCCTCCCTTGATGCTACTAATGAGGCATTTTTGGCTAAAGTCATATGAAAGGTTAATTTTCGAATATAAACTACCAATTTTGCTCATTGACAGTATATATATATTGGACAAAGCTTCTGGGTCTGAAGCCGAAGTGTCTGTACTGTACTGTACTCTATAAAATATGATTAAAGATTCTGTTACTGCGTTGCCTATTTCTTGCCTAAATTCTTTTCACAAAATATTTCAGGACAAGTGGAAACTGCCAGTGAGCACAGCTCACAGTGCGTCACCGCCGCTGGCTCCAAAAAACTGTCACGCCGACGACCATAATGCCAAACTCAAGCCTTCAAAATGGGACTCCATGATAGTTCATGATTGGTTCACCCTTGATTTTGCTCTTGAGGTATAATGAATTCATCTGTTTTTGCTGCAACGTGATTATTTCAAGTAGAAGTTACAGCAAAAGGAACATTAACTGACCTGACAGTTGGACTTTTTTCAAAACGTTTTGACCTGTGACAGGAAAAGCACCGGTGCAACAAATTTCCTTAATGTTTGCTTAGTTTCAGTAAGTGACTCAAGTGACGCCAGAACCAGTATTTAGAATACCAAAGCCTAGAACTAGCTCACCTAAAATAAAATCAGTTAATGTTATTGTTCTGCTATAACATGAGCTAAAGTTCAGCTGATGTTAATGTGATGTTTCAGATTTGATTTAGTATTTTCAGCTTTAAGAAATATTGCCTCTTTTTAGTACAAAAATTCCTGTTTGCATTTTCAGGGTCAAAAGTCCGCAGAGGGGGAGGTACAATATGATCGTGGCTCACGGTAAACATAGACGAGGCCTCGACTCTCTAGTGAAGCACTGCTGCAGGCACAGCTGAGACGTGTGTGAGACGTGTGTTGCAGTGTTTCTGCTCTAATCTGTTAACATGGGCGCCAAAACAACTCTAAATGTTCCACAATGCACACGCAACACCACGGGTTAGCCTCTTTGAACCATTAACATTACAACACAGGTAAAACAACCTTTTTACAAATGGTCGTGAAATGTGCTTCTAGTGACTGTAAAAGCTCCAGCTCTTTTCAGCGCATACACTGAGTCTCACACCAGCTGTATGATTCTCTTTGCTGCATACATTTCCTTACGGGGGGGGGGGGATTTAGGGGTTTAGACTTAGACTTTAAAGGCGTTGTCTTGGAAGGTATTGTCTCAATTTCTAAAAAAACACTAAATGATCAGCTATGTGTATTTAGACCCTGGGACAGAAAGACAGACAAAAGAGGAGAGAAAGGGAAAAGAGACTAGAAAAAGAGTGAAGGAGGGTTGACGTCTGGACATACGAGTAGGCGATGTTGAAGCCGGTCAGGTTGTAGGCAGCATCGCTGAAGAAGTGAAGCAGAGCATAGCCGGACGTCGTTACGACCTCGGGGACAGTCTCATTACCCCTGCTCTCTGGTACTACTAGACCACTGAGAAAGAGAGAGAGAATGAGAATGAGACAGAGAAAGACGGACAGTCCCTCTCAACAAAAAAGTAATAATAATAAAAAGCATTTTGAAATGCTGCTGTATTTTATGGACTCGCACCACTGGAGAGCTGTAAGATAAAAAGGATTCCATTTGAGCAATTGCAGACCCCACTAAAATATGACTCGTGATTAGCTTTAAAGTAAAACAACATTGCAGTGCAGAGTCAAACCGCATTTAGTTTTTTATTGGTTTGATGAGGTTTTTCAGTGGGGGGCTGGTGGTTTCTTATTTGGTCTGGCTGTCTCTTTTAATAAATGCATTGCAAATGTACCCTCGCCCATAATGAATCCGAGTCAAAGCTTCCTCCCTGCTGCAACTATAGCCTTTTTTTTCTCAACACAAGTATGCACCAATTTATAATAAACAATGTAAGCCTTTTTATTGTAGATAATAATCATACACAAGTCTAGGGTTTCTATATTCAAATGCCAGATAATTTTTCCTTGATTGGAAGAGGCCAAATTAGCTCATTCATATCCTGGGAGCAACTGAACTCTCAACAGGAGATACGCCTCAATTGGAGCAGAGTAGAAAGTGGGAGGTTGGGAAATTATTGTGGTATTACTGTTTTTTAATGGATTTCTGTCAAACTAAAGAGTCCTACCCACATGCTTGTAAATTGCCTTATGGAGAAAAAAGAAAAATAAGCAAAAAGCTCCAGAAAAAGAAGTGGTATTCAGGGTTAATGTGAGTAGCAATATTTTCTTTCTGTTATCGCTGTATTGTGGTACGATTGTAATTATGAGGCCCATTGTTTGCCTACATGGAGTCATTTGACTGCATAAGAGCAAATTCATTGAAGCTTTTGAAGCTGTGCCAAAGGCTACCTAAGTCATTTCCATATTTCCCCCCTCTCACAGCTCTCCTATTCAGAATAGCAGAGGCTCACCTGAACACAGCAATCAAAGGGGCGTAAATGGAGTCTCCATCATAGACGTACATGTGGTCCCAGCTGCACTCTGTGGCAAAGTGATTGAAGCGCAGCCTGAGTACTGCATTAGGACTGGTAGACAGGGAGAGAGAGAAGATATGACAAAAATACATTGGATGAATATATTACCTATGCTTCATATGATTGTTTCTTTTGAAAGGTGTCTCCACAATGAATGAGACTATGAAAGTCTGTGGTTACCGTCACACATTGACTCACGCAGTGCCTGAGAAACCCTTTTGGCTATACTGAAGTAAATAGTTAAGTGTGACCTTTCTTAATAAAAGTCTCCTATATGCTGCAATTGGTGTGTGTTTACATGCAGTCATATGCACACATCCCAATTCGGATCAGGTTATTTACAGTATCCTGGTTTCAGAACTCTGAAATAAGCTCTTTTTTCTGTTGTGAGAAATCTGTATACTGTGGCAGGTTTCAGTTCACTGTATGCCATATGTGCATTCTCAACTCAAGTTATTTAAATAGTCAGTAAAATGTTCATTTATGTAATAAGGATTTAAACACGGAAATGAAAGGGAATAATCTGCTTTATCTATGTTCCATGTAAATGTTATATCCAAAATATGATAAAAACCAGGATACTAGTTTGCATGTAATTATAATCAGTGTTCACTACAATACACAGTGCCACAGTGTTTGATGAAACAAGTAACATACCAATAATTTTCCTATTCTTAGCTTCGCTTGTAGTGGGGCTAAAAGTGGCACCAGAGGAAACACTACAAGGATTTATCCCCCTTGGACACATGAACGTAGTCATTCAATTTTATTGCAATCGGCCCATTTGATTTTGAGGTTTTCTTGTGTGCAAATACAGATTTTGATGTGATAATGATGCTGAAGAAAAGCTCAGTGGATAGTGCAATGTTCATCCACTGGGGACTATGAATGTTCAAAAACAATTTTATGATCATCAATTCTGAACCAAAGTTTTGGACCACTGGTTATGTTTAACTTGAACATGAAAAATAAATCAACCATGGCTTTTTAAAAATCATCCTCTGGGGACCATGAATATCACTACCAAATGCAACAGCAATGTGGCAAGTGATTGTGTAAGAAATATCCAACTGATCTAAACGTCATCATCATCATAAGCAGCTGTAAACTCTAATAATGAAGAGGATCTGAGTGTATTTTGAATAAAATTAATTTAACACTATGTAACAATTGTTGTCTTTCCACGTAAAAACTGTAAAAATAGAACAGAAGAAACTCTTGAGAGAAAATTGAGAGATAAAAAACTCAAAGTAACTTAGGAGGATGATAAATTAGTACAAGTGGATCTAGTATTTGTTTACTTTTCAGTGCAATAGAGTAGATCTTTCAGGCAGTGGCAAAGATACAAAAGAGCATTCAGAAAAATGCATGTGTAAAAGTGGGTGGAGGGTGTATCCATTGTATACTACAACTGGAGATTCTGACCTGATGGTACAGTAGTGCAAAAAGTCATCATCCATCCCCACAGGGTTGTGTATGTCTGCACTGAATTTCTTGGCAATCCATCCATAGTTTAAGGCCTTTGAGGCGAATCTTTGGTTTAGAATTTTGGGCTATTTGAATCAAACTGACTTGACTTTGCTAAAAATATTCATAATAGTCTTTTCAATATTTTAATGAGCCCAAACATTCCTTCAATATTTCCAAAGGGGACAATGAACACCTTAAGCCTTTGCCAAAAGCCAATCTAACATTCCACAGGATAGATGGGTTATGAACAAAGTAACCCTAAACAGCCAATGTATTGTTTTTTTAATGTTGTCATTCTGTGAGGGTCTTTACAAATAATTACATAGCTATTACTCTATGCGTTCAGTTGGTGTAGCATGCATCTCTGAGCAGTTAATGGGAGCAAAAAGCATCTTTGGAGCACAATTACTACATTCAAAGACAAACTACTTCTATTCACACAGTAATAAAGCTCTCTTTATCTGGAGCCATTTAATCAGATACAAAAAAACAGTTTTAACCAAGTGGAACTAAGTAAGATAAATGATAGGAGGAGAAGAAAAACACTGATACTTACTATCCTTCAATTAGCCAAGTGCATTTGGTCTTGTACTTATAGTTTACTGGTCCATCTGTGAGAGAGCCCGACAGGTCTGTTAACCTGAAGGAAGAAATACAGAGGTTTAGTTTTTGATATTCAGGGATGGAGATAAAACTTGATAGGCTCAAATCATAAGCTAAACCAAAGCAAACCAAAAGGATAATCATCAAACTAAGAAGTTGCAGGCTCCAAAAACAGTAACAATTTAGAGCTGCTACTTAAAATGTGATCTTGTGACCCCCTTAAAACAAAGAGATCCATTCTGACATTCTGCTCTCTGTGCATGTATGATGCTCTCCTACAGTGCTAAATGCACGGAGAGCCGATGGGAGGCTATGAGAGCAGTCAACACTTTTGTATCATTTCAGACTATTAAATAAATATAAAAGCAGAGGTTTGTTCCATAATTTCCATCCCTAGAAAAAGCTGGAAAACCATTTCTTCCAACACAACTTAATCAAATGAAATTTAGGATGTGTGTGAATTTCTTCGATTGGCCACATGATAAAACATTTGAAAACTGAAACAGAATCAAGAAGACTTTGAATTAACTAAATCACACTGCTGCTAAAAAGCTGCTCAACCGTATGTCATTCATACTGGGCAGGTTCTAATGGTTTTCTGTTCCCTTAGCCATATTCAGTCATTCTGAAAACTCAAATACCGTATCAAATACTAATTGCCAGATTTCCTTTAAAGATGATGGATTATGCTAATTAGACTTCTACCTAGCATCTGCATGGAGGGTCATCAGAGGGAGTTGTGGCTCACCTGCTACACTATTCAAGTCTTTCTCTTTCCCCTGGCTTTCTGGCATATTTCCACTTACGAAACATTGCCAAGAATCCTCCCATATTATCCAAGGCTGATGCTGAAAGCCTTGTTCATGCTTTTGTCTCATCTAGGCTTGAACATTTTGACTCTACCCCTGCTTACATAAATCAACTATTAGCAAACTACAGCTTGTACAAAATGCTGATGCTAGGATATTAACCAAAACTACAACATTTGACCATATTGCCCTGCTCCTGTTCTTATTTCATTACATTTGCTCCCTGCGCAGGCTCAATATGACTTAAATATTTAACTGTTAACTTTACAATATAAAAAAGCTGATCCTCTGACTATTCCAGAAATAACTAAATCATCAGGAGGTGGCAGGGCCTCCTCCCTTTTCTTTGGAATCTTAATTCAAGAGGCTAGCTAAGTCGACTCTTTTTCGCATCACCCTTCAGGCTAACTTAACCTGCCCTGAATACTAACTACTGTCATCCAACACATAGTCAGTATATGTGTGTGTATGGTTACTTATATATAGATGAAATTGATCTTCTCCTCTAACTCTAGCATTCCCAAAATGCTAAGAAACTTTAACTTAATTATTATTATGTTGCCCTTCCTGATACTGAACTATTTTTACTTCCCCTTATTAAAATCCTAAGAAGTGTTACTACAGCATCAGCCGTCTGATTATCAGCTGATGGAGATCCAACATTACACCTGCTGCATCATGTGCATCCTGCACTCCATTTAAGTAGATCTTTCTGCCATTGCTCCTGTGTAACACACCCCTTACCAGCATGGCCAAATGGGGAACAGCCTCAGTCATGCATCACAGACACCACTGATGTAGTATACATCTATCCCTACATTATTCAGCTTTGGGTTAATGTAGGTTATTTTCTCTTTCAGTTTGATAAAAATAAACCTTTTCAGTTACAACTATGTGATCTCCTGCTTTGTTTCCTTCATGTTAGGTTGCAATACTTCTGAAACCAACTTTATACTGAATATCAGATGCAGAAATAAATGAATTAGGATTAAATTAGAAATATGCAAATAAATGTATATATGTTCTCAGTCAGCAAAGATAACAAGACACAGTCTCACTGAGCATTGAATGAAGGCACCACTGGTGGCAGAATAACAATATTCTTTTGAGCAGATAAAACATGACATCCCACTCATGTCAAGGTAAGACAGTGCATGTTACTGTTGCCATAGTGATCCCAACATGACATATTCCTGTGGCAATTGTAATAACCACAAAGTTGGTGTGAGTGTGTGAATGCCCGGTCACACCCGTCAATCAAAGTAATCTCATTCCGTTGCTGCATAGACGGAAAAGGTGAAAATGGAGACACACACACACACACACACACACACACAAATACACACAATGTCACACACAACACGTTGGCATCACAAACACTGAAGACATCGCAGCCTGCCTCTAGTTAGACAGTATGTCACTGTGTTTGTGTTTGTGTGTGTGTGTGTGTGTGTGTGTGTGCGCGTGCTCATTATCTAAGCCTGCAGTGTCACTGTAGGCTCCCTGGTAACATTGGCACACTGCCACACCGGGGAGCGAGAAAAATAGAGTGACATTTTTATTGTGTGTTCATGGCATGAAAAACAAAATTGTTTTCTTTATTTGATGAGCAATTCCAAAAGTCCAAACTACAATGTGCTTTACAGCGCTCAAGCAAGATAAAACTAGCTACAATAAAATTGTAATATAGTATACAATTTGATCAAATTTATAAACTTCTATCTATATGTATATATAAAACTCACAACTTGAGTACATTGCTACACCTAAACATGAGATACTCTACTTGCTGAAACATTAGCTCCATTTCCACCAAGCAGTCCGGTTTGGTTTAGTCTGTTACACACACAGTGGTTATTTTAAAATTTTAATCAATCTGGCAGAAAATGTACAGTGTAGGTGTGTCAGTTCATAAATGCTGCAGCTTTTCATGTACAAAAAAGTCTCTGTTGCTTCCCAACTGCTGAAAGTGAATGTGGTTAGTCCCGAAGCCCTGGTAACATCCCGCCTACATTTAAGAGTACTGCTTGCAGGAGAAACACAAAGAAGTTTGGGGTTTAGGTACAAGGGTACAAAAGTGGTGGATATGTGGCTATATATTGTAGGCTATAGTCACCAGTTCCTTTGCAACAGGATATTCAATGTAAAGATCCCTTCAGACATGTATAAAGACATAGATACAAGTAGTCTGCTATTTTTCTTTCCACAAAAAGTACAATTTCTACATTAAAATCCTTTAAACTACCTCATAAAAAAATCTAGAATCTATGGATAAGTTTAGATCACTTCTAAAGTTTTCCTGCTGGACACAAGATGTCACTGATAAGTCCATTCTCAGTGTGTGTGTATTGGTGGCTTCATGTTTTTATATCACACTTGTATAAGTTGCATACTGGACCAGGATGGACAATTTGTGATGTCACAAATCATCTTCATAGGCTTAAAATCAGATTTTCAGTGAGCTGAGCACAGAGAAACTTTCCACTCTCAGCAGATGAATGTGAAACCATCCTTCTAGTGTCAAACTCTGCACAGACAGCATTCAAACATCCAAGTGTAAGAACAAGAAGACACACTTTTTGAGTGAAAGGGGACTTTAACCATTGAGTGCTGTGGTCCCTCCTGTGCTCTGGCATTAGTATTTGGACAAACATTCAAATAAAACACTTTCTGACTCAACTTTGACTTACTTCAAAGGTGCTTTAAGCCAGTGAATGGTCCTGCCGGACACTGACATCGGTGTTCTGTACTGAATATGTGCAGCAGCGGGGCAAAGCCCAGCTATTGGCTACAGCTGATCCTATACAACACACTACACTTACTCTAATCCAAACCATGTTTACAAGAGCGGCAGCTGCCCTCTCTATCCTTGCCACTGACGCCTACCTTGGTGGCATGCCTGCTATTGTGTTTACATTGTAAACAATGGATATAGGGGCGGCAACTGCTTGCTGTTTGTAAGTACCTTAACGGTACCACAGTTTAGCATGTAAGTCAGTCTTTCTTGGCAATGACTGATTGTGCGAGGGAGGGTAACCGACATTTGACCGCCCTGTCTGACTCTGGCTCAGGAAGTAAAATAATAGGATCATTCTTTAAGAATTTGCAGAAGAACCTAAAAGGGAGCAAACCAGTGGGTCAGTTGGGACCCAGAAACCATTGGTCAGTGCATGAGATTAAGAGCGTGTCTAGCAAAATGTGCTGCTTCTCTGTAATGAGAAAGAAAGCGGGAGGGGCAAACAGATTGCAGCACAGCCGGACACAGGCCACAGTAAATGCTAAAATCCTGCCAATAAAACACACAAACACAGCACACATATACACATACACTCACAGACACGTGAGACTGAAAGGAGGTAAAGAATCAGACAGCGATCAGGCCCTTTTGTTCTCATCTCATCCCCTCACTTCTTCCTTTTCTATCTAGCTCTCCATCCATCTATTTCTCAATCTCTACCTCTCCTATCACTCCCTGATGATCACAGTTTGATTCTCTGGCTTTAATCCCAGATTAGAAGACAAATATTCATGTCATGATGCTGTAATGCCTGACTCAAATGATGATGATATTGATGACAATGATGAAAACTCACTTTTATGGTTTCTTGCTGAAGATGATACATGAATACTGTAGATTTCTCCAACAATATTCACAAGATCTATTGTCTTTTGCCCTGTTTTATTACTGCAGTGGTGTTATTAATGCTTGCATTTTTCAAAATTAAGACAGCATTTCATGTTCCACAAGGTCGTAGTTGAAACGTTGTAAAACTTTCACAGAGAACATTAAAAGGTGAAAAGGAGGAGGCAGGAGGGGTAATTAATGGAATGCAATGTTCTCATCTAAAACAAAACAAAAAAAGTCACCAACTGTTGCACATATGTTGCATCCCTTAAGATTAAATAGCATACACTGATCTATACACTGTACAGAATGTATTAAAAGACTGTGAGCTGGTCTGTCTCTTTTGATGGGGCTTCCTATATTACTGTATAATGGACACTAAGAATGCTACATCCCAACGACAACAAAATATATTTCCTACAGCTACACCCAGTCAGCGTTGACTTTTGATTTCACATGGGAAAGGGGAAGCGGTAAAAGTCTTGTGGTTGTTTGACGCAACCAACCACCCCGACCTGTTCCATATGTGGCTCTTTAGCCCATGTCACCTGACTATTTTTTTCTCTATACCATTCATGTGTAACAACTCGCCATATTTGCACAATATAAGTCGGTAGAAATGGCAATGCCTAGAGTTAAAAATGGGAATTAGCAAAAATAAGGCAGTAAAACTAAAGTCAGGAGGATTTTTAGTTCTGTACTATTGCACGTGTCACTGGGCCGTAATAACCTAAAGTAGCTAGTGTTTAAACTAGCTAAGCTAACAGGCTATAGCTACTCTGATAGCTTAACCACCACAAAGTTATTAGCCGGCCAATGAGTGTCATTCGTCTATGTATTATTAGAGCTTGATATGTCATGAAGTGTCAGACTTCCCGCCAATTTGTCCAAGTGGCCAAACACAGTACTGCAACAACAACATCTCCTGGAGCCTAGAACGCTTTATAGCCCCCGTACAGCACACCACCATTATGAAAGACGAGTGTAAAACTCACTGCAATCAAGGTCAATTATACCTAGTTGTTTTGTACATTTCATAGTTATTATTGAAATATAACACTTAAATATGTTTCTTCAATTTATAAAGACTTGGACCAAGTTATTATCCGTTCATCCATTTTCTATCCCCACCTATCCTCTGCAGGGGGATGGAGCCTGTCACATCGGACATTGCATGGGTGAGAGACAGGGTACACCTTGTACAGGTTGCCAGTCTATTACAGAGCTGACAGATCCGGGCAGATAACTATTCTCACATAACTTAATTCCTTTGGATTGTGGCATGGGGAGAACATTCAGAAAGGCCACAGCCTTCCGGATAATTCAGACCCAAAGCCTTTGTGCTGTGAAGTAACAGTGCAAACCACAGTGTCTGTTTTTAGAGTGATGTTTTGAATGTTTTTAGTGCTATTTATCCCAAATGAATCAACATTTTGTAAATGGCAAACAATACTCTCCAAAAATACTTACAAAGAATATGGTAAGTATAAAGAAAGTATTCTTATCCAATAGTTAATCAGCAGAATACTTGAATATTGTAATTTATTCTCTCATATCCGACACAAGTTTGCAAGTTTAAGGAATAAAATTGGGGCAAAACCTTGGTGTGTCCCACATTTCTTGGTTAAGTGAAAAACTGAGTGAGAGAAGAATGACTATGCAGGGAGGCTCAGCCCATCTATGAAAACATGTGAAAGGTAGACCCCATTCATAGTTAATGAGGAGCTGACTGGAGTGGCGTCGTACAGCCCCAACAAACCGTCACTCCAAACGCCTCTCCCATTAATCCTCCCAAAAAAGCCTAACATGGAAGAAGAAACATACTTTATGTGCATACTTGCAGACAGGGGCCCAACACACATACACACACACACCGCTTGCAGCCAGATCAGTTAGAAATGGTGACCAGAGACGGCAGACTGTCTGGAGTTCACATCATGAGGCCAAAGTCACATCTTTTACAGATTCCACAGGACTACAATCAGTGTGCCCACACACACACACACACACACACACACATATATACACGAAGGAAAAAAGCGTGAGAGGGTAATGGCGGCAGGGGCACAGGAGGCACAAAGGCAGAAGAAGATGACAGAGGAGGTAGAAGAAGAGATGGAAAGAGCAGAGAGATAAAACAGAGACAGGGACGAGGGGATGAGGTATAGAGGAAGAGAGTCCGGCACCGTTTGAAATATTCATCTGCTCCGGGTGAATAATTGATGGCGTACAGAAGACAGATGCACGAAGGATAGACAGACAAATGGATGGAAAGAGAGCAAGAAGGATAGATAGATAAGAGAGAGTGAGACAGAGAGATGGAGCCACATGTCCTCAGGTAGTGAAGCCACTAATCTGCTGTTACGTTTTGTCTGTCATTGCCCTCAAAGGTTGACCATGACTGCTCTCCCCGACACTTATTTTACTCCAACAGTCATGGAAAGCTTTTCTTACAAAGCTCTTCTTTATGATGAAAGTAAGACAACTGCAAAGAAAATCTTGAAATAAAACTACTGTTAGAAGTATAACAGACACAGTATCTGATAACGAACATGATCTTTACTCTCTAAAATAAATACATGACTTTTGATTATCTCATATGTAATACAATTTACTATTCTTTATTAGCATTAGCAGTACTGAGGACATATGTGTTGTTTTAACATATTACCTTTCTTGCCTTGCTTTAATAAATCCTAACCCTAACCCTTAGCCAGACGCTAGAAGTTAGCTCAGAAAAGGGGGCAGGACCTCTGCTCTCTATAGTGTCACACTTGCCGCAGCTAATGCATCAACAGATTTAGGATTTAATGGGCTTTAATGGCAACAGTAAGAAAATCAAATTACACCCCAACTGTCTCCATCCCTGGCTGGATTACACAACCAAAGTTAAACAGACCGTCCAGTCCCCTAAAGTAAAAGAAGAAAATTACGTTACGGGTTGAACTGACAGGTCAGTGTGTCTTACAGAATGCATGAAAAAGGCCTTGTTGTATTGATTTTTTCCCTCCTGCTCCTCCACTACAACAAGACAGACATTCACTAACCACCAGACTGCACAACAGCGTGGAGAAACACATAATCACAAACAACCACAGCCACACACAACCACGCACAAAAATACTTTCAGTAACAGAGTTGAGTCAGCTGAGAGTGACATCACTGTTAGTAACAGAAAGACGCACACATGTTTGTGTTTAACTTGACTGTGAGGAACTTCCACTCATGGTTTTCATTCCCAAACCCTTTAATCGTAACCTGAACCCTTCACACTCCATGCCTGTTCTTTAACATTACATAAACTAGCCTGTTAAAAAAGGGAGAGTCGTCCAGAAGTGACTTCACTTTGCAAAAATCTCCTCCCTCACCTAAAAAGACACAAACATTTTAAAAAAATTATCATAAAAGTTCACACGCTTGAACATCCTCCAAGAATAATAACTTTAATACAATCTTAGATGACCATATTTAGAAAGTGCAGCTCATGACAGTGACTCGTTTGAATGAACTGTATAATTCCTAACAATGCACAAGACACTGGAATTCCCTCTCAGGCCAGTCAAAACCCTCCCTACATCTAAATCTAGACACAAAACTCACCGTCTGCCACTTCAGCCTGACTACACTCACCACCCCCGATCATTTCATCTGGCTGCAAAAGAGTTTTCTTTTCTTGGCACATTGTTTCCTTTGGCTTCTCTTCTGAATGTACCCTCTGAAGAACTTTAATACACCCAATTAAAGATGCTATTATCATCAATCTGCCATCACATTCAATATCAAAGAGAAGCTCAATCAAACAAGGTACAAAAAGTGTGTACAAATCCTGGGTTGAAGCTCAGCCTGAGACTTCTGCTGCATGCCACAGCTCTTAAATTTCTTCACCATAAATCTATTCAATACTAGGAAAAAAAAATGTACAAAGAAAGTGGTTGATCAAAGGTTTTTTACTATGTTCAGCTGAGAGACAAACCTCTCCTGTTGAACTTTGAATTAATAAATAGGCTCTAATTTTAATTCTGTACATGTATTAAGTTTGCTTGAGGAGCTGTAAATATTAAAGTGGAAGAAAGTTAACACCCTGGCACAGTGGGATTTGAGCTAAAGTTCATTTTTCTGAGGTAATATCACTACCAGCTGAGTGAAATAAGTGCAGTGCAGAGCAGAGCAGAGCCACCAGTACCTAGCAGACATATTTATCCAAAATAAATATGTAACCTCCTAAAGTATTTTAATCCTGCGGGGAACACGAACGTCTGACTGGATTCCATGGTAATCAATTCAATAGGCATTTCCTTAAAAAACACAAATGTCAACATCATGATGTGTGCGAGAAAAAGTCAGAGGATCAAAATAGTCATTAGTATACATTCTCTGGGGATTACCAATGTCTGTGTAAAATTGTGCGACAACTAATAACAATGCATGTTAAAATATTTCACAGAATAAGTAAAAACTGCCAGAAAAACCAGGGGATTACCAAAGTCACTATGGGTTCATCCCCTGGGCATCATGGATATCTGTGCCAATTTTCATGACTTAATTTAAGAAATAGGAGACATTTTTAAACCAGTAATGAAACAAAAAATAAAAACTAATCAAAATTGGAGATACATGGTCTTTACTGGACAGCAGCTGCTTTGCAATTGTACCCCAGTCATTTGTAGCTCAATACAAATGAGGTGGGACCAAGTAATTATTTTGCAAGTCAAATCAAGTTCCAATTCAAGTCACAATGAGCACGCACTGAAATGCCAGAACAAACTAAATAAAATGATCTTTGGTATAATTTTTTCCAACTTGTAATGTAAACTCTTCATGGTTCTCTGCTGAAACTTCACTGGATGCTGTTTTATTGGTTCAAACTAATTGGATCTGGGGAATTAAGTGTCGACTTGCTGGAAATTAATAGCACAAGTTGATTCAGGGCATCAAGGGAAATTAATTGATTCATGGCGCACTTTTTAATTCTTGTGTTTGGGGCAAGGTATCAAGTATTTTCAAGTCAAAAGGCTTAAGTTCAAGTGAAGTCGGGTCACTGACGTTGTCGAACCTTTTTTGATTTTATTAAGTCTAAAATCATGAAATTTGTGACTCGAATCTGACTTGAGTCAAAGTCATGTGACTCGAGTCCACGCCTTTGCTCAATACCTTCTTGCACTGAAGATTTCAGTTATCAGTCTTTATGTACTTTACTATGACATTTTAAGATAAATGCACTTTCTATTACTTACCAGGTAGTTTTTGTGCCTAAACCTACCCAAAATGCCACTGTTTCAAGTCCTGCTAAGCCCTGCGGCCACCGACCAATGGCAGTATTTGATGAGTTGGAAAGGAGAATGTGTTAGCAACACCCTAAAAACATCTTCAAACCTCCAACATGAGTGTTGAATTTTTAGTAAATTGTCAGAATTTTGAATGAGATTTACTTGAACACCCTGGAAGTTCCTTTCTTACTTCAGTACTCAATCTCAATGTATATACTTTACTGTGAATTGAATTTGTGTGTAAGACTGTACAATATCATCATGCAGTGGTGATGATATGAGTGTATCATCCCATGCCTGGCACACAATGATAGGACACAAAAGCAGATGAAATTTCAAATATTCTGTCTTGTAATTCAGTGCATTTTTTAGTAATCTCTAGTTCTCACAAATCTCTAGCTGACATCCCCAGAGGAAACAGATTAACAATGTTCTCCACAATAACCTCAGAGCTTTATACACTGACTCCGTCCTGCCACAGCTGCTTTTTACAAGAATCCAACATACATTATTTCACATGTACACTAGTGATATTATCTAACCATTGGCAGTACATCTACCTTCCAATTTCCACAGCATTTACGCTTGTATTAAGTTCAAACAGTCTTCTGATAAAACAGTGGCTAATATTATCTGTGACACCTCTTGAACGCACTGCAAAACTCTCGCAGTGGATGAAATACACTGAAGATAGCAGCAGAGCTACATAAAGCCAGTGATGGATAACCAGACAACCCAGAGATGACGGCCGCATTGTTCACACCGACGAGCGTGCACACACATGCACACACACACAAGGTGCAGGGGTCCCCAAGCTGGGGCCAATAGTAGTGAAGATTGAGAGATCTGTGTGGTGTGTGTGTGTGTACGTGTGTGTGTTCATCCGTGTGTGTGTACGTCAAAGGAGGGCGAAAAGAGGAGATGAATGACCAACAATTGAATAACCTTGACCTTCTCTGCAGATATCCTTTATTAAAAATCAAGAAAAGCCCTTCTACTGGGAATAACGAGGGCAGAGAGTGAGAGTGTGTGTGTTTGTGTGTCTGTGTGTGTGTGTGTGTGAGAGTGTGTATGATTGATGTTACTGGGTCTCTACGTTCTCTATCACCTACAGTATAGTCATGCGGTCCAACAGCTTTCACCACGCGCGCATCATTCATCGCAAGCCACCCCTCCCCCAATATCTCTCCTCGCTCTCTCTCTCTCTCACACACAAACACACACACACACACCTACACACACCTACACACACGCACTTCATATGGATCCTGTACCTCAAATAAGGTCAGAGCAAAGCTAATAGGAACATGGCACGTTTAAATGGAACCGAGTCAACTGAAAGAGAGCTGAGAAAACAAGAAGAAATAAAGGAAGAAGTGAAGAGGGGAAAATTAGAGAATAGGAGAAGAAAGAGAAAGGGAGAGCAGGGGGGAAAGAAAAACAGAGTAGAAGAGCAGAGATGCAAAAGGAAAGAAAAGGAGACAAAAGAAGAGGGAATACAGGAAGACGGAATAATATAGAAAATGAGAGAATAATAAAAAAGCATAGAATAAAATAGGGAAGAAAATTAAAAAAAGAATGAGAAAAGGAAAGGAACAAAAAAATTTCAAAGAAATGAGAGAAGAGTAAAGAAGAAGATAAGAAAAAAAATAAGAAAGAAATGGAGGGAAAAAAGAGGAATAGAAAGAAGAGAAATGAAAGAGGAAATGTTGACAGAAATGTGAAGAGAAACTGATGAAGAGGAAAGGAGGGAAGAAACAAGGGAAGGAAAGGAAGAAGAAAAAGGAAAGGAACAAAAAAAAACACATGAGAAAAGAAATGGAGAGGGGGAAAGAGGGAAGAAGAGAAGACATAACCCTCCATGCTGCTCTACTATCACACATAATCACACAGCGGACTGCATATCGATGCAGACATCCATACACATGAGGTGACTTTGCTTTCCCCATCTGCCTCAGCGGGATGTGAAAGTCATATTCAAATATTCATCCTCTCATGTTTGAGCAAACAGAGCCTCATGTTCCTCTGGTACCTCTGCGGAACGTCGTCAGTCCTTAAGGTTTGACCTGAGAATAAAGACCTGTCCCCTAATGACTCTCTAGACTCTAAAGGTTAACAGAATTTATGAGAAAGTCTATTAACCGCTGCTCTGAAGTCTATTAACCTAGTGGAAACTTAAAATGTCACAGGGGGTAAATTCACATAGCTACAGATTATACTAACACTGCACCTGTCCTCAGAGATTATATCCCAGGTAGTCGTGATTGCGAATCATGATCTTTAGTTAACTTTAGGTTTTAGTTTCCTAACTTGATCAGGTACTCATCAATAGCACTGTGCATTTAATTTCTGCCCACTGTTACCTCCAGGTGAAAGCAAGTCTCTGAATAAGAACTTAACCAACCAAAACGTCCTCCAATGAAAGG
This sequence comes from Morone saxatilis, assembly GCF_004916995.1. NCBI lineage: Eukaryota > Metazoa > Chordata > Actinopteri > Moronidae > Morone > Morone saxatilis. The sequence continues at coordinate 21,015,923 of NW_023339751.1, read as the reverse complement.
TCATCATCTGATAAAGTTCAGTTTCAGCTGAATTCAGCTGCGGCTGTATAAAGACTGCCCTTTTGAGAAGAATGACAGCGTCAGTTGTTTAAGCAAGTACCCCAAAATGACATATCTTTACATTCAAATAAGCAGCTGTATTAATTATCATGGAAGCAAAAGGGGGAAGCAGACTGCTGTTTATTTCCTGTTTCAGACAGTCAACGGTGTGTTCTATAACCTTAACCATGTGCGTCATATGACATGCGTCTAGTGGGCGTCACTGACATTTTATTTTGCTATTACTACCCAATGCTGGTACAAACTTACAGCAGATGACACAGCTGTCCCATTTAGCAGGATATAACTCAACCTTTTCAACTGTAAAGGCCAACTGTTTACTTCTTCCATAATCAGCTGCTGCTCGATTATTAAAAACGTTTTTTTTTAAGCTTTAAAATGTACGTGTATATACGTATATACTCTATATTAAATAAAATTAGCTCTGGCCATGGGTACTATCAGCAATCGAAACATTGTTCTCACCCAGTTAAAGGTCCAGTATGTTTAAGAGGATCTATTGGCAGAAATGGAATATAATATTATGTTTTGATTAGTGTATAATTACCTGAAAATAAGAATTGTTATTGTTAGTGTAACTTTTATGTGCACAGGGTCCGGGTCCTCTTCTACAGAGTCTTTATATTTATATTTTTAAAAGTATATTTATTTAGAAAATAATAATAATTGCCTTAGTTTAATCTCCATTTATACACATCAACATGTGCGTTATTTTTCATTTGGTGATAGAAGATATTCTGTCTGACACAGCTCAACAGTAATTGTATTTCCACTTGTGTGTGTGTGTGTGTGTGTATGTGATTGTGTGTAGCCCTGTGCATTAAGCTTTTCTTTTTTGCTGGCCTCCCGTCACCTTTGCTTTTTGATAGTCACCACACCAAACCATTTTCTTATCTCTGGACCATCAGCTGCACAGCTGGCTGCCACTCATAACTCAAAAGGTTGATTCCACATCACCTGACAAAGAGCTTTGCCCTGACATCACTACTGACCCTTAGCAGAGAGGGCGTTCTACCATGTACTCACGTACTACCACCTAGGCCAGCCATGCTTCAGTTCACCCACTTCAACATTTATTGACCCAACGAGTATCCAAAACGTTTCGGAGTTACACCTCTTGTCTGCCTCGTCTGACGGTCTTTCACAAAGTAGTATCGCTGTGGAGAAACATGTACTAAGTGACACTAACTTGCACACTCAAAGTGTTGTGCAACTCCTCACAGCCATATCCATCTCTCAGCTTCTCATATTGGGTTTAAAGGAAAACCGCTGTCCAACTTGACTTTTTTTCTAGCTTTCATCTTTTTGCTCTTCACCTCCCTTTACCCTCACCTAAACAGGAGCAGAAAATAGAAGAATGGGCTTTAATCTGCCTGTGAGGGTGAACAGAGGGACACAATCCATGCTCACTTCGTGGATATGTTTTGTTGTTTTTGCTTTCTTTATTTCATTTGTTCTCTCTTTCTTGTTTTCTTCCTTACCTGTTTGCTTGTATGCTCTCTTATTGTACCCTTTACTTACCCTTCCTCCTCCACTCTCTGCTTACGTCCTCTCCATCCATGCAGCCCTGGTAGCTCTGTGGAGTCCAGGCCCTCTTTGATCTGTAGTCCAGAACACAGGATGAGAGTTATCCACTGGCAACAACAAGAACATCCCATTAGGAGCTGGACAGAGCCTTGACAGACACTCTCTGCTGCTGCTGCTGCTGCTGCTGCTTGGCCCTAAAAGCACACTGCCTACTGCTACTGATGCTGCTGATTCTCTGTGCTTCTCCCCAGCTCAGGGTGGGCATTACTGGCTCAGCACACTTGACACATAAGCTCAGAGTCAGGTTTACTTGTTGAATTTAAAATGTTGAAGTGCTCTCTCTGTGATTTATTTTTAGTTAGTCATGGAGTTGTCACCCACTGGTGTTACTAGTACTGAAATTCTGGCTGTGGTTGATCAAGGGGCCTCAGCAGAGTTCTTTGATTTTAGCAGGCACCATGTCATGCAAGAGATATTTTGTAGAACAAACAATCTTATCTCAAGGTTCAAATAGTAGCTACTCTCAATTATCTTCTGCAGATGGTTTGCCCAGTTGTCCTGGAATTACAGATTTTCCACATTTTAAGAATTCCTTGTCGATGTTGGCTTAAAAGTGGAGCTTCATTCTTCTCTCTTTAAACGGAAGTTGACAAAATAATCTCACCTCAAGCTCTTTCTAGCTCTTCACTTCTACTCTCATATCTACTAGCCTAATTTAGGCTATTATACATCACAATACATCTTTAATGCAGCACACAGAGGCTTGTTATTACACTAAAATTTTAACTTAAGCTTGGGTGGAGTGAGTGTGTTTCTAAAAAAGAGTCTGGTAATAATGTCATGTCAATCCAATATTTGGCCACAAATGTTATTTTGTTTTTAGTAGGGAATTTAAATAGTTTTAATAATTCATCTTGTACACTGTTCTGACAGACAGACAGTTAATAACAGTAATACAGTTAATTATTTCTACGTATTAATGGTCACAAATGTGCAATTTAATTGTATCTCGATTATATCTTGTCTTTATTTTCTTAATTTTGTCGATCCACGTACACAGAGAATGTCACACAGCCTGGTAAAGCGGCCTTGTTATCTTAAACAAACCCAGCATTTGTCTTGGTCCCTATTGTTTTGGCTTCATGCACAAAATCAATGGAGCTCATTCATCACATGCTCATTGAAAATGAGCGTATTTGTTTGAACATTTGTGAGGATTTCTCAGTACAATGTGAGGCAGAGTAGCAAGATTTATCAAAAGTGTGCAGGCAGTAGATGTTCCAGTTATGGTATTTGCTTGCTGTAAAAGCATTACTCTGTCATCTTATCTTCACTGTGCATCCGACATTGTACAGATCAAGAACACATGCAGACACACACACAAATATATACACATATATGCGAGTAATTAATGCATGCATAGACACATGCATGCTTGCACACTCAAACAAACACACAGATGCACAAATACTCTGTGGTTTCTGTTTCCGTCACAAACAACCAGTGATGGATTGGCCCTTTCCATTTTAAACAGGGAGAAAACACATGCCCCCGGGGACCCTTGTGTGTGGAAGTACTTTGAAGTGTCCACATTTAATTCTTCTGTATGATAAATGAGAGGAGAGCTGTAGTTGTAGCCTGTGAGGAAAAGCTCTGCTCGCTCAACGAGGGGAGCGGTAACAAATGTAGCGATAGCTGATAAGCTGACTGTGTCTCTTGCTCTTGCTTGTTGTTCTGCTCCCTGCAGACCCCCACAGCCAGATAACAAATCCATCCTATCAATCAAACCCATCAATGGCTGGCTGCAGATTAGAGACAGTGATTTTGGGGCTGATTGGAGGGGAAATGCTGATTACACCTCCCTCTCTCTGACTTGATTACACTCTGCCTGTGTGTTGTCAAGCTCGGCTGCTGAGCTGTAATCACTGGAAGCGAAGAGCAGAGGCCGCGGCTTCTGAATAGACAAGACGCAATCACACCACTAGCCGGCGAGCTGTGACTTTGTGACCATTGCTAGGTCACTGGAAAGCCCTGCATCTCACGCTGTCAGAGCATCTGTGCATGGTAACCGCGCATACATCGACACATGTGCAGACATGCATGCATGACAGTGAGATAAGGAAAACTCCAGCTATGAGACCTTTTGTCTCACATTTATTGTTCTTGTTATGTTCATCGCCTCCCGCTTTCCTCCGCCTCCTGCTTCTCTCCACTGTTCTGGCCTACTTCCATCACAGTGGCAGAGGGTCCCGTGCTAGAGTGCACACACACACACACAGTGAGCGGAGTCCTAATCTTAGCTTTATTCAGCTGCTTCACCTTTAAAACTGGAGCAGGTTCCAGACAGTCAGCTTCTTCTAACATTATATCCGTCCATCCCTCGACTCCTTCATCAGTCTGCTCGGCCCTCCCTCGCTCCCTGTCCACATTTCTTCAATCACTGCAGCCACAGAGGCCTGCCTAAAACTCAAATTGTCACTTCGAGTGTACTGTGCAATGGCTGACAGAGGCCAGTGTTCATGTTGTGTGCAACTTGAAGAATGTAAACAAACAAAATCCATTGCCAGATATTAACAACACTCTACTGGCAAGTTGGAAATGTGTGTGGGAAATTAATTGGTTTTACTCGCTTGCTTGTTTATAGGACAATAATTGTGATGGGTTCTCAGTGGGAGCACAAGAACAAACCAAATTTATTCATTGTTCCGTATGTAAACAAGGAAACTGCAGAAACACAAACTTAATAATGATTTTGATGATGCCAGTTTAGATAAATAAGAGTGCATGTCTGCATTAAAAAGCCCTTAAAGTCAAGCCTCTTTAAATGTGTTGCTAAATATTTGGTGGTACATGTTGACTTGGTTAAGCATCCTGGAACACTCATTGTCGGTTTTATTTTACTGTGTGATAAAGCCTTTATGGACGATGTTCCGCCATGTGCAATTTCTAACAAGAACATCTACCAGGGTTTTTCTTCATCTTTTAACAACAGCGTTAGCAGAAGTACAATCTCAACAGGAACGCTGTCTAGGGTCACTGTCTTCAATTACTCTGGCTAATGTTTGTTACTCTAATAACACCATCCCGCTTTTAATCCTCAACACACCATTTGGGACTGCTGACATGGCTGTGTGCCAAAATAAAA
>NW_023339751.1:21006959-21011126 GCF_004916995.1 Morone saxatilis | reverse complement strand
TGTGTGTGTGTGTGTGAGGCAGGTTCACATAAAATTCATAACTCTCTGTGTCCTGCTTTTGAACTATCTTTGAAGCCCCAAAATTGTCTCATCCAGCTTGTGTTAGGTATCATTTCAATTGACACCATGCACTCTACTACTAGTGCTTTGAATTGAGCATACTTGCATGCTTGTTAGATGGAAACAGCTGTCAGGGGAGATAGCGAGAGTGACTCACTCCTCTTTCCCTCACTTATCGTTCGCCTATTCCAGTCTTGTTCCTCTTATTGTGACCTCCAAGAAAGTCAAAATATTCTGTTCGTTTTCTCTTTTCTCTCTATTTTTCCTCTTTCTTGTATTCACAGTGAGTGCACACACACGGTGACTGATTTTTGGAAATGTTGTGGCCAGAGGTGTGCAGCGTGCCAGTGGCACTGTTGGAAAAAGGGTTGGATTAGGGTGAATAAATTATTAATATGTGTTGTGCGCAGCATGCTCATGATCATTTCTGAAGAATTTGAGAGCTTCTACTGTAAGAAAGCCTCTCTCAAAATGAAATGGAAACCTGTGCGCAAGAGGTGCAGCAACACTGCAAACTAATAAATTGCATCTTGAATCAGCCACAGAGGCTCTCTTTGGTTTAGTTGGCTTATGTTGACAATATGGCAATAACAAAGCAACATTTACAGCTCAACTTGTAACACAATTAAGTCTTATTTTGCTGTCATTGTGGTAATTTAGTTAATGAGGATGTATCAACAATGAAAAAAAATGTATGTAGAAAGAGGTTTAGCGATGTAAAGTTAGCACCACCAACTCCACCACCCCTGTGAATAACGTGCCTGTGTCTGTACTGTTTGCAGGTTTGACTCCACTGACATATTAATCAACATGGTTCATTCGGAGAAAACTGTGTCCAGATTGTGATGTCCGCAGCTGCACAGGGTGGAGTTGGATGCTGGCCCTATGGACAGTTTTTGCTTCCAAAAAAATAGTATTGGGGCAAAAATGAATCTGAGAGATTAATAAGTGGCTATCCACAAAGTCAGTGTCGTGTTCACGGTTATTTGAGCTCCTTCTTATTGAATTGGTCCTTGGAGTGCATTCTTTACCTTTACCCATTTAAAATAAAAGCTTGATTAAAATATGTAATTTAGTACACCCTAAATAATGATTTTAATACATCATTATAATACAGCACAGTGTAGAGTAATTGAACAAAGGGAAGTTCTTAAATTGCAGCACTTTATGTAATTAATCCTTAAATCACAGGAAGTGTGTGAGTGTCAGAAACAACAAACCAGACTGTCAGGAACAAGAATGCTGCCATGACCTGCATGTACAGAAAATCCACCACAAAAACAAGATCACAGTGTATTGTCAAGTCTTCATTATTCCTATTTCACCCCGCCGATGGGGGTTTTAGAAACTGACATGGTTTCTCAGAGTAACAATGTGACTAGTTGGTCCATAAAGTCAAGATCACACTGTTGACTGATAGGAATTCTGGTGTGGTATGTATTGTTATTTTTAGTGCCTGTTGGTTCATGCCTGCCTCCTACATCACCACAACATAAGCACTGTCAGTGCATCTCGCTTTCCTGGGTGTAAATATCTTTTAAATGCATGCCACACTGTCTACATGCTTTCATATGTGAGTCCTGCATTCCTGTTTGGTCTTCCATAGTACATTTTCAGCAGAACTAATGGATGTTTGTTTGGCCATAGTGACTGTGTAATGAATGACTCATAGTGTGAATGGCACTGAGACTGTTCCCCCTTTAAAGCTGCATTGACGGCAGCTCATCCGCCAGCTCGTCTAAATACAGAAACCTGTACTTGTGTTAACGAAAAGCTGAATTCAGGTCAAGTCATTATGGCATCATCAATGAAAATAGCATCATTGTCGAATAGCTTGCATGCTGCCTGGTTCATGCTTTTAATAAGACAGCAAAGGTTAGAACCCAAGATGGTTAGCAGCAGTTTCACTTTAAAGTAAAACAGTTCGATCTGTTTTCTGACTGAAATGGAATATGTGGGTGTTGTATCATTCATAGAGGGATTTTATCAAATGGTTGGGGGAGGGGGTTAAAAAAGTGTCTGCAGCCTAGTGAATGCACAATAGCAGAAGGACGTGCAGCGGTGGAGGACGGTTGACCTCCATCCACGAGGGAGAAATTAATTTATACTCTTTTGTAATTTTATCATCTGACATCCAAACACACACCTCCAAACCGACGACATCACTCTGCTTGCTGCCGCAATCAACAAACTAACAGCCAAGTGCGGGAATGAGAGAGGTCAGCTTGACGAAGTCCAATTACCTCAGGAGGAGACTGGAAAAAAAACACACATACATAAACACACACATGCACTTTCCCCCATTTTCTCTGTCGCTTTCACACTGTATCTTATCCTGCTGTATAGCCTCTGTCTGATATTTCCCATAGCTTTTTATAACATAAATGACTCACCACCCTGGCAAACTAGCCCAATAGCTTATCACATCTCAGCACACAGAGGCTATGAAGGGAGTCACATGTAAACGTTCATACACTGACACACACACACACCCATCCATCCACCCACACGTTTTCACACACACCCCCACACACGATCACGTCCAGCTATTGTGTATTTAAAGTGGCAACCTGCTGTTTTCATTCCTCCTGGTCTACTGTGCCTGTCAGGGGCCTCTGATACTCCTGTTTAATGAGCAGAGGCTTTCCTCAGGCTTGCTCCTAGTCTAGTCTGCTTCTGTTGCTGTGTGTCTGCTGTTGTAGCGCTGACCAGAGGAGACATGCAGGTCTGTGTCCCAGGGCTAATTGCTGCTACTTGGCTGATAGTCTTTCCGTGCTCCACTCTCATTGACTCCCCGGACTCCAGGGGGATTCCCACAGGCACCCAAAGACAAACAAACCTGGGCGGACAATCGATAACGGATGCAAGAGTTACCGCTCGGCGCAGCCGCTGATTAAGATTCCCGGGGAGTGTGCATGTGTATGTGTACGTGCACTACGTAAGAACATGAGTTTGTGTAGGTGTTTGCTGATTGTCCCCACTCCTTCAACGCTAACTGGAATCTTCAGTCAGTCCCTAAGTGCTTGTTTATGTGATTTTGATTAAGAGCGTCCCAGAGTTCAGAGGCATCCTCACAAAAACACCACATTAATGCTCTCAGGTAATTATTCCCACAACATCTCAGGTTCACAACAAGGTAGGTGAGATCGTGCCTCTGCCTAAATATGAGACCTGATAATTTACAGTGTTAAATAGTGAACGCTTTTATCAGTAGACTGAAAATATAGCTTTTATAATTTCCCTCTTTTTATATAATATGTGATGAAATGTGTCACATAAGTGCAACAACAACAAAAACAGAATATACATTATATATACACAATGGATTACATAAACACTCTGTGCCCTATAGTGAAGCACCCCAGAACACTTATTATGCAAATGTTCTTTTCTGCTTTCAATTTCTTAACCTGCAATTTTAATTTAATCTTTTATTCTAAGTTTTAATTCCTCTTAATCCTCTTATTTATTTTTAGTATTTAAAGAGCACCATTTTTTACATGTTTCCCAAAGTATATTCAAATAGACTATTATTATTTCCAATGTAGAAACATCTTTATAGCATTATGTAAATTACATGATTACAATCCTGGACACTGCTGATTTCCAGTTTAAGAGAATTAAACTTAAAGAATATTTAGTTGCTATTAAGAGTTGTCTTGTTTTTGTGAATAAAGACATTAAAAAAAGCATTGTGTGGCATGACGTGTCCGTGTGTGCCAATGACTGCCACTGGCTAGAAAGAAATGCTGTGTGCTAGTGTCATCTCGGCTTTCCTCACTCTCTCTGCCCCTCCATCCCTTCTCCTCCTCTCCTCTGTGGGCTCATGTTTGCTTTTGTTCTCGTCTCCAGCCCGCCTGACTCACAATGATGATCTTGACCAAGTGCAGGGAAAGGTCAAGGTTGGCCGGCAAATTGCCTCAAAGCAATCAGCCTTGTCTCTCTGCGCTAACAGTGTGAGCTCTCTGTCTCTGTCTCTGTCTCTGTCGCCATCTTGCCATCTCTCTTTCTTTTTTCTCTTCTTCTCTGTCTTTGTATTTACCCGGTGGGGGAGATGTGTGTCAGGGCAGATTGGCAGCAGGGGGGGGGGGTCTGCCCCGCTTTGAA
>NW_023339751.1:20995458-21006859 GCF_004916995.1 Morone saxatilis | reverse complement strand
CTCTCTCTCTCTCTATTGACACAAATGCTTACTCGACACATGGCTCTCTCTCTGTGTCTCTGGAGTGGTTGTCCATCAGTTTGTCGGCTCTGCTCTCTTCGCAGCTGGGACTTTGCACCACCATTTTAACCAGCAGGGGTCTGCTTCCAGCCCCAAACACTCTGCTACCATCGGTAAGCCTCGTGGTTAGCAGCACAGTCCAGCGCAGGCGGCCTCACTACCACACTGTCTGTCTGTCTTGTTGTCGGTATGACGGCCTGTTGTCCTCCGCTCTTACAGCCGCTTTGCCATCCTCAACACTGCCCCGCGGCAACACACATATTTGTGGTTTAAAACATCTACGTGTGTTTGTGTTGAGAGTGACACATCGTTATAAGAGTGTGAGCTGCCCTCTGCTTAATGCAAGCCTGTCTGCCCCCCCCCTCCCTCCACTACCACCACAAGCCTGCTTCTAAATGTGCTTCTTCTTCTTCTTCCTGTGTAGCAGTGATGTGTTCTGTGCTTACAGCTGATTACCGGGGGGTCTTGGCTTAAGCGAGGTCACCGCACTTACCTGAGTGTGTTTTCCCGGGCGTTGCACCAAGAAAACAACAAAAGCAATGCTAGCACAAGTGATTTGTCTCCCCAGAAAAGTGGAAATAAAAGTAACTCTCACTCTAAATCCAACCATTGTTTCTGAAGGCTCATTCGGTGCACCTAACATGGCCGCCACAGAATACTGGATGAGGTTGCCGTGGAAATATGACGAGGACGAAGAGGACAAGACGATGATTTTCACTGAACTTATAAAGTCGTTTCAGTGCCAGTTATTCCGAGCCATTACGCCCACGTGTGTCCCTACGGGAGTGAATTACACAAGCCGGCAGATTAAACTAAAAGTTTAAAGTGTGTAAGCGACGACTGTCAGCAAGTCAGAGTCCAAACTAATGATTTCGTGTTCGTTATTCGATCTTAGAAGCACCACTTTGTTCTATTAACTAACAATACAAATGTATGTGGGAGGATTGATGATTTTTTATCACATTTTTTGTCTCATTCTTCAGTAAATGTGAATAATAACACCAGTGATGATTCTCGTTCACTCATTCGTCAGTTCATTCTGAAACTGTGTGATTGGTTCCTTTGGTGTTCTTCGGTTCTGTCCTCACTCTTCCTGTGTTAGGTAAGGTTAACGGCCTCCTGGGAGGATACGAGAACAGAACACTTCAGCTCTCTGAGTCAGATACTCTGCACACACTGAACAAAGTTCATTTTTCCATGACACCATTATCAAACCTCTCTGTCAGCCATCGTAGGTGTTCCAAATAAAATCAATTACCTTGCACTCTTGGAAATGACCGAGCTAATTCTGTGTGGTGGCACAAAAATAAAAAAAAAAAAGTGTTTGATTAGGTTTTCGACAGCGTTCCTCGTGCTCAGTTTATGCTTTATAAACCATATGATCTCAGAGCTGGCATTGCTTTTATCCCACCGTGTGTGTGTGTGTGTGTGTGTGTGTGTAACATGCAGGTGCTCTATACTCCATACATTTTTCCATCATCTACATAGACTTTAATGCAATCACTCCAGCAGCTTGGTGTAAATTTCCCTCCTTTTCTCTCCTTCTCGCATAAACTTTCCCCCCCTCCGCTCATCTGCCCGGCTACACAAAGCCCATTTATTATGATTGCATTAACATAAATGATTTTATAACATCTGCTTGTCAATAATTATCGTACAAATTCCCGTGCCCTCTGACCCGTGCTCCGAATGAACCCCAGGTGTAAGGCACTGTCGGGCTAATGAGTAGCGCCGCGCTAGCACATTGTCCCCACGTCAGTGCACACACACAGCCACCCAGCCACTTCAATTAGAGCCTGGCACACGCCTTAATATTAGCCTAAAATTGAGGAATCATGCACTAATTGAAAACATTGCATTCAAGAAGGGAGAGGCTGTAAGCAAATGGTGAAGATATTTGATCTAATATCCTGACGGATGCATAAATGGCTGAATATATGGAGCGAATATGTTGCAGAGCTTTGATGCATTTATTATTTGCAAGTACAGAAAATTATAAATAAATGGATCATAACAGACTACAACACACTATAATGTAGTTGTAAGCAGACATAAGGACAATTGCTTAGTGTTTATTAATGTATTTGTCAACAACGATAACTTAATGAAAGACTGATAACAAAGTTGCAATCATTTGAATATTCTTTCAAATATTTATTGGTGGTATTTATTAATTAAGTAGATTTTTGTTTATTAATACAGCTTCACTCTCTGAGACAACGGAGCAATCTCCATCTGCTGATGAAGGCCACAAGATGCAGCTGTAGTGAGCGGACTTTTACATTTATTACTATTTTCCAAGGTCAGAAATGAACCTTCAACATGTCTGAGTCATGAGTTCTGAACACATTTATAAACATATGAACTTATGTTTTAAAATCATTTGTACATCAGTTACGGATGCTTCATAGGAGAAGTTAGAATTCTTATTAATCAAAAAACGTAAAAATGTCCTTATATCTGCTGTGTTACAAACAATTAATGAAGTGTTTGTATACTGCTTATGAATGCTAAATAGAGAGGTTAAAATACAGTGTTTTTACAATAATTGTCAGACAAGATGACCAATAATGCTGCTTCTTTAACATATTTTGGGGTTGACAGAGTGTAAGTCTCTAATACTTCAATAATATTTGCACCTGTCTAACAGATATGTATAAAATTATATTGAATTGTATTTATTTTACACAAAAAAAGAGTCAACTTCATAATAACGGTGCTCGTTTATAGAAATAATATCTTGCACTTTGATGCTCCTTTAAGCAAAGCAAAGTCAAATATTGTGGGGCTTTAGCAAAAGTCATATTTGCAAATTAACAAATAAACATTGTGTATGCGTAATTTTCTTATTTTTTTAATTACAGCAACAAGAGTTAATAAAATCCACCACTTCCAGAAGTACCATACAAACTCCTGTAGGCTATATTTACAGACTAAAATGTAATTGAGTGAGATCTTAACGAATAACAAATCATCCTCAAACATAATGATAGCAACTATCTAATAACAGAATTAAAACAAATACACAGTACAAACACTTTAATGCCACATGCTCACATTACAAGTGCTCAAAGACACTGAAGTGCATCAATCTATTACACAAGTCTTTTTCTCCCTGAACACCAGTCTAGTTGCTCTATATCAGACACAACTGCAGTGTCAGATGCAGTCTTAATTGAAAAGTTAATTAACTTTTTGAAGTCATCAGCTGTCATTCCTGCAAATCAGACTCCAGTCCGCCCCCCCGAGACCAACTGTATATCAGTCTTAATGGCTGGGGACCCACTGCTTGGCTACGTGGGAACATTTGGTCATTGAAAGTAGCATTTATGGAGTATTGTTTAATTAAAGTCAAATTAAGAGAACTGTATGCAGAATTTAATTTCTGGTATGAATTATTGTCGAAAAACAGAGTGCAACTCAGATAATCAAACTTTTCATTATCCTCTCCTCCCTCCTGAGGTGCCTCCGCTGGTTCTTTGTTGACGACTCCCAGAACATAAATGAGAGGAAGCTACCCACAATGCATTACATATCTACAAGTTTTCTCTCATACATCAACTTCCCTCTGTCGAACAAATTTTTTGTTTTTAACGAACAAAAGCTTCTGCTTGCAGCCCCGTCTGGAGTAGATAACTGTCTCAAAAGTGTTGCTATCAGTGTGATATTTAAAATTCCACAGATATTATGAGGCCACGAGAACCTAAATTGTATGTTAGAAACAGTTTGTTCACCAGTGTTATCGCCATGATACTAAAATACACCAAGATGAACCAGTAAGGTCTCAGAAAAACATGATTTTTAAAATGTCTACATGTTTTGGACATAAATCAGTAACTTATTTTGGGCATTTAGTTCTTTGCTCGGAAAGTGTAGACATTTTTTGGAGAGTGGTGACATTTTTGAGAATTGAAGACATTCCTTGAAAGCGTGAGCATTTTCAGAAAGTGAGGATATTTTTGGAAAGTGAAAGTATTTTTTGGAAAGTGCAGACAGAAACCGTCATTTTTTTCACATTTTAGAAAGTGCAGGTTTTGGAAAGTACAGTAATTTTACCTTTATTTTGTCAGTATTTACTGACAAACTACTTTTTACTTTATTTACAGTGTAAAGAGGTAGGAAATATGGGGAGAGAGAAGGGGGTGACATGCAACTAAACTCTCTCACGTTGCAATTATATAGTAAAAAAACTTCATTTATTTGCAAAAGGAAATTATTTGACAAGAAACTTGACAATGTTAGGAGTACTAAAACTGTGTTGGTATGTTCTCAAATGTATTTATTCTCACCATCCACTCGAGTTTCTGGAACTGGATTTTATACATCAAATCATATTTATCGAGGTGAAGACATTATTTCCGTTTCAATAATAGTTTTTTCCAAGTGTACATTTAGGTTAGTGTGCCATCACAAGTGCTCACTTTTGATATAAGACAGAAGAAAATGTGAAAACAAAAAAGCTGTACACTAAAACTTCTCTTCAAGTGGAACCTTTCTGCTGATGCAGTTTCCTATAATTTCCTAAAAAAGAGTTGATATGTAACTGAGTATTTACAGAAAATGATTAAGAAATTATGGACCTGTGAAATAAAGTGTTACCATTTTTTTTTACGTCTTGCTTCCACACCTTTACTTTCCACTGCGTTATGTCAGTAAATTTCTTTCTGGCAGAGTCTCCATCACACAATCTTTCTCCTTTTCCCCCCATACTGACTGTTTCATGCTGACGTCTGAATGCAGGCCAATGTTGTCAGATTCAGCAGGAGAGGAGTTAATATTCAGCCATACTGCTGTCTCATTTTAGAGGTTCTGTGGAGACGGGTCCTCCCGTGTTGTTTCGGGGGGTCAGCGCAGGTTTAATTGATTCTCCTTCTCCCTCCGTCTCTTATTAGGGCCACAGCGCCTCTCCATGGGAACTGCTAATTGGCCCTCCCCAGTGGCCACTTGGAGAAGCAGGCAGACGTGGCCCGGTAGACACTTCTGCCGGTCCGCAGGGACAGCGGCGGATAAGAGATTCATGCCGACTATGCGGCTATGTGGATCTGCTTCTTTAGGGACGACTGACTGATGTCTCCCTCCTTCACCATCTGGACACCAGATTTACTGAGGAACCGACTGAGACCAGAGAGACTCAATGTGATTTTTATAAGAGAACACCTCTGTATGTAAGACTGTGTGACTGGTGTATGTGTGAGTGTGTTCTAAAGTCCTTGTGAGGACCAATTTGAGTTTTAGAGTGATTTTTGGAAACTGGGGATGCTCTTGAAATGTTTTCAAAAGCGTGGACACTTTTAAAAGATAGGGAGATTTTTGAGAAGGGAGGACATTTATTTGAAACTGAACACACTTTTGTAACATTTTCCAAAAAAGTGAGGATGTTTTTGAAAGGTTAAGACATTTTAAGTCAGGACACTTTGAAAAAAAGTAGGGACATGTTCGGATCGTGAGGACATTTGTGACATATGAGGGCATTTTTAGAAAGAAGACAGTATCGGAAAGTCAAGACCTTTGTGAAAAGTTGGGACATTTTCAAAGGTCATTCTTGGAAAGTGATGGCATTTCTCGAACAGTGAGGACATTAGGTCAAGTGAGGACACTTTTAGAAAAGAGAGATGAGTGCACTGCTTCTAGGGTTAAGTTAGGTTTGTTAAAGTTTGGGGAGAGGGGATGTACAAACGCATGTGAGTGTGTGTGTGCGAGAGACGATACAGAGAGAAGGTGTGGGAGTATATGGGATGATTTAAAGGTCGTGTGTGATGTGGGCATGGCGTGTGTGTTCTGTGCATGTGCATGATGTAGGTGTGTGATTTCATTAGGAAGGAGTGACAGTTGTGGGTTTACTCTATGTGCGTAATTGCTTAAGTTGTATGAGTGGGTTTTTTTTTTTGAGGAAGTGGGAATTGTGTCTTTTGGGCCGTGCACCTGTCAGGTTAGTGCGCGCTCATGTGCGGCCCGTGGCGAATTAAAATGCCCAAGGGTCTGCAAGTGCATTTGTTTGTGCATTTATTTGTTTGCCTGCCCGTGTGTGATAGGACATTTGTGTGTTTGTGTAACTGACCTTGATGTTTCTTACTCAGAAGTGAAGATGAGCAGATAGACAGCAGACTTTCACCTCTTCTTTTTTTCTCGCTTCCCTTGAACCACAAAGACACAGAAGATGTTCCGTTTATTCCCTGTCAAACTGACGTTTACTCAGTCTCTGCATCCTGTCTGTGCTCGATATAAAACCAGCACGTTTCCTCGAATATGACATTTAAATATTTTAGGTAAACTTTTGTAAGAGAGCTGGAAGACAGTGCAGGAGTGTTTTTTTTTTTCTGCCTCCGGACAAACGGATTTTCCTTTCATACTTTTTAAAATAAACCTGAGCAACAATGCAATACCGAGAAAAGAAAAGGGTTTCATATGCATATGTTGAGATATTCTCACGGTGCTGAAGGGCTGAGGATGCATAATTTTTACAGTAACTTGAATAATATCAAAACACTCACATCACTGTGACTCAATAAGTACCCGCGGCTAAAACTTTGTGTTTCAGTCTCTTTGTTGTGGCACGTGTTTTTAATGAAATGCCCCAAATTTACCTGAAGTGCTTGTCACCACTTTTTCAGTTTCATTTTTTGTAGACCATCAAACGGAAATCCACCAAGAATAAAGGTTTTCCACTGCATGCTTCTACATCTTCAAAACAAAAAAAGACAATCCCTACAGTTTACTCTGGTTTAAATACCAATGTCAACATTGTTAGAGCAAAAAGGTTGTAAAAGGGATCTCCTCTGCAAGAATTGTTTCAAAATATATTGAGCAAGGAAACATCCTGTGCAAAAAAAAAGAAAATCATATCAAAACTCACCAGTCATAATGGTTGTAAAACCACAGTGAAGTTACAACTGTGCAGGAAGAGTGGAATTGAAAATGAATCAGGCGTGAAGTTTCTCAGCATGAGTACAGAGAAATCACAGTGGATTCCAGAGAGAGCCCGGGAGTCAGGATTAGCGTTTGAAGGCTAAATGGTGTTATCGGTTCTGATTAAGGAGCATGTACGTGGTACTCGCTCCACCTCTGAGACAGCCATGGATGTCAATAGGGCTAATTGGCTCATTAGACCAGGTATTTAACTGTGCTATAATCATTCTGTGTCATCACTTAAGCCCTGGTGGAGCACGAGGGGCTCTGGCGATTGAATACCCCCCTAACCTCTGAAATAATTTGAGATACAAGACGGAGAGGCTTGTCTGACAGGAAGAGTGCACGGTGGCTCATGATATCCTCTGCTGTGTGGATTCTCAGTTTTACTTTTCCAGTGATTATGTGAAAGGAAGAATCTACCTTGTGAAAAGACTTATGGTGCACACCACGACGTCCCATTCAGATATTCACCTGAATCTACTGCAGACACTTTTTTTCAGCGAGTGGTAAACGTATTATTAAAACCTACAAAGACTAGATGCCAAAAATGAAAAACAACAACTTGGCAGTCATAAAAAAAAAAGCACATTTTAAACAACTAAGTAATTACAGTGCACTGAACGACAGGTGCAGTATGATACAGATCTGGCAAAAGGCAAACCCCCCAAAATCTGGTAGCAACACAAATTCTTGCATATGAGTTTGAGATTGTAATTTATATTGCAATGAAACAAACACTGATGATTCATGTTGCGGTTTGCATGGAAAAGAAAAAGAGGAAAAGAGAGGTGGACAACATGGACCGGAGAGTTTACCGTATGAGAGAAACTTTGTGTGCTCGGTCTCTGAGACTGACAGCATGAATAATCCACCGTCAGTCACAGAACACTGCTCTGTTTTTCTGCTTACTGATTTCAGACTGTTTCTTTTTCTTCCCCTCACACATGTAGCATGGATGGTCCCAATTCCAGTCATAAAAAATATATGCACGTTTAAAATAAACTGAATAATCCTTAAACAAACCTGAACACACTTCGGACTGGAATGGCTTCTATCCATCACGTCTAAATCCATGTAAGTATTGGACTGTAAATTGATCCAAAGTGCAATACAGATTTAGTGATGGACACTAATGGAAAACACAAAGATGCCCTCTTCCAAGATGCCCTCTTCCAACATCTATAGTCACACTAGAGGTCTTCACAGGGTCCACTTGGTTTTAAAGGAACTGAGGAACTAGAGACCTGAGTTGGACCAGTTCGGGTAGGTCTTACTGTCTTGGATCTGTGCGTCAATATGTTTAAAACCAGAGTGGATTCTGAGCATTGTGTCACTTCTGATTATGTCATACGTCGTAATCATCGCAAATATTTTAGATTTATAAAAACGTGTGCTACTAAATGACAATAATTTGGGGAATTTGGGTGCAGGAGGTGAAAACAGGACTTTCTATTATTCATATAAATTAGTCTTTGAAGACAAACAAGTACATTTTTTATTTATTTAGTTTCTACAACTTCATATTTGTCTATAAGACATAATTATTATATTGCTTCTTAACTGAGAGCAAATCCTGCTGCTGCAATGTTCAGATCAACTACTCTTTAGATCGGGATTATCCTCGAGTCTTCTTCGTATCGTGTCGGGGGGGAAGGTTTTCTATGAGTGCTGTTTCAGATTGGGTCCAAAATCAAGTGTGAGCACAGTACATACTCAGAACCTGATTAGAATCAGTATTGGGAAATAGCCTATGTGTTGGAGGTGTGAGGTTCAAAGTTTGATGTTCGGTGTGCAACTTTTCATCTGCCAATTCACTTATAAACCCAGTGACTAATCCATAACAAGTTACTGCCAGTTTCTGTCACCGTAGACCTCTTGTGGCTACATCATGATACAAGCCACATAAGCGTTTTTTTGCTAGAAGGCTTTTATGGTGGCAAGAAATCGCAAAACAGCCAAGTGCAACATCCAAACTGCAGAAGCTGCAGTTTGTAGATAAAGGTAAAATGTGTGACAAAACAGCATTATAATGAAGTGCTAGTGCTGCAGAGATGCTATGGCCTACAAATTTTGTTCTCCAGAAGAAAACATGTTTGTTTGGTACAGACCTCAACAAATGTCACAGCGTCATGATTTTAATTATTTTTGTCAGTCAAAATGAACACTGGCGCAAAAATGCTCTTTCCTACTAATCACGTATCATATTGCAATTGTAATATCTGTCAAAATAGTTGCAATGTGATATTTTACCATGTCACCCCAAAATGTGTTTGTGTGTGTGTGTGTGTGTGTGTGTGGTCAGGTTTGGATTGCTGACTGTGCGTAGATGATCCTCTGGATGTCTGCTGAGGCCGGAGTTATTTTCCTGGCAGGGAGCATCTCTTTGAATTGAGACCTTCCTCTCTGTCCTCTCTGCTTCTTTCACTCTTCCTCCTCTCATCTCGTCATCTGTACTCACTTCATGTCTCTCTGTCTCTCCCACTAGATACATAAACACACTCACAAAGACACACACACACACACTTTTCCTGCAGTCCGCCCATAGAAAGATGTATTCCCCCCCTCGCTTCCAAACTGTGTTTTCTCAAATGATTTCATCACTAAAGCATGTGCTAGCACTGTTTCCCTCTGTGCCTGTGCGTTTCTTCTGTGTTTTTATGTGTGTGTTTGTGTCTCTTTCTCTACACGTAGTGGGTGGTTGTGTTTACAGCGAGAGCAGGCCCTGGATTATTTGTGCTCATGTTTGGTTGTTTGCCCATGTTCTCTTGTAACTCTCAGTCCATTTTGATTTTGTTTTCCTTTTTCTGCCTCTGACGTGATGTTCAGGCAGCTCGCTCAGGCAGGGAGTGTGTGTGCATGTGTGACAGAGAGCGAGAGAGAGAGAGAGAGAGAGGGGAGGGAGAATGTGATAGCCATAAACACATGCACATACACCAGGTGAATACACACACATTGCCAGAGGGTGAGCAGTCATTTTGTCTTTTCCAGTCACTTTCTGCCAGGTGGCGTGGTCAGAGATTCATGTTTGTTACAGCTGTGCTCTGTATCACCTGAGGCTGTTATTGTGCTTGGCAGCTTCTTTACACCTGTCTTTCGGTACTTGCTAGAAACTGGGAGATATCAACACTTTCTGCGAAAAGCTTAAGTGCTTACAACTTATCTGTAATGTTTCTGATATTCAGTGGAAATTTAAATGTGGTTTACACACTTTTATGTATGCTTAGCCACATACATCTCTGTCAGCCAGATAAGACGTGTATTGGTTTGTCAGTCAAAAACACAACATTACACTGCATTAAATAAATTTGTCTAATGTAGTTTCAATAATTCAACCTCCCCAGTTGAGTTAAATGTCAGTAAAAATGTAAGTAAATTGCACGCCTCTCCAAATAAACAGCTATTCAGTTTGTTCAGTGTTTAAAACACAGAAATAAAAAATGATCAATAGTTCCTCAATACTTTTTGGCATTTTGCCTATAATGAACACCTTACAGTGTCCCACAGTATATACAGTAACAAAAGGGGGTGCAACATGCAACATACATCTCCTGCCAGAATTGAAAGCAGGGATATCATGTCTTGCCTGATCTGCATCTTAACCACTAAACCAGGGTTAGGCAACGTGCAGCTGCAGCAGCCCTTCTCCATTAGCTCCCTTTGGCACATGACATTTTTATTTATCATTGTTCTAAAGTGATTCATACATTCTCCTATTGTAAAATGTGTAGACATTAGACACAGAATAATTTTTTTTTTAACATTTTGTCAACTAAAATGTGCATCATGTGTTGCGTCGGGACCTGGCACCTTTCCCTCTATATTTTGCTGAACCTCAATAGCGGTGGCTACTAGTCTTGAGTCTCCCAAGAAATCAGAAGAAAAGTCTTATAGAATTGAATAGTGTGTGGACAGATGTGTTTGCTTGCTCACCAGTATTCTTGATCTGCAGAGAGGAGAGAGAGAGTGCTGAAGATCTGGATGTGATGAGTAGTGGACTTCTGATGAGCTCAACCTGGGCACTGGTTATGATGAACTGAAGGTGAATGGGGTGGAGGAGGGTCGCAACAATTTCACACTGAAATTACATCCTGAAAAGCAGCAGAGAGGAGAACAGATTTAAAGTTTGACAGCAGCGACATCACAGGAGGTTGTGTGTTGGAAATGCTCACAATGGCTGAATAAAAAAGGAGAGTGAGAGAACTGTGAATGAATGAGGCAACGATGGAGGTCTTACTGCTTGAACTTACGCTGAGCTTCATTAGTTGCATATGCATTTTGAATAAAATAATAATTTATTTTTGCCTCATGTTCCCACTGGATGGGAAATTCCTTCTACTAGTGTTTGTTTGCTTTGGTTCCCACCTTCTTTACATGCGATGTGATTGCTGGTGTGTTTTTGGGATGAATCAGAAACAGCGCAGTGTGATTAGAG
>NW_023339751.1:20990116-20995358 GCF_004916995.1 Morone saxatilis | reverse complement strand
TAGGATCTAGTGGCATCTAGCGGTGTGGTTGCAACCAGTTCGTCTCACCCTACCCTTCTAAGTGTGTAGGAAAAAGGCCCTATCTAGTGCCAATGTTTGGTTTGTCCATTCTGGGCTACTGTAGTACATGGCTCTTCTTCTCCATAGAAGAGGACCTGCTCCCTTTGTAGATAAAAACAGCTCATTCTAAGGTAACAGAAACCCAACAGTTCTTATTTTCAGGGGATTATACACTAATTAAAAATATCGTATTTCATTTCAGCAAATAGATCCTCCTAAATGTAACACACTGGACATAAAACATAAAAAACAAGCAGTGGTATTCAAAAGTTGCAGTTTGTCTGATGTCTATGGCACAAGACTTAATTCATTTCCTGTCACAGCAAAACAATAATCTATATTGAATTAGTATGAAATTAGCAATGCTATTGTCATGCTGTTGCGAGAGTTTGAAAGTAGCAGATGAACTAACAGACAGCCGCTCAGATTATAGAATCGAGAGATGACAAACATGTCTTAAAAACAAATAAAGAAACAGTTGACACAGATTTCCTGAACAGTCTTTGCTGTAATATTGGAAACAAACACAGACTGAAAATCTATCAAGTTTCAGTCCAACTGTAAAAACAGTTCCTTTAGACAACATCCACATTATTGTTCAGTTATAGAGAAAAATCAATGTTTTAAAAACAAACGCTATCGTAGCCATCATTTTAGGGGTAATATAAATACAAACACTTATAACCTGATATTCAGCCAGAAATCCTGTACCACTAAAGTAATATTAAGCTTGACATGCACAGGGACAAAAAGCCAGGCTAATGAGCCAACTTTGTCCTCTGTTATACTCTAATGGAAGACATTTTCTGTCAACACTTGTCTAATTGTCCTGTGATGGAGGGACACTAGACTTTACCACAAACACTAATCTGATTACTGACAAAAGAGGTAAATGGTGAGTGTGTCTGATGGGTTGTATAGACTGTACATGCACAGCCAAATGACTATTGATCCACTGAGCCTGCGTGGGGCATGACAGAGAGGTTGTGACATCATTATTATGAGACAGAGATTTAATGCATTGGCTAGTTGTAGGTTTAAAGTATTACAGCCTGCCCGTAACAACTGCTGTTGTATTTCTTCATTATTTATAAGTCAAACTGTTTATCAGTGGTTTAGTTTTTCATGTACTATGAAAAATATTGAATCTAACCTAAACAGTATAGCTGTATTAAGTATTTTTGACTTGGAACAACAAAGTTTGATTGGTCCACAGTAAGTTACCTCACTTGCTTCCAAGAAATCTTAAATAAAGTTAATAGTCCCCAGAGGAGGATTTGTAACAACCTTGGTATTCTCACAGCCACCTAACATGCCACCATGGGTCAAACCTCCCCTTTGTAACTTACAATTTAACTGTAAGACTGTCATGTAATTTATTGAAAACATCTGTAATCCCCAGAAGACGAACCCTTTTTGTTGTGGACACTCTATACCCTTCTTTTTGACACCGCCTTTGTGTCAAAAAGTAAAAAAGGGTACCATTGCGTATAAAGTTGTGATACATTTATGATGAAACAGCATTGCAGAGGTTAGAATTAGCACATTAGAGGGTGGGATCATCATGTTTTCTTCACTGGAAAGGCGCTTTATCTACCACAGGGACATCCAAGACGGTACGCTGTGTTTTTTCAAACACAACAAACATGATTGCACTGTTGCATTGCAGTTATTGACCTCTCCTCACCACCCTCATTTCCCCTATTTTGATCATTAAATCAGTGACACTCACTTATGATGTACTCAGACCAGATTTTGCTTGACCTTCATATCTATGTGGAACAAGGTGAGACACATTTGTCTCTTTTGCTTGAGTTCAATCTGATTGAAATAATGACTGACATCATAACTGTATGGTAGAATAATACATGAAGCAGAAGAGGAAGACGCTGCTTGGCTGCAGTGAGCGCAAAGTGTCAAAGATTGATGATAGTAAAATGTTCCTTCCTGCTTTTGGCCACACCACAAGTAAAATTTGCCTGTCAAACTTTTGTATTACGACATAATGACTGCATCAAGTCTGGATTCCCATGAAATTAGATACGAATATTCATGGTCCCAAGTGGACAGATCCACTATTAAGTTTCTTGATCCCATGGCCTATTGCACAACACAACTTACATCTTATAATATTTCATGAGAAAGTGGAATTGTTGAAATTTTGGGAGAAAGAAGAATTGCAATCTTTATGGGGTTAAAGGTGTGTGACACTTATCAGGATCTATTGACAGAAATGGAATAATATATTCATAGGTATATTATCATTACGTATAATCGACCTCGAAAATAACCACGGGCAAAAAAAAAAAAAAAAAAATCGTGTAGGTTTTATGATTGTGTTTACGCTTAGAACTGAGCCTTTTTTATGCACAGACACTGCCGGGTCACCTTACGGAGGGCACCATGTTGCATGTTTCTACAGTAGCCTGGAATGGACAAAGTTACAATCTGCAAATACACCACTAAATGGCACTAAATCCTACACGCTGGTCCTTAAAGTATCTGTTATGTTGCTATTTCGATTAAGCCTCTTTTGAAGAAGATCACAAGACATCTTGAATGAGGTAAAAAAACAATAAAATTAAACATCTTCTGTTAAATCTGTTGGTTAATGTTTAGTTTATAAAATTTCAAAAGCAGTAAATTGTCACATTTGAGAATCTGGACTGAAGAGTATTTTAGTCTGATAAACAAATAATGATAAAAACGGTCAAAAAACAAATTGCTTAAATAATTAATTAATAACCAAAATATTCTGCTCATAATTCATCAGCTTAAGAAAAAAAACCATGACAAATTTGATCAGACACAGCCAGAATTTCCCTTTGAAAACTTTTTAATGCAGCTACAGATACAGTGTCACTTGGGACTCTCTGTCCCATGATGATGATGTCATAACAACAGACCTTCGCTTCTCTCTCCTCTCTCTATCTCTCTGAAACGGCAATAGCCTCAGGGAGGAACACAGGGGTTATGATTCATGTAATACACCCACCAATCCAACTGTGACTGTGCGTGTGTCAGTGTGTGTGTGTGTGTGTGGTGGTGTTGTGGTTGCCTTTGCCTTTCCGCTTCGTCATCATAGCAGTGATTAGCCACACAGCTGGACAGATGGCTCTTCCGATGCTCCTCCTCCCAAACACTCAACGATGCATCTCTCTCTCACACACACACGACACACACACACACAAGCACACCCTACAACTCAGCACAGCGCGGTGGCAACTTCAGTTCACAAGCTGTGTCATCATCACCGCACACTGTCTGAGGCTTAAACACCCATAATCACACACGCGCACACACACACACGGGTTGAAGCCCATGTCAGCAGATGATGAGTCTGATGTCAGAAAAGCACTCTATTCTGTCTCCACTCAGCCTCTCTCTCACTAAAACACTCATGTGGTGGTTCTGTCCTTGAATGCCTTCCTTTTTTTATCAACCGGTAGGGTTGGTATTTAGACTGTATTCGGAACCGCGTACTATGCTAGCAGTATGTACAGTTTTGGACAAAATGTAACATATAGTATGCAAGCAAAAGCAAAATATGCAGTGTGCCAACAATACCCAGATGTTGTACTGACCAGTGGACCTCAACTATACCGTGTCCCATAATGCAAAGTGTTGCATTACTGCTTTCTACTGAATTGAAAATAAGATTTAGTTCTAATCTAAATGTTCATATTTGTGAAAATCATGAAAATCCACATTTATAATTATAAAAGCTGGGGTGGGTCGCTTTACAGTTTACTTCCGCTTTCCAAAACTGGAAGCTAGCTGAGCTTGGCCTAGAATACTGCTAAATAAATGGATTCCATACAGCATACCACTATGAAAAGCACTATGCGTTCATCAGTAGTATAATAGGAGGTTTTGAAGGCAGTAACAGCCTTTACGTCTGTGACTATCTAGTAATGCATATTTGTACTGCAATTTACTGTAAACATAATGAGTGTGTTTCGAGTTATGGTGTTTTTAGAAGAATATCCTGTTACCTAAATCTTCTCCTAAGGCATTCAAAATGTCACAGTTTGTGTTTCTCAGAAAACTAACATCAGCCCCCAGGTTCAGTTTCTTACAATATTTTCATTCAGGAATAAACCAATTTCTCCTGCATTCACAGTGGGACAGTCTAAAAGCTTTAATATAAAAGCAACTTGTAAAAGAAAATAAATTGACACGAAGGCAAGTTGCAGTGGTGTAAATAGTCTGACATCCTTTTGAATTGTTTATTAATAGATGGGGGATGGAGGTATAATGTAGCTTAAATTTAGCTTGGATTGATATTGAGATTGATAAGATAATAGCAAAATAGTAGAGGAACTGAAAGTAAAGGGCAACACACAAGGAAGGATATACCACTGTCTTATTTCAATCCCTATGAATTATGTCCAAATCGGATGAATCCACACCTCATAATTTTCAACGCCAATGTTCAGTGCCAAGGAATGTGGCCTTTATGTAGCGAGGAGAAGTAAGAGTATGGAGGTGGGAGTGGTGGATGGGAGTGAAGCATGGTGGACTTTGATGTGGGAGACTAGAGTTCATTTTTCATGACAGACCAACAATTAGTGCCTTTTTAACTCTAACCATGGTCTCTCCCTAACTTTAACCATACTGTAGTTGCTAAACAGTAGACGTTTAAAAAACAGTGTCATTAAATATTGTATGGCATTTTGCTAAATGGTATCATATTGATATTCTTCTTTCTCAGATGTTTTCTCTCTTCTCCTGGCTGGCTTCCGTAAGAGTTTGAATGTGCTATGTGGTGCGTTGATCTGAAGTTTGCTCGTGATAGACAGGTGGTTCATCCAATCACCTGGCCTGTATTTTTTGAACAATTTCTAACAACAATTCCCAAATTCCCAGGTAGTTTTTTGTAACAAACCACTTGGCACAGTCAGGTTAATACACAACAATCTCCTGTTATAACTGACATACTAATGTATGTTGTGATCAGTACAGCACTTAATATGATAGTCATGATTATTTTACACAACTAAGATGAGATAAGATGGACCTTCCCAAATGGCAAAATACTAGATAGATAACTTTTATGAATAAACTGCTGAATAGTAATAATGTAAGCTATATGGATAAACAAGAGGCTCATTTATTTATTAGAAGAAGAAGAAGAAGAAGAAGAAGAAGAAGAAGAAGAAGAAGAAGAAGAAATACTTTA
>NW_023339751.1:20978778-20990016 GCF_004916995.1 Morone saxatilis | reverse complement strand
TTGAACCAGCAACCCTCCGGTTCCCAAGCCAAGTCCCTACAGACTGAGCTACTGCCGCCCCTATTATTTGAATCCTTCAGTTTTAGTTTGTTAATACATTTGAGGACATTTGAAGGGGATCACTCAGATTCAATGTTGGATTGAAATTAAAAAAAATCTTCTTGAAGCCTAACCCTGGTGAAGTTCTGAATCACTATAGCCCAGTCTGAGTTTAACGGAAGGTTGCCAGTTGAAACTAATGTACTAACAGGGGAAATGCCTCATGACATTCATACTGCTGCCACTCACAAAAGTGACCCTAATGGGCTCCAACGTCATGTAATAGGATTTTAGTACCACCATAACATCTAAACTATGCTCACAGTATTAGTGGACAGATTAAATCAGACATGTAGTGGAGGGGTTTAAACCAAAACTATAATCCCATTTTGGAAATAAATATAGTACTTTATGTATTTATTTCTGAAGAATGAAAAGGTAGGGTGTTATTTTCATGCCAGTAACTCTTCTGACTGACTTGAAGAGGTGTTACATTTTTCATGCCATCTTGCAGAGTGTTGTCTGAACTCTGAGTCGCCTCAGTCCATTTATCAGGCTCCAGTGTGATAAATACAGCTTACTCGGCTCCAGTTGTCTGAGAGGCAAAAACCATGTGGCTTCAGCACATGGAGCGATGGCCCTACAACATCACCAGCAATGAAAGAGACTGTTAGAGATTTTTATTTTATTCTTTATTTCCTCCATCAATTAGCACCATCAACATTCTCTTCCAGAACCCTGCTGCATCTCTGTTGGGAGATAATGACTCAAAATGTTTGATCAGTGCAAGTTCATTTCACCGTGGCCTCAAGTGTTTCTGGCTGCCTGCACTTAGCATGCAAGAGACAAAGTGAGATTAATGCAGCAGTTTATACTAGCAAAACCTTAGGCAAGTAGATTCACTTTGATGTGCTGCATTAGACAGTTTCATGTTGAAACTGCCAGACAGGTCGGTCTACGAGTGTTTCTCAGCCTCCTCTCTGCTGTGAGGTTAATGGAGGATGAACAGGTAACCTATTTAGTCTGGTGAAAAGCTTCTACCTGGAAGTGTCGCTTCACTGCTGCAGTTGACAGCCCTGAAGGGGTGAATGTGCAGA
The DNA here is from genome assembly GCF_004916995.1 of Morone saxatilis. Taxonomy (NCBI): domain Eukaryota; kingdom Metazoa; phylum Chordata; class Actinopteri; family Moronidae; genus Morone; species Morone saxatilis. The sequence goes on along the minus strand of NW_023339751.1, from coordinate 20,988,880 downwards.
CCTTTCTGATTTGTTCCTGGTCATTCTGCTAGGCATGACTTAAAAAGACTTGTGTCTTGAGGGAGGGAAGTCATAAAACCTTAAAACCTATAGTCAGGTGATTCTACACTAATGAAAACATACCTATGAATAACATATTCAATGTATGCCAATAGATCCTCCTAAATGTTAAACACTGGACCTTTAATATTTACAGATAATCCAACCACAAAAATTAAAAACTTCAAATGCCTTTGCCCTCAAGCTCAGAATTGTAACAGCTCTGCTTTACAATAAACAAACTGAATTTGGTGTCATTTCAAGAAGCTCAAAATGGTCAGTGTTTACATGTTGTGTCAAAGCAGGACAAGGTGTGAAGTTGTGGCACATTGAAAAGTTACTGCGAGGATGGCTGAATGCACAAAGTGCTTCATTTCAACAGCATAGACTGGGGTTTGCAGCCCATCTCCTACCAACAGTGCTTTTTCTATCCTCCACTGATCAATATTTTTTATATTATCAATGGATTAAATAATGCTGTGCAGTTTGAAAGCTGTTGCTTATATTGATCAACTCACAGAGAATTATTAGCAACTCTACAGCTCTACTGCGCTTTTTTGGCCCTTTTAGCTAATTGTTTTGGTTTTACCGCACAGTTGGTTCAGTTTAGCCGCTCTCATCAGCTCCTGTAATTTGCCATTTTCAGCAAAATGACAAACCCACTGTACACACTGTCTGCCCAGCACCAAATGGCAAACAAAGTTAGTGGTTAGCTGGCAAGGGAAGTGGGACATCTGACAACAGAGCTAGATTCTCCCTCTGGAGTTGGAGTCCAAATCAGAGCTAAAAGAGATGTGGATAATGGTACATTCATCAGGTGGACACAAACATCTGTTGAGACAGTGACAAATGTTTTTCAAAATTCCAATGCTTAGTCAACTACTGTCCTAGAAATATAATACTGTTAGACTGTTAAGTGAATGTAAGAAAGGGTGGGGACTGGACTGGACAGGGAAAAAGAGAGACAGTGTAAGAGAGATCTTAAATAGTTAGTCTAAGTCAAGAGTGTTTGGGGCTGCTGACCACTCTTCATAGTATCTCAACATCGTCACGTAATTCTCCATATCTGGTCCAGACTGAGTTCTGTGTGTGCTTTTGTGTGTTAGTGTGACTCGTGTGTGTGTGTGTTTTGTATGTGATGACAAGCAAGACGTTATCTAGTCTGGACAAAGAGAGCAAGAGCAGCAGAGAAAATACAAAGAGAAAGAGGGAACGCCATTGGAAAACAAAGGGTGAGACTGCGGACCAATAAAACTACACAGAACACCAATACCTTAAATCAATAGACAGAGTCTACTCCCTATTTCTCCTTTATTGGATCTGTCTATGTGGATATGAGACACAACAGTGTGTGTTTGTGTGTGTGTGTGTCCCAACTGCACTCCAGTGACCACTGAGGCTTTAGTATTGAGTATTTTCAGGGCACAGCAGTGATATTGAAGCACAGGTCCTTTTCTCTGCTCTACTGCTCTCCTGTCCTGTCCTCACTAATAGATACAGCTGATTTAGCCACAAGTGCTGTGAAGCCTTTAGATAACGCTACTATTTGAACAGCAGTGTTTCTGCTTTTCTGCAATATATAGTTGACGGGGAGATTCATCTTATTCACAATCCCCAAAACAACCATGAGTTCATGTTTTTCAGATGGGTTACTACATAAACTGAGCTTAATACAAAAGCATGTTTTCATTAAATAAACAGAGAGAAGAGAATACTACAGACCGAACTGGGTAAGATGGTCCAGAATGCATTCGCGTTAGGGCTGCCATTATAAAATAGTATTTTTAAGTATAGGACACTTTGAACTGCGAACAAGGTCTATTATTCCATAACTTGGTTTGCTAGAGTCTAGGGAAGCTATTTTTATATGCATGACGCCGTCTTATTGTAAATTCTATGGGAGACACTGATTGTGCATTCATAACATATAGGATGGATGTAAGAGAGAAGGGGAAGATTCACATGTTTACAACCAGCAAGTATTCTTGACACCAACTCAATACGTATGATTCAAACGTAGCATCATGAGCAGAGTCACAAAATGCTCTATGCTCGCAAACAGTCTCAACAGTACACAGTAAAGTAGCATGACAGCAGTCTTCTCCCCCAACTATCAGACTTATGCATGGAAATAAATAAAAGTAGTCCAAAACGTAACCTACTTCCAATAAAGACCTCTAACATTTCCCTTTTTACAGTAAGGTATCTAACCTTAGCATCAAACACAATATACTCATGTACACATTTGTAAAGGAACATCTCGATAACATCACAAAAACACTTAAAACGCATTGAAAACATGATGGTGGAAATGCTTACAGCATCCTTCAAAATAAAAGTCTGTGCTTTGATCTATATAGATCAAAGCACATTGCTCTGTTCATAATATAGTGCAACAACATTACACTACCACAAACGGTTGGCCACGTAAGAGTTGAAATACTGTGCAGTGACACACTAAGTCAATTATATTTGGGTTTAATTACCTTGAAAAACTGACTTTCAAGCACTTTCGTATTACAGCTTGGACACACTGCATGCATGAGCAGTGCATGATGGCTGCCTCGCTGCACGGCTGTGGTGTCCACACAGAGAGCGCTTCTGCCGCAGCTCTGCTGCTCCCATTCCTATATTTCTAAATTTAGTTTGCTTTTGATAAATACAATACAATGAATGGATTATGTTCACAGGAACGCTTGAGAGCTTTTAATCTGGAGGTGTTGAGTTATGTCCGTGACATATTCTACAGACATACAATCTGTAGTAAAATGTGTACATTATGCTGGTATAATGTCGATATGACTATAAACAGATCATTCTCACTGTCTGTTTTTGCTGGAAACCACTCATGGAAAAAATAAGCAAGACCTTGATTCTCTAGTGAAGAAACGTGGCACACAGATAGGCAGTGTGGCTGCTCTAACCTGTTAACATGGGTGCAGAAATGAAAAAAGCAAAACGCTCCATGGTACATACGCACTGCAGACATGGGAAGTGTGTCCAGGCCATTATAAATCAGAACTTTCTGGTTTATTACTAGGCAAGGGACGATATACGATATTATCACGTATTGTGATAAAATAACACTCTGGAACTGGTGATTTTCCATTATTGTGATAATCATGAATTAGGATAATCGTGAATATCCTCAATTGACTTGACTGTTTTAACCTGAACTTGCCTCAAGCCCTGTCAGTCTATCTTCATAAGGAAAATGAACACATATCAAAAACCAGTGAGGCTGCTACTTGTTGATGATCCTGATTAACACAGGAACAGACATTTGAAGAAGTCACAATACCTGATTGTTAATGGGAATTATTGGGTGGGCTGCCAAAATCAGTGCCCAGGTCAACCCCACATTGACTTGGGAGACACAGTGGAGTAAACAAAAAATGTAATATCTAGAATTAAGTGTTGTTTTGGATGGTTTCAGTTTTTTTCTTTTTCTCTCACCATGTTCTTCCATCTTTGTTCATGCACTGTCCGTGGTATATAATAACCAGTGAAATGTCTTGCCTTTGAGAAAGAGCAGATGCATCTCAAGAGGATTATACTGCAAACAATAAAATGTGTCCATATATAGATTTTAGGCTTACAGCATGTTTGGTCAGAACTCTACATCTATTCTACCTTGATGAGAAAACTGTGCCGAATCTCAGTGTGTGCATGTGGCAACTACTCAGTATTAATTGCCACTATTATGCCACTAGGCAGCCATAAGAAGAAAAGCTTGTCCCTGCCGTATTGTTTGTCTGTTGTCCAGCCTGTAGCCTGTTGTGTTCGCCACCCTCACAACAATCACATCGACTGAGAAATCGATACAATCCTCCAGAGAGAAAAATATAAGACTGAAGTCCTGCCATCTCTCTGTCTTTACTTGTGCAGACCAGGCTGTAGGTGATAGTGACAAGGTAACGTCATCCTCTCTGGAGGGTATGAGGGGTGAATAATGTCAGGGAGGAAGGAGAAGGGAGGGAGAGCAGATTATTTGAGCTGCTCAGCCTATCAAAATTGACTACATGCAGTATGTACCATTTTGCCCTGATTATAAGACACACACTCCCTTTTCCAAACAGCTTCAACGCGTTTGAACCAATTTTAATTTAAACATGGAATACTTGTTCCATCAGGAATTCCCTTAGGTTAAACAAGTCTAAATGAACACTTATTACTGTAGCTCACTGTAGCTGTACGCTACCACCCGTGGTAAACCGGATATAGGCACCAATATAAACAGACATAAATATACAGCCCTACGTAATGGCTCCTACAACTGGACTATATAAAAAATACAAATAACTGTAACAAAATAATCTATCAGACGTTGTAGAGGGCTCTGTTTTAAAGCTAGAGTGAAAATACTGGTATAATATAAAACTAGATGACCTAATGCATCCATTGTTACCTATTTAACTACAGTATGTCATGCTAGCATGTCAGAAAGGGGGCTAAATAACGCTAAATTAAGCAAAATTTGGGTGATGGAAAAACTGGTGTTGCTTTTCAAAGGGGCCCCTTGACTACAATAAGACATCTGAATGAAAATGCATTGTTGTTTGGAATGACTGGAAAGCTGAGACAGATACTTCATGCCACCCCTGCATAAGTCGGTGCCCCTCTTGTGCCACCCCAGTCATATACGTCTGGGAAGGCCCCTGTGCAGTAGGCCAACAAGATCACCAGTATCTAAGCAATTTGGTCTGTAAAATAAAAGCATCAAGACTCAGCCCTAAACATTAAAGTTACAAATAACTCATCATACAACACAACAGGAGTCTGTGCGTGTGACCAAAAGCATATTTGCTGTTGTGCAATGTCTCATCCTCAAACATAATATGACGTTCCCCTTTTTAAACGTTTCTAGAAAAAAAAATATCTGGGCCAATATGACACCTAATGGAGATAATTCTGATAAGTGAGAGATATGACAGGTCTGATAAAAGTATCTGTACATAGGCTGGGTGTCCAATCTGGCAGTACTTGTGAAGTGTCTGTATGGGTCTGTATTTAGGATGATGAGTACAAATGCTTCCATTAAGGATTTTAAAATGTTATTGACTATGTTTAGTCAACTGTCTAATAAACACAGCATCAAAATTAGAGAGGAGGCACTGGTCACCCATCACAGCTATGTACAAAGTGAAATTTCAGTATCTGCATCATTGACTTTCCTTTGAATTTTTAAAAGAATGCCTCAGGCACAGCTAACAAAGCTAATCCTATTTTACTGCTATTGTTACATGCTACTTCTAAAAATCTAATTTAAGCTTGAATTCCTTTCCGTGCGTATTTTAGCAGAGGCAAGCAGAGGATGCCAATGGAAAATATTGCAGTACTTCTCTGCCAAAGTGTTTTTATGTTCAGCCTGTACCTGGTTTCCAAACTGGCAAAACATATTCATATCAGAGGCAAGCCATTCAGTTTCTGAATCCTGATTTATTTTTAAAGAGCAACTGCTAGATGGCAGCCAAGGCAGGCTTTTTAAGACTGTGTGTATACTCTAAAGTGACAGTGAGAGAGGCAGTCTCTCTGCTCCGTTCCTCCTGAGCAGCACGCTGTTGTCTGGGCATTAAAATTACATGTTGTCATATTTAGAAAAGTGTTTTGCACTCATATTTGAATTGAACCAGTTGAACCTGTGCAGTTGCTCGCACAGGCAGGACCTACTCATGTGTGAATATGTGCTCTCCCATTCTGGAAATTTTAGCTTTTGACACACCCAGACAAAAAAAAGTAAGCTTTGGCAATTTTTAAATAATAAATCAGCCAGCAAAAGAGACTACAGAACTTCAAGGTGCTTGATCTTTGTTTTGCTGTGGCATTAATTGCCCCTCATACATTCTGGCAACAGAGCCAGGTAACATCCAAAGGACTGCACTACAACAAAGACACAGATACTAATCATTTAGTCTTACTCACTGAACCCAGTCAAACACGTAACCCAAAGTAGCAGGGAGATAACTGATATTATAGGCTACACTGGATAACCAACCTGCCATCCACACAGCTTACAGGGACCACTGGTTCAAACAACCTAATGTCAGTTTTGGACTTTTGAGCACAACAGGGATACACATAACAGCATTACAGGTAGGATTTGAACTGTAAATTCACATAAAGGACCAACTTACTTAAATCTTCCCTGGCAGTGCTGGCACTGATCTCCGACCCATCCATGGTCACACACGCAGGTCCCGTTGATGCACTTCCCTGAAAAACAGTTTTTATCGCAGGATTTGGACACAGAGGAGGCTTCAGTGTGGAGCACGAGATGAAGCATCACAAATACCCCCAGGTATGTTTTCAAAACGTCCCGGGCGCTCCTTTTGGGCGACTTCATCCAGGTGCATAGATGGATCCCCCCCACATCATCCATGATGGACGCGGAGTGCGTTTTTGAGAGGCTGCAGCCCCGAACCAGAAAACGAACTGTCACGTTACGCTGCGAGGTGATCCGTTGTCATCAGCAGCGGTGTCGGTAAGCTCAGGTAGCCTACCTGTGACGCCTGTGGAAAGGGCGCAGGAAAACAGCAATTACGCACTGTCAGAACATGCCGAGCGGTGTGGAAAAAGCTGCGGGACAGGACAAAGGCGTGAAACTTTGATGGAAACACTTGAACCTTTAAAAACACTGCAAACGCAACTCCAATCCGACCCATCCGTTCCGAGTTACACAAACAGAGAAACCCACGCTCTGCTGCGCGTCCGCACAAGTCCTCCAGATAACTTCCACCGTGGTCAAGGTTCCGATGTAAACACACGAACCGTGGCCGGATGATACTGCCTCAACGTCAAACACTGTAATCCCCGAGATGAAATAGACCCACAGAGCTCAGATGATCGGTGTGAGCTGCTCTCCTGCTGGATGTGCTCCAAGACAAAGACGTGCCCTCTGCCCGGGTTTGTTATCAGAAGATGCGACAGAGTCAGCTCTCCCGGAGCGCCGCTTCTCTCTGCTCCGTCCGCTATCGCTCTCCGGTCCACAGCTGGTCTCTGACTGGGAAACTCCTGCACAAAGCCCCGAGCATGAGCAGTACGGCCACACGATTAAAGGGCCAGTTCCATTTAAACGTCAAAGGCGTGCAGCAGGCACGGACACTGTGCAGAGACAAAGACAGGGACATTCGTCTGCAGCATGCTCTCTGTGCGTTTTCCTATTGGTAGTGTACACTGAAGCATTTAGCAGATGTTCAAGACTCAACATATAAAGAGGAAAGTACGAATTAAAGGATGATTTATTATGATCAGGCTATATATTTTATTATTGTGCAGTCAATAGAAAAAGGAGTGCAACAGGAGCTTGATCTGATTAGACATTAGATAGATAGATAGATAGATAGATAGATAGATAGATAGATAGATCACCTGAAAATAAGAATCTTTGTGTTTTTGTTCCCTCCTCTTCTACAGTAGCTGTATTCACATGGTTGCAGTCTGCAACTTCACCACTAGATGTCACTGAATCATACACATTGGTCCTTTAAAACCAAAATTATTTACCATTAATCTACAATTAGCTAATTTGTTGATATTGATATTGATATTGTTGCCCAATACCAACACAAAATCCCCACATTCCCTTAAGAATGTGGTATTTGGGGGTGGTATTTGGCATTATACCAAAATCAAGTATTACATTGACTAAAATGGGTACAAGAAACTTAACTTTAAACCTACCTCTACACCTACAAAACACTGAACCAAATTAACCAACAGCATTTCTATTAATTAAAAAAAACATAAAAAGTAACAATAAAGAGGCGTGTTGCTTTTTATTAGGACAATATGATGATTATATAGGATTTGTATTACAGTCGTGGTCCTGAGAATACATTGGTGACAGATAATCATTCTCCAATCGATCTTGCAGTTTAAGTCTTCTGCAATTAAATGCTTTTTATTTGTGTTATATGTCAATGGGGATGTTTGATGCATTTTGAAAAGCAAAATATTATCCAGGGCAGAAAACAAAATCATCTCACCATCCCTGGAAGTGCTACAGATTGAGGGTCTAGCTCAAAAGCACTTCAGCAAGCCATATGCATGTCCTTTCTCCAGGTGAAAGTCTTTCCAGCATGCCTGCCTGTTACCTGCAGCAACAGTTTCTTTCATTTTATGGCTATTTATTCAAGAAACTCTTAAAGTCCTTGGGTTTTTCTGGGATACTCAAACATATTTCATTTTTCAAGGCTGGGTAAGTACAACAGTAATGCCAAAAATCCAATTTTGTTACCCAGTCAACAGAAATATGTTGATCACACAAAGTCTCTCTCATGTACACACACGTACAGAGTTGTTATGAGAAACAGTAACCACAGGGAATAATAGCTAATAGCTAAATGTTCATTTCTACTGGAAAATTAACTGAGATAATTTAGAGATGCCATAAAAGTGTCCTCACTAAATCCATTAGAGCAAGGTCTGGTACAGTATACTGCTCAAATATTATCTATCATCAGCAGCCAGAAATAGTAAAAGATCAGAATGCCTGCAGTGACTCTTGGTATCCAGTGTGTTCATCTATTGCAGAGATCAATCAGTGAACATGGACAATAATTACTTGAGCTGGGAAAGAATGTATTTAAATCAGACACAAACCTCTTTGCCTGGATGCATTTGAGCTGATTCAGAGACAGATATGACAGGAACATTAAAACCAGACTGACACAGCAGAGGCCTAATTCCCCAAACTGTCTTCTTGATTTATAACTTTATCTCACTCTGAAGGCTTTAAAGACACAAAGATATTCTTTGGAGCCGAGCGGTGCTTTTTGGAAAACAAAGCCAAGATTTGCATCTGTGCTCCCCAAGGGCTCACAAAAACATCCAGCGAGCCAGAAAGACGATAATCCTCAAACCGAAAGATAGACTCCTCTCAGGCAAGATATTGCCCTGCTGCAGTGTGATGAAGGGAATCACAAGGCCCCAACTTGAGATATTGATTGCGACAGTTACATATCTGATACTCGCTGTATCACAAGGTGAGTGTGAACACTGTTGCATCATTGAGCCAACACAGTTTTATGACTTTGTTGGTGCTCCAAATCCCCAAATTTCCTCCCAGATCACTGTTGATGTTCCTGAAACTCAACACAGCTGTGTTTAGCTGAATTTCGAAACATCAACAGCTGGGGCGAGGAAATTTAAGGATTTAGCTTGTGGATTATGCTAATGCTATTGGGTGCTACGACAAAATCAAAAGTGCACTTATTGATTAAATTATTTTTGGTTACATGTAGGCTATGGTTTTGGATAATATTTAATTTACTTAATGCTCCAATAATCAATTTCTTGTATATCAACAATGAATCAAAAGCCTATGCGTAATGCGAGTGGGGTCACTCGCGGCGATGAACCAATATAGAATTACCAGCAACTCTGCAGCTTTTTTCACTCACAGTTTCGGTTTTTACGGCACATTTACTGTCCGGTTCAGACTCAGTGCTCTCTTCAACCTTGTTTCCAGCAGCAGCAGGCAGCTGCTTTCAGTTAAATAAGCTCTGATAAACCCACCCTGCATAACCTGCAACTAGCTGGTGGAATATCCTGCAGCTAAAGTGCCAGATATTTTTCTTAATAGGTTGTGGAGACCAAACTGGAGCCAAATGGAGAGTGAACATTGGATTTAGATTAATCTCAAACACAGGACTTTAAATCAGATGGTAATGCTGCTCTATGTCTGCTGGATTTGTATCGATAATTGTTTGCTTACATAGCCATATTAACTATTTAAGTAGTCAGGACTGTGTGCCTATTAAACATAAAGCTTTTGCAGCACATGAGCAGCACATGGCCATCATCAATCCATAAGTCCCCAATATAAAAACAATGATTACATGAAGCATAAGTAGGTCCAGATGTACAATTACTGGTTCCCATAATAAACAAAAGATGGCATTTCTATAGATCTATCGACCCATTTCTAGCCTCCCCTTCCTTTCTAAAATTCTGGAGAAAGTAGTCGCCAAACAGTTGTGTGACTTTCTACATAGCAATAGCTTATTTGAGGATTTAGAGTTCATCACAGCACAGAGACAGCACTGGTTAAAGTTAATAATGA
>NW_023339751.1:20971436-20978678 GCF_004916995.1 Morone saxatilis | reverse complement strand
GACTATGGGGGGATTTCCCATGATGCACTGAGATCCTCTCCCTTGTCGCCGTCGCCAAGTGCCTGCTCATGGTGGGAACTGTTGGGTCTCTGTAAAAACGTTTATAAGGAGTACGGTCCTACTGCTCCATCTGAAAAGTATCCTGAGATAACTTCTGTTATGAATTGGCACTATACAAATAAAACTTTAATTAAATTTAATTTTATTTGCTGTCAGATTAGGCCCCTGTTACTTCTTCTGATCTGACTAAATGGAATTCTGATAATAAATATTATTTGCTGAAGTAAACAGGACCCCTTCTTCTATTCTATTGTTAGTAATGTAGATCTGCTAAATGATCAGTCCCTCCAGGAAGTGTTAAGTGTTATGTTATGGTCACAACAATGAACACAAATTCAACCAATCCCTGTGAGTTCTATGATACCTTGCAGTTTCGTCCAATCATGGAAACATTTCTAGAAATTTGACCAATCACTGTAGTTTCCTGGTAATTTCACCAATGTTAACGCATTTTTATTCTTACTGGATCAAGTTGTGTTTGCATTTAATGAATTAGGAAAATAAACAAATGTTTGCAATTTTCACTTTCTCTTCCAAAACATTGCAACATACATTGTATTTTTTTTTCTTTTGAAAAGCTCCCATGAAATCAGGCCACAAGTCCTCATACTTGAACAAAAAATAGGTTGTTTGACATCACATTGCCCTTAGAACAATGATATGACATAACCAGACCTGTAGGTCAGAGGTGAGTTAAAGCAACTGAAACTCCTCAGTAAAGGTTAGAGACAGAATGCGGTCAGTGTTCAAAGGAACCAATGCTGACAGTATGCAAACTGCACTGTATGGTCCCATGTAAAAGTCACTTTCTCCCCGATTTCGGAAGAAAGATGATTTGGGGGAAAAGATAAATGAATGTATCAAGAATGCCCACGGTGCCTGCTGATGTTCCGTCTGTTCAGCAAACCAGGAAGTGTATCTCATAGCAAATCAAAAGATCCATCTTCATCAGGTGAATACGATTAAGACTGATTTTATTTTCATGGGTTTGTTACTTGATACATGCCACATGAATCTACGATAATCTAAATATTTCATATCCACTTTTATGTTAAAAGCCATCCAAATTAGCCAATTATGGCTTTCCCCACAGTTCGGAATCACATTCAGCTTACCAAATCACTCTGGTTGATTCTTACTTAGATTCTATATTATCTGACCACAGCAGGTACTCTGGCAGCAAGCCACTTCTTGAGGAAACAGCTGGTTTATTGCAGACTGGCTTTTCCTTTCTACACCCCTCCTGGGACACACAGCTCTACCTCCTGCTCACCACGGCGCACCTTGCTGCTGCTGCTGACATACACTTCTTTCTTTGCCCTAATTTCGCAGCTCTTTTGCCAGCAACAAGACCATCTGCCTTGCCTCTAAATTAGGAAGAGTATTTATCAAATGTCTTGTGATGGGAATACTGATCTGGGTTCTGCTTTGCCTTGCAAGTCGAGATAAAATGACAAGGTCAAGGATATGGAGATATGCACCCTTTCCACATCAATATTCATTAACTAACTGGTGGGTTATGAAGTAGAAAATGAATTGTTTGTAAGAGTTTGCTGTCACCAGCGTCAGTATAATGAGACACGGTGCGGCGGGAAGGTCTTTTCTGTCATCTGTAACTAGATATATTTATCTTCATTGGTGTGTTTGACTATATACATATGAATATAAGTCATCTAACTCCGGTCCACTCCTCCTGTTCTAATTCCTATTAAAACATTTCCAGTTTAAAGCGCCTGATGGACACAGACTGCCATCCGCCTCTGTGCATAAATCTACTAGTTTAGAGCTGAAAGGGACAGCAAACAGTGGTATTAAACCTCCCTGTTAGCCTGTGGGAAATTGGTTTGGCTTGTTGTTATTCCTGCTGCTTGAGTTGAATTCTATTATAGATCGTTTTTAACCTCGCCCCGAGGGCCAAAGTAGGAATATTGATTGGCTTACACAAAGAACCCACTGTGAGGAAAATGAAAAAAGCAAAAAAAAAAATATTGATTTTTGACAGTTTGTTTATAATTAAATAGCGGAATAAATAACTGCACCAGAGGGACGTGGATGAATGGGGATTATGAGGATATGCAGAATAGCGAGCAGGTACATGCAATGTCATTGCTTTTCTGCTCATCATCTAATTCTATCCCTGCTCATATTAATGTCTTTCACTGCCAGCTGCGTGGTGTTTAAATGAGCAGATGTGCTGTAAAACATGCCTGCATATTGTATGCCATCACAGCCATTTTACTAAGACAAGTAGAAAGAACACACTGAAACACACACAGATGTGAAGTGAGTGTGTGGAGAGAGTGAGTGGATGGCGGAGAGAGGGGAATTAAATAAGCCTTGGGAAAAGATTATAAAAAGATTATGATTTTTGAATGATGTTTGGCGGTCCCTGCTGCTGTAGAGCTGCTAATGCAACTGATACAAATAACTTTGGATGCATCTGTAGTTTTATCCACAAATACATAGTTAATATATTTAAGCTTGAAGTTCATTATTAACTTTGTTCAACCAAAAGACAAAAAAGTAAACTTAAAGTCAGTTTCAAACTCTGGATTAATTATTTTTCTGTTTTTAATTTTTTGGGCTCCATTCTCTGATAAAGGCCACAGGAGGCATCTGAAAGAAGATTTAATTATTGGTTTGAATTCAAGTTAAAATCAAACAAACTGTATAAAAATAAAATGCATCAAGAGCAAAATGCCCCAAAAGGACTTCTTCGGGGAAGATGATAAAATAAGTTCCACCAGTTTGGACCACTACATACTGAAAATGACCCTTAGTTAGTGAGATGTTTGAGATGATGAATAAGATTGAAAATGTAAATTAGTTTGAAAATAAGAGATTAGATGATCTGTAAGATTTTCCTCTCTAGATTGTACCTTCTATGTTAAAGTGCAACTTATGTAAGGATGATGTATAAACGTGAAGCCTCCAGTGCACATCCACTGAGAATGGACTTTACGTTGAAGTAGGATAATCTTGTGTCCGTCAGGAAAACTTTAGAAATAAACAACATTAGCATATTCATAGTTTCTGGAATTTGTATTGTAGAAAAAACATCATGTCTTCATACATGTTTAGAGGGGATCTTTAAAATACAGATTTGGAAAAGATTGAAAACATATATGTACTGAAACTAATCAAATGAACAGCTGTAAATCATCACAAATGTAATATCTCTTGGTTTAAGAGTATGTTACTATTTCTGTAACTATTCTGTCTGTTAGGAACTTCCTTTTTGACTCAAAAAAAATATTTTTTCCCTCATTCCTGCCACCACTCAGTGGAAAAAAATTTCCTTTCAAGCTTTAGAACAGTTCTTTTCCTGCGGGGATGTTACTGTCCTGGTGTGACCATAGTTACAGTTGTGATGACAGTTACAGTATGATCCAGTCCACTGTTGCTAAGCCATGTTCATTTGATTTAAAACAAGCTGAGGGAGGGGGGTGGAGAGGGGGGCAGGACGTGGCCGGTGTCCAGGGGATTTCCTTAGCCTGTGATTGATTCCTATCTGCAGAGCTCAGAGACACATTGGCTGATGTGCTTAATGTGAAAACAAGGTGGAAAAATCAGAGACAGAAGGATATTGTTGCTTTCAAATAATGGAGAAACAGAGAGAGAATATTACCTCTGTTCATATTCTCCGCACACTCATAGGAATATTGTTACATTTCTTGGCCCTTTGTACAAACATTAAGCTTTTCATTCACTTTTTCCATGAAGACAAAATGCTTTTTAAGACTGTAACTGTAGACTGAACTTCCACCAATCTTGCACTAGATGGTAGCAATGACATTTGCCCGCACCAGTTCAAGTTACTGGGTCCACATTCCCAATTGCTTGCTTTTATATGTTCCCTTTCTGTAGTTTAAATTGAGAACATCCAAACTGGATGGTGATTCATTTCCCTCAGAGGAAACATTCAAAGTTCACAGTTGGCCTACCCCATGAAAGCCTCAATATGTTGAAGCTACAGTTCTCACAGTTTGATTTGTCAACCACAGGTGTAAGTAATAACAGCTGAATGGAGCAGAGCCATTCTTTTTATTATTAGTTCCACCTGTGCTTTCCTTGATATGACGAGTCGCTATGTCTGCTAGAAATAGTCCATTCCAGTCACTGTTATACTCTTATAAGAGAGATAATCAAGATATTGAAATAAAATAAAAGATCTTATGAATCTGTAATGTGACTTAGCTGTGTTTTGATGATTTCATTCCATTTACATGCTTTGTTTTTCTGTGGAGTGCGTCCATGATGGGATGTCTTCAACACTGATGAACAAAAACAACTTGGCAAAGAAATCAGTTAATGCACTTTCATGTATTTGAAAAAAAGAACCAAAAAAGAAATTCTTCTTTCTTATGAATCTGAAACGTACCGAAATGATGCTGGTTAAATGTCAAGCAAAAAGATTAAAACTGAGAGATAATAGAGTTGGACTGTATTATTAGGAGCTATTGTTCTCCTCTGATATTTCACTATTCTTTATGTTAGAGGTGGTGCAGTTTAGAGGTTTAAATCCTGTAGGAATCTTATCTCCTGTCTTTTCTTTCATTTTTTCTGCAGTCCAACCACAAACACTTCTATGTAACTTATCTGCCTGTGCAGGTGCAGTATGTCTATGAGTTGTCACATTACTGAAATTTGAAACTGTGCCTTCTTGACCAAACCTGACCTTTTGCTGGAGCAGGTACAGGAGCTGGTTTAGGATTGAAATATAGCAAAGAATCACCAGGAGGGGTCAGCAGTGTTTCAAGGTTCAAACGTGCTGAACGTGACATTGCATCTATCCTTGCAGCTCTTTGACATTAATGTACAACATTCACAGTATATCAGCACTTGTGTTTTTAATTGTCTAATATTTCTCAAATCATAACAGCACTCTTTCAAGTTTAAAGTCACATCCCATGTGTTGGGAACATGTTGAGATTTACAGAAAATACAAATCATCAAATACAGCAGAATTAGGAGACAGAGGCCTACATGGTAATTTATAATAACTGGAAAAAAGCCAATAGTGTAGATAGGGCTAGAGTGGCTTCTCATTGCTATCACATTATTATTATTATTATTATTATTAGTATAGATTTTGAAGGAGCTGGATCCACTGACCTGGATGCAAAACACACTGTACACTAAGTGCAAAGGAATGTATACATTTAGTGTTGGACGTGTTCCAAGCTCACCTCTGTGCAGTTTGCACCTTCACACTAAATATTCTTTTAACATCAACATGACATCTATTTTAAACTTTTGGGGAGGGGCTTTCAGCACTGAACATTTGGGTGTTTGAATTCTACATTTATTTCAGCCACTATTGTTAAAAATCTGCTGCCTCAAACAAGTTTATTTTATGTTGATAGTGTTTAACACATCCGCATGGAGTTACAGAGGAAAGCATAAGACAGATGGACAGATGATGAAGTCCGGGTGTCATCATTGCTGTAATAGTCACATGCAGAAATGACACAAAAAAGTAAAAACAGCTGTTTAGTTTTCATACTTGTTCAAAATTAATTCAAGAGAATGTTTTTTTATATTAATAATTTATATTTTTAATAAACCATGTAGCCTAACAAATGTATTTTTTAATGCTGAGAAACGTCTTAATTTTAAGTGTAGTCACTAACCCTATATTACTCTCTCTGACGCACCGACATGTTAAATTGCCAGTCTATTTCCCTGCACTGCACTCTGCAGATAATGGCAGAATGCTATCTGTACAGATAACTGCGCTGCTCCTTTGGTGTAAATTGTGAAGTGCTGTTTGCCTTGTACCGAGTCCGTCAGATACAGTACGTTCCTGCTCTAATGTCACTGAGACACATTCCTGTACATCTGTCACATGACAGCATTTACTGTACCATTAAGCAGATTTCTGACCCTTCATCTGGTTTCAGGTAAGACTGGCTTTACAAATAAATCACATTTTGCCATTTGTGCCTCAGGAGAAACACACAGTTTCATGTATGCAATCCATGATTATATATATATATAAAGCATTTGTAAGTGCAGAAAAATACAGAAATCTAATTTCTCTGGTGTCTGCCAAGTCACATGCTATGTCTGGCCCCTTGTATGCAGACTATTTCATTTGACCCTTGTGGGTATTCAAAACAGTGATTTTTACACTGGTGGACATGCAGTCATTTTAATATGAGCTATGAAGACTCACATTATTCTTTCAGTATTTATGAAACTGCTGATAAATATTCCTGTCTCAACACAATCTTTCAGGTGCAGCATCTCAACACACACTGAAAGGGAAGATACATTAATTACATTATTTGATCCTTGTTGGACCAGATTCAAGTCCTAAATGTTCCTTATGCTCCCCATGTCTCCCCTTAGTGATTACAAGGTCAACCACTAAAGTTGCTCTAATATTTCTGCCCTCTAAGATCACAAACTCATGCAGGACCCACACAATGTGAATGACATGTTAAATATTCAATTATGTGTGCATACTTTAGATATAATAGAGATAATAATGGTTTTAGCTGTTTTTAAGGCTCACCCAGTTCTACACACACCATGGTCATGTGGTTAATAGCTAATATGGCGTGCAGTCATTGAAATTCCACGCATGCCTCACATATTACTACATTCATCCCCTAAGGTCTCATCTTTTATGGAGTTGGTCTTTATTGAGTGGATGAATGGGCTTCATGTTGCACAAAATGCACTTCACACCTGTTTTCCTGAATTTTCAACATCTGGGTGCACAAAGGAGCTGCAGCAGTGTGCAACTCTGCACTTTGTGCCTCCCAGCTCCACCTGGGCGGTTCAGAAGAGCCTTGCACAAGGGCACCTTGGTGAGATGTGAAGCGTTTTATTTCTCCACTTTTTTCCACTCGTTTATTAGCTCAGACGACCGTCCACCCCTCTCCTCTCCTCTCTTCTCCTCTCCTCTCCCCAGCCCTGCTGCTCCTAAACACCTCCCTAGTCTGGGTTGCGTCGCACTCCCCAGTCTGTCACACCAGGCTCCGAGAAATCTGACGTGTTTTTCGCATTTCCTGCACCAGAGAGAGACGGAGACAGAGAGCAGTGTCGGGGGGAGGCAGCCAGAGGTATGTGCACGGGAAGTTAAGATCAACAGCAGTGGCCGAAAGCAGGCCGTGCACCGAGCAGCTGGAACCCCTACATACTACCTTCCCCACCGCCTCAATCTGCTCTCCC
>NW_023339751.1:20952331-20971336 GCF_004916995.1 Morone saxatilis | reverse complement strand
CCCTCACCCATACCCATCCCAGACCCTGCTGCGGTGGTTACCAGCCGCCGACTGGTCACAGCGGTCCGGCTCGAACATCCCCGATGCGCCGCGGCGGCAGCCAGCAGGCGTCTGGAGCCTCCCACCCGCCACACGGTGCAATGCAACACGGGCTTGTGCTTTCAGGGCGCCCCGCAACAGCCAACGGAGTTTATTAATACCTCGAAGGTAAAACACATGACAGACCGACTCACATCTGGGGCCTTTGCTCGCATGTTTGTCGCCAAGTCTCGCCCGTTGGTAGCTATTCATGGTTCTTCCGCGCACTTCTGAGGAAAGCTCCCCCGGGTTAACTCCCGCCTCTCTGCGGCGGCTGCGGTGGGCTTTTTGGGGACATTTGTAGATTATTCGACAAGTGTGTACGTTTTCAGGCAACCCCAATACAGACAGAGGCTTTGTAGTTGGCGTTCTCTCCGTCATATTCAGCTGGAAGGAATTACAGTGTCTGCCTGGAGGACCACCGGTTGAACAGCGCCGTTATTCAAGCCCTTACAGGAGTTAATTGTTTTGAAGTGGTTCGGGGGGAAAGGTGGGGTGGTTTCATTGCCACCACGTCACACAGTTGGAGCACCAAGCGTCGGGACCTCTCCTCCACCATGGTGATCTTCAACGGGCAGCTGAAGATCAAGATCTGCGAGGCTCTGGAGCTCAAACCCACGGCTTGGTCCCTGCGTCACGCCGTCGGCCCCAAGACGCAGACCTTCCTCCTGGACACGTACATCGCCCTGAACGTGGACGACTCCCGCGTGGGCCAGACCTCCACCAAGCAGAAGACCAACAGCCCCACGTGGAACGATGAGTTCACCACGGAGGTCCACGACGGCCGCAGGATCGAGCTGTCCGTCTTCCACGACGCGCCCATCGGCTACGACGACTTCGTGGCCAACTGCATCATCCAGTTCGAGGACATCCTGCACAACGGTAGCAAGCACTTCGAGGACTGGGTAAGACCGGGATGGGACACCCTGAAGCAGTGGGGCTGCTGCTGGGAATATGACTCTGTACTTTAAAGGTGCAATAGTTAGGGTTCCAGCAAGTAGCCTGATTATCTTCATTATGGCCCCTTTTCAATGATGACAAGTTCAGAAAATTGTGAAAATTCCAACGAAGTTCACCAGACTGTCTTTAAATGGCCTGTTTTCTCTGTCCAGAGGTTCAAAACCCAAAGATATTACATTTATGAGAAATTCTCCAAATTCCCACATTTCAGCCATCCAGAGTTAATGTGGCCCTAAGGAAAAATAATGTGTTTGGGCCCCTTGCTGTTGAGGATGATGCACTGAATAGCATATAGACTAAAATAAAGTGTTAAAACTTAGAAAGGCGAGCCACAAGATAAGCTAATAATGCACGACCCATGTAGTTAATATTGTAATTTAGTGGGCACATATGTGATATCTGGGAGCCTGAGGCTTTTTTTGGGGGGCCCCTTGAGGGTCTGCGGCCCCAGGATTTAATGATTGGCATTTCATCTTGATCAACAGTTAAGAACTGAAGATTGTTTCAGCGCAGCTCTGTGTCCTGCTTTCACAGATGTACTGGAATAAAAGTAAACATTTAGTGTGAGGAACATGCGCTGTGTTTGGGAGCCCCTTCCTGCTGGAGAAGAAAGATGAAAACGTTCATGTAGGAATGGTCAAAACAAGTCATTATTATGAGTTATTCCATCAGTTTATTTGACTCACTGAGACTACAGTGTAATACCTTGTATAATTAACTTCTCACATTATTGACACCATAGATAAAAAAATGAAATTGGTATCTCATAATTATGCCTCAGGGAGTTGAACATGCTTATTTAAAGCAGCATAAATAAATTTTTTGACAACTCGGGAGCAGGTGAACAAGCTGTAAAGACATATATTCACTCACTTCAGCTTTTTATGGCGATTATGTTAGCAAACAGTTGTCTATTTACACATCCAGCAGACATGAAGCAACATTATCATTCATGCGAAGTCGTGTTTCTGGCAAAGTCCATTATTCATTCTCTCTGTAGCTCATTTTTTTGTAAAAAAGAGGGAAATCTCTGGCTCTTTAGCTGCTAAATATTCCACTATATTCAGCAGTTGTGGGCTGTGAAACCAAAACAATGAGCTCAAGAGACTCTGAAAGGCTGCATCACGTTGGTCTGTGGAGAGTTGTATGTGTGAGAGCTTCTCCAACCATGGTAGCTTTTAGTCTTTCACCACACATAAAGACAGGTATTCACACGGCAATTTGAAAGAAATACAGACTTCAGCTTCATTAAACTCTGAAAAGCATGTTATTTAATATTTACACATACAGGATTACTGCAAAGCAAACAGTGTTGTCGTGGACAGTGTTGCAGATGCACAACATGAGTCACTGTACACACACACACACACACACACAGTATAGATCCTGTTACCTTTGTTGTGCTCTTGTTAGATGAATCGGTGACCCACAGCAGAGCTACAAAAGAGGCAAGAGTGGGTGTGGTTGGGCCACATGCATGACACACACACACACACACACATACACACACATACACACACACACACATGCACAGCACTATGAAGAAGCTGTTTATTGTTGTCAGAAGCTGCTGAAGCAGACGGATGTTTGAGTGTATTATTGATGAGGCCATCAGGTCCATCAGAGAGAGAGAGAGAGAAAGAGCAAGATGAAAGAGAGGAAGATGATGAAACTGGAGGAGGACAGGTTGGAGAAAAGAACCTACAGCGCCAAGCATATTGCTCATGGTGGAAATCTTTCAGTACAGTACACTGGGAGGAGCTGAGTGAGCTTTCATGTTCTGACAGTAAAGATTCAGTTTAATAATAATTTGTGTGTGTTAGGTCTTATCTCGGGACTACTTAAGTATACTATAACAAAGTGTGTCAAGTTATCACCAGCAAAGCTTCCTAGACATTACAGTACATTTTAAGCCTCAAGTGGTTAACTTGATTTTTAAATGCATTTAACTGATTTAAATATCATAAAACTGGTGTCATTATCTAATCTGGTTTCATTCACTAGAATAAATCATTCTTTTGATCGGTCTCCTCAGTGCTTTGCACCTTTTGTGTTTCTGAAGGAGCACGTTTCAAGGCGCACCCATGGGCACTCCAGGTTGAACATGTCTCGACTTAAACTGCACGATACATTATGTCATCTCAGACAAAGAAAAACTTGACATTACCTTGAGGGAACGAAACAGCCTGTGTAGTTTCCCAGTGAGTAATGCTAATGTAAGATACTGAGAAAAGTCTGTCATACAAGGGTTTCCACCTTTTTCACAGAGGGTCTTAAACTTCTCCAAAGCCTTAAAACCCACTGCCCAGTGAACTGATCCAGGACATGCCTGACCAGATGAGTTATCAGTGTGCGATGGAAGATGTATAGAGTTTCTGCTATCTTGATGTCAGTGGGGAGCTCATTCCATTTAGGGTGCAGGACGGCAAACCATCGTCATTGTAAAGCAATAGCTGAGTTCCCCTCACAGTGAAGAAGTAGTAAGCTGATTGGCAGTAGCATAGCGTAGTGGATGGGTTGGGGTGTATGGTTTGACCACATCCTGGATGCCTGGGCCTTTCGCAGCACGGTAGTTATCTCGAATTGGTTTCGAGCAACCACTGGTAGCCAGTGCAGGGTGCGGAGCGTTGCGTTGTAGTGTGGGAGAACCAAAGTAGGTTGAAGACCAGCCGGGCTGCTGCGTTCTGGATGAGCTGCTGAGTTTCAGTGGCACATGCAGGCACCTGGTGTTGTGGAGTATGAATCTGCAGGAGTGGGTTGTTGAAACGATGTACTTCTTCTTTATCTACTCGACTGACACTCGGACTGAGTTCAGAAGTTTGATGTGTTATTGTGACTGTAACAGGTTGGGACAAAGAGGAAATCTGTGAGGGGAAAAAAGCATGTGATTGAAAAACCATCAACATGTGCTGTAAGATAAAAAATCCTTTTCAGTGATTTGCACCTGATTTCTCTGCTACCACTGTTGCCCATAGCCTTGATTCTGAGCATAAAGGGAGAGAGTCATGTGTAATGATGGCCTTGAGGATAACAAATTATCTCCTCACCTTTGTCTTGACGGAGATTTTCTGCACACTGAGGATGGTATTTGCCGGAGTTGTGCTTGTTATTCTTTTGAATTCAAAATGAAAGAACATGCAGCAAATGCGAACCGAAAGGTTTTAAAACTTTAGTGCAGTTTTTACTCATTTTGCTGCAAACTTCAACAGTTAAACAAGGATGAGTGCAGTGATAGTTCACAATACGCTATTTGACCTGTGATAGAGTTCATGTTTCAGTAACATACCTAGCACGGCTATTTACTGCGTCCATGTGCATGGATTTTAAACCCCAAGATTATTTTGTAAATGACCTTCAATCCCCACAATTGATACTGTATTAGTAGTACGTCCAGCTTACAACTGTCTTCTGAGCTAGTGCTGTACAATTTAATATGTATTGGCTCTTGCTGTGTTGATTTTGCCCACACACGTAGCATTTCAGAATAAGATATCTAGTTTGAATGCTGTATCCATGGATAGTTGGCTTTGCTACTCACAGTTTGGACTTCCCCTTAAATCTGAATCAGGTTGAGAGACTATATATGAGTTAAAGGAGACAAAGGAAAACAGGAATGCATAAGAGAGATATGGTAAGAACTGGACCACACAGTGTTGCACGGATCTGGTCTATGGACTTTCTTCCTTTCATCCTCTGACCTTGCCTTAACAAAATTGTACTGGTTTGGTAGGATGTGGTCTTAAACGTCTCCAGCTCTTTCTGGTCCAGAGTCAACAAATAAAGCTGTTTTTGTTAAGTTATTCTTTCCAAATATAAAGCTTATTCCACTTAGATGTACAGGGAGACAATCAATCTTCTGTTCAGTCAGTTCAGGATGTTGGCTCTCACAAAAATCCATTTTTAAATAAGAATATCTCAACGTAAAACGATCATATATCCATGATGATATTACGAAAGGAGCTGCCAGACTTTAATAATGTGAATGGAATATTAGACCTCAACTAAATTTTACCATTAGGTTGATAGAGAATCCCTCGGCCCAAAACCAGATTGTAAAACAGTGCTTCTGAATACAAGGCTTGATTTATTTGTTATTTCTAGGCTCTAGCTGAGTTGCAGAGTTGTGTCTGATAAGTTCCCATACGAAATATATATATATATATATTTTTATCCTTGCAGATATGAAGGACTTAAAGGAACATGTCGTCTGTTTAAGAGATTGATCATCAAGTTACGTACAAAGTCACATGAACATGGACCACAAATCATAATGTGTACGTTGTTTACTTCAGTGCTGTGATATTAAAGAGGCAGTATCTAAGACTCTTGGTGTTTCAGTGTAATACAATTACATTATGTTCAGTGCAGGTGACTCAGCCATGGTTTATACTTGGAACTTTTTCAGGTGAGCTGTACACAGTGTTGTTCTTCCCACCTGTCTTTCAGGATCAGAGATTTTCCCACGAGGAAAGTTGCAGTTAGTCAGCACATTGTTATTGTATCATATTTCATTCATGTATGCTTTCCTGTCATTCTGGACCAACATGGTTGTCATCGTTCAATGTGTGAATAACCAAAGGGGCTATAAACTCTTTGTGATGAAATAATTAGTCGATTATATCATAGTCATTTGGCAGATGGTTTCAATAAGTGCACTTGAAAGGAACAAAATAAAGTATTTTCAGAGTTTTTAGTCAAAGAACATAAAATGAAGGTCCCTGTCCACTTTAAAATCAGTTTTTCTTGTTGTCTCTACAGTGTGATGTTTGAGCTTCACTGTGTAGAATTCTGTATGTGCAGAGTTTGACACTAGAAGGATGTTTTCACATTCATTGAAGTGGAAAGTTTCTCTATGCTCAGAATTCGTAGATGCCTTTGAATGATTTTAATGTGGAAATTATACTTTTTTTTGGCAACAAACAACACATCAAACACACATT
Organism: Morone saxatilis; assembly: GCF_004916995.1. Lineage (NCBI taxonomy): Eukaryota > Metazoa > Chordata > Actinopteri > Moronidae > Morone > Morone saxatilis. The sequence continues at coordinate 20,965,358 of NW_023339751.1, read as the reverse complement.
ATTATTCCAAGCAGATTATTTGTATATATGTCTTTATACATGTCTGGAGGGGATCTTTAACAAATATGTAATACTCATTTCAAGTACACTTTTCAAATGGAAATCCCAAACATTATATCTTGTCTGTGCTTGGCATTTTATAGATTACACAGTTCATTACTTGACAAAAAAGGTTAGTGGAGTAACTGAAAAGGTTCATATAATGTTGTCAGTGTAAACCACAACAAGGTTTCTGTAGTGCAGAGTAAAAGTACTACTGCACCTGAATGCTTCACCAGCTCTCTGTTCTCATCTGTTGTTTGTGTCTCTGACTCCCTCTCATCTGATAACACTTTCCTCTCTGCTTTAATCTTCTCATGGTTTTTTTCTTTAGCACAGACTCTGTATTCGTGCAGAAGTACACAGAGTGGCCCAGCAATGGTGCATACAATAGCCTTATTATCCACATTAAATCAAGTGACACCACAGCACGTTGAATTCTGGGAGTATTTCATCCTTTTCCGAGGGCATATCTCATGATGCAAGGTTTAGGTGGTACTGACCTGCTTTCGCTGGATCTGCAGGGGCTACAGGGTCTGCACTAGCGTGGAAACAGAGGCATAGGTTGGTATTTGTTGGAAGTTCTCTGAAGCAGATATTTCAGTTAACAAGAGCGTGTGAACAGAAACCCTAAACCCATGTTGTGACAAGTACCCGGTAATTTAAAAAAACAACTAACTGCAGACTAGAAATCTAAATGTCGTTCTCCTGCAAGCCTGTACAAAGCCTGTTGTCGGTCACCTTAAGCAGAAAATGGTACCAGCAAAGCCATTGTTAGTCAACCAGAGCGCGCACACACACACACACACAGGCTGAAAAACTGAACTCATTACTCAAGCAGGCGTGAAGAACAATATGAAAATTGTTGTGTAATGGATTGTGCAAAGTGCTCCGGAGGGCTTTCATTGGTTCCTTCCAATTCCATCAGTTACTGAACTGACAAGAGAATAAAACGTGGACACACTAGGATGACTTCCACCATAAAGTGGCCTGTAATGAAACTTCACAGAATCTTCGTTTGAAGTGAAGATTGTCTTCTTGCAGTATTCTTTCCCTAATCGATGGGAGAAACATACTGTACGTTGATGATCCAGTCCTTTGTCCATTTGCTTCCTCGTATTTGTGCCTCAGCAGGGACATGTGTTGTTTGTACTGTGGTACACACAATATAGGTATGACACACTATCAAAGTTCAGTACTTTTTTGGTACCTGAAATGTGTTTGTAGGATCAAGTACCATATATGTGTAATGTGCCGAAAGCTAGTCAGATTTGTAATCTTGTTTTTCTTATTTAGAAAATGTGTTAAAAGGGTTATAATCATTCTGATATTGGTACCGGAACTCAGAAAACACTAATAAAGAAACATTTTAATCGATAACCACCAGTGCTCATAGGAACAGCTTAAACACATTACACAAATGGTTTCACTAAATAAATGGTAGCAATCGAGAATCAAACAATAGGATGCAGCAGTCATGGGTTTGAATCTGACCTGTGGCCCTTTGCTGCATGTCATGCCCTCTCTACCTCTTTCCTATCTATCTTCAGCTGTCTGATCCATTAAAGGCAAAAAGTGAGTTATAATAGATGGTCCTGATGTTGTAATTATCCAAAGAATTATAGAAAATCAAGAAAAGTGACACATCTTTGAGTTGAATAAGCATCATTTCAGCTGGACTGATAGGTAAAGCACATCTAATGAGCTTATTTGATTTCCAGTTACAGCCATTCAGTCCAGCAAATATGATGATCTGATTTCGGGGCTTTTGGCTGAGATTGAGAGAAAATAGTAAAATTATAAAAGAGCAGAAAATGCAGCGAGGAGATCAGATTAAATCTAAATCTGTCAGGAATTTCTGCCCTTTTCTGAACAGTGATTTCATGTGTAGGCAGCTGCCTTGTTAGAACTTGTCATTAAAGAGAGAGAAGCGGCGAGAGTGAAGACAAGTGTTTGATTTTACTACACAACAGGCAGTAAGCGAGGGGAGGGAGAGACTGACAAGAACAAGACAGAGAGGCTGTCTAGTTTTGAATGGCTGAATGAGGGAGCGATGTGGGGATGTGGGGGACGGGGGTTGAGTGGTGGGTAAGGCAAGTTATTTTGTAAAACCATGCTTCTGTTCTCTCAGAAGTTTGCCATTTTAAGCAGCCTGTTGTATGTGTATTCCAGTAAGATGTGGAAATCAATGAGACCGTTTGAGTTGTATAATCCATTAGTGAACATTAAATCAGTTCAATTAATGTTTGTCAGATTTACATTTTTCTCATTTAGATTTAGCAGTGCAGGCTTTCCCTAAATCCCAAACAATTAAACATTTATAAAAGTGTTTTTCCAGTTGCCTTTCAGCTACCCTGAGGCTATTTAGACTTTAATGATACTGTAACCTTATCTTTATTACGTTAGCCAAGCTAGCACACAGCTAAAATCCATCCATCATGTCCAGGACTACCTCTGCTCCAGGGAGTTTGGCTAGTCCACAGCTAAGAAAAGTCTTTGTTTTCAACTAACTTAAGCAGGAGTAAATGTCAGATGAACTGGAGCGAAGATGCTGTAAATATAAAGCAGGATGGATGTGCATGTGAGAGAGAAACCTGAAACCGGTTTTGGGTTGCAATAATCTGACAGCAAGAAAATTCCCCCCTTTTTGTAACCGCAACAGCTTTACTCAGGCAAATGTAGAAGTCTTTCTTTCCCTCCGTCTGGTCAGATAAATAGTGGGACTGGAGGGGGACAACTGGTTAGCGCGCTCTGCAGACAGTGGGAGGGGAAAAGGAAGATGGATCCGCTGAAAGCTGACCGCAATAGAGGTAGTTTGTTTTGTGCTGTGATATTTCAGTCACAGCTCTTCTCATAGATCATTTCCGTTAAGGTTCATTAGACTAAGTGATCTGCACACGAGTACTTCCCTATGAACACACACCCCACAGTCACACTGAGGTGAAAAGAGATGCTTCACATAATTGATTGTTTTTTAAAAAGCTAAAAAGAGTGAGACTAACAGTACTCCAACATAGATACTCAGTTTTCTCTCTTGGTTAGAGCAGAATAGAAACCTTGGTGGAATATGGTCTCATGCAGCCACACTATTGCTTGTACAACATCTCTTTATGACATAGACCTGTCTTATTCCCTTTGGACGTTCCCATAACAGCAGCAGCTTTTTGTGTAAGCAGAGACAGTCAGATGGTCAGTGATATGGAAATTGGAAGTTGCTTTCAATCCAACATAAACTGTCTGTGCCTCGAGGACAGAAGCTTGGCTCGCATTGTCACATTCATCTTCAGTGAAATTATTTACATCGGGCATTGGATCCCTTTTTGTACCTGCAGAATGACTGATGACATTTTGTGAGTGCACTTTCCACCCAGCTCATGCAGACTGGGCTGCAGCAGGCCTGTCTGAAAAAAAATGTATTGTCATTTAATTTCCAAGGTATTAATTGCATTAATGTCTTAACTAAACCAGTTCTGGTTGTAAAACACTTAAATCAAGTTTGTTTTAATTTGGTTATCGCAATCGTACTGAAACAATAATTAATCAATCACTCAGTCGGTTGGCAGAGAAATAACAAGTTATTTAAGAGTTAATTATTGTGTAAAAAACTGGTTCCAGCTTCTCAGATGTGAGGAATGGCTGCTTTTCTCTGTTAAATATAATTGTGAATTAAATATATTTGGGATTTTTTTTGGTTGGAAAAATCAAGCAATTTGAAATGATCACTTTGGGCGCTGGAAGCCGATGATGGGCAACATTTTTAAAAATTAGAGTAATGACAGACTAAACAAACAGCTAAATTAAACACATCTCCAGTCTTGAGTATCTGCGGTCTCTTTGCCAGCTTTCTTGCTCCCAGCTGTGGTTGTTACACTGTGGTGTTGCAACTGTGACAAAGCCAGATTGCTGTGTGGTCGTCCTGCGGCTAAAAGTGTCAACGGTGGTGGTTCAGCTGCTGGAGCTGGCAGCGGGGACTCTACTGAGACAGAGGGAATGACAAAAAGTTGAGCTCTGACTGACGAGTGACAAAAGCGTGACACACTACAACTTTCATGTTAATAAGGGACCTCCCCCGTCACTGTAGCAGTCACTGCAGTCATCTGAGGAATGTAGAGCGCTCCGCTGTCTTGCTGCAGATTGTAATTAAGCGTTTGTTCTTGTGCAAAGACATTTATGCAACAGAAAGGTCAAAGCACAAGAACAGCTTTTTATACTGATTCTGAACCTGTTGATGGTTCCTAGTTCTGCCCAAAAGCACTTTAACAGGACATTTTTGTATTTATAGTTTAAGTGCCTTCATTTGTTTGTTATTTAACTGACTGGATTTTCCAGAAACTCATTCCCATCTAGTTTATTTCCTGAAATGTGTTATATTTGATATATCTCAATATCTTTATATATATATCTCATATATCATATAGATCTCAGTATCAATCACTTTTCTTGCCAATTTAAGAGGCTGACGATGGATAACATTATAACGTCATCTATATATGATGTAACAGTACAAATGTTTGCTTTCTACTAGCCAAGAGTGATAGGCAGGGGCATCCAACTAGCTAAGCCTAAATTAAGCTAGGGCTGGCTGGCTGGCTGGCTGGCTGGCTGTGGCTTGAGTCTTGAGTTGGTTGTTTTGTGGTTTTGGTTGATGGGGTAATTTGTAAACAGCAAACTAGTAAGTAGCATGGAGTCAATGGTCCATATCAAATATAGAAGCATTTCAGATGTTATAAATATGATATTTATTTTCCAGCATTCTGTCGCGTATATGTCAAGCAGTTCACTTAACATCCATTGTTGTCACTATTAACAACATTTTTTTTAAAGTGACATATAGAAACTTGCTTTAAACTGTCCAAACTGTCTGACAGTATCATATACAGTATATCAGCTCTGCTGTAAAGTGTTTACATATTCCAATTCAAAAGAATCTTTATGCTTGCACCATCCCATCAAATGAAGATATTCTGGATCTCTTGGTCATACCATGATACACATTTCTCTACTAGAATTTTAAGTAGGGTTCTGTGGATTTGAACAAAGATTGGCTGCACAGCATGAGTTTGTAATGATGAACCAACTGGTGGTTCAGTGAGATTAAAGGGGTTAACAATATCTTAACAAGCTGTAGGTTAAGAGGTGAAAGTCGATTTTTACAGGCTGAGTTTTTGCAGCTGTTGCCACGTGAATGAAATACTTCACATGCAAAGCTGTCATCAGTATCATTAGGGCTCCTTGTCAGTAACAGTATCAGAATGCACTGCCCAGCAGTATGTCATTATTACCATAAGTGGAACAGTGGACATCTACAGTATTTAGGTATTATCAGTGACTATAACACCAGTTTTGAATGTCATGATCACTGAAAATGATGTGTGATTATTCTTGGTACAGGCTTTGTCTACTTTGTTTAATCTACAAATACAAGCTTATAGTTGATGGAAAATAATCATAATCATAACAATCGTAAACGTCTAGTACAATACATTTCTTGAGGAAGTTATAGCAGTTTGAAAGTAAAGTTATTAGTTACTTTGCAGAATTCAATTTTTACATACCGAGCTAATGATAAGCTAAGATGATAAGTTGTCATGATAAGCTCCACCTCAAACAGCAACAACATTAAAATGCTGTTTTGCCCTTTGAACTGATCCTGGACCTGTCTGTGTTTTGTTGTCTTGCTCAGAGACATTTCAACATTTTCCCTGCAGTCCAGCTTGCCTGAGCCTCTATAAAGTCTCACACAGACAGAATAGAGGAAAAGCTCTGGCCTGCTCTCCTCTTGACCCTGTTTCCCTGTGGGCTGTAATAGAGGGGTGTCCTCTCCGTGGACCGAAGGAAACGGGGGCAGGGCTCTGTGTGCTTGTATGTGTGTGTGTGAGTCTAATATTAGCAGCAGTGTGTTTGAGTCACACGGTAGGCCCTACTTCCTGTTTTCACTGTCCAAGTTTACTTCCCAGAGAAAGAAGGGAAGAGGGAGAGAGGGATGGCTCCCCAGGTGCCCCCCCCCCGTTGCTACTGTTGTCTTTCATTTATCTGCAGCCCTGTCCATGTACAGTATGTCACTTACAGTATAATACAGTTCAATATAGTCACACAAGGAATACAAGAGGAAGAAATAAGCTGCTGGTGACGAAAGCTTCTCTGCCTCTCCTGCTGCTCCTGTCAGCACCACTTAGCTCAACCCAAACTTTTCACAGCAACAGAAATGAGATAAGAAACACTATTGTATTCCTCTGTATTATTGTTGTATTACTTTAATAGAACAATACTAATAGATAATAAGATAATAGATTCTAAGTCACTCACAAGTGACGTTCCTCTCTTTCCTAGACTCCTGTTGCTTTTGCTTTGTCTCTTATTACTTCCTGTCCTGTTCTTTGTACTTGTGCAACTGTTTTTGTGCTCTGTTGTTAACTGATGGGTAGAATTTTTTAGGTTTCAGGCTGTAAATCATGTAAAAAAAGGAAATAAAAAGCACTCAGCACATTACCTGCACATAGTTGGCACAGAGCTCCAAATCCTCTAGAATATTGTTATTTTTACTAATTAAAAAAAAAAGTAATATACAGTTGGGTAAATGTTTTTTAAATAAGTACAGTAGTTCATGAGAACGGACAAGGTTGTATTTGTTATTTTAAGAAATCCCTTAAAACTGTCTGCATCTGTACTACAAACTAAAAGTCACACTTGTTTCTGGGCTCATTCAACTGGACTTACATGTAATGGTCCAACATACAGAATAAGTCAGCTCTTGGGAAAGGTTTGGATTTCTATATTAGTCTCCATTCTGCTGGTTACTAAGGTGTCAGAAATTTGTATTGATTTTTCTACAGTAAATCTCTTAATCCATGTCCAATCTTGATCCACTTTGAGAGGACCACAATTATGTTCTTTCACCAGCTCCACCTTACTTCTAGGTAGAATTCATCTCCAAGAGTGATGAGAAAGCCAGATTTGTCAACTGGCAAATTGGTTAATGAGAGATGACAAGTAGGATGTAGCTAAGTGATACTGTCTACCAGCCTCTGAATTTATTACATTGGGCCTCAGCAAAGTAAAGAAAGAAGAAATTAGCACTTTTGAGTACTGACAGACAGCACTAAGGTATAAATACTGCAGAGCTTATGTAACAAGTCTAATGAAGTTTATAAATCATATTTTGAAGCGTAGAGGTTAAGCGTCTGTGGAATGTCTGTAACATAAATCACCGGTGAGCTCCACAGGGCAGAATTAAACTTAGTAAGGAGACGTCTCCCTTTCCTCACAAACAGGATGAGAGAAGAGAAAACACCCTGTCATTCCACACACTCACACACACACACATACAATGTGTATGAACAGACAACAGCACACATATCAGATGATAACTGATAATGCTGAATATTAAGATAATGGATAATTATTAGGTATTAGATGCTGCTTTATATCGCACACTAAACAAATTCCATCTTGATGAAATTAAATTTGATGATTTGATGATGTGCACATCGGTGATGCAAGCCAGCAAAATCAGTGCATGCCAGAAAGCCCCTTGGTTTGGTTGTGTGGTGTGTTTTGGAGTCACACTGACTGTGAATCACTCCCCTGCTCTACTGTTTATTGCATTGTTTGACAAAAGTGTCCATAGACATCTTGCTCAATAATTGTTTAGTCTGCACAGTGGCATTAAAGGTCCAGTGTGTAACATTTAGGAAGATCTATTAGCAGACATGTAACATAATATTCGTAGGTATGCTCTCATTAGTGTATAATCATTTAGAAATAAGAATTGTTGCATTTTACTTACCTTGAGATACTCTTTTATACACAGACGTCATGGATCGCCTTCTGTGGTGGCCGTCATGCTGAACATATTTCTACAGTAGCCCGGAACAGACAAACTAAAAAATGGCTCTAGATAGGGCCTTTTGCATTTTCGTGTGTAGTTTCTCCCTTGCGCTTGGAGGTGGAGTCTTTGCCATATATGATGTAAATATAAATATATTGGGATTTTGGATTGATGGTCAGATCAAAGAAGGGATATGAAGACATCACATTGGATTAAATTATAAAACAAGACAAAATGATTCATTCTAAATAAATCAAGAAAATAATATGCAGATGAAAGATGCAGATGCCATACATGCAGTCCTTAGAAAAAAACGTGTATATACAGTTAGTATATACACAGTATATATCAGTGTGGTCCCCAACATGCAGTACACACAGTCACTGTTTTCCATCCAGTATGAGGTTTAATACCAACCAATGCAACGTAACTTACATGATCTCATTGTTTTTACATACCTATTCTGCAGATGCTTATTGTCAGTTATAGTAAAAGTAGGGCTGGGGTTCATTTGAACTCTTGTTAAATGTTAAATGTCATCCAAATACAAGCAGCCACATAAGAACTGTGCAGAAATAAAAATAGAGTAACATTAGATGATAAAAGAATGAGTAAATAAGATCACTTATCTGACTTCCATACTGGACTTCAGTTCTTTACACTCTGATAGCCAGTGCTCTGACACATGTGAGTGTGTGCTAAAAGGTATTGAGGTTTATTACTCTCTGATTTAAGCTGCATTTTCACTTTTATGGTCACATTACATGCAAGAACCACTCAGACGAGCATATTTTGTCCGTAAGTGGCTTGTACTGAAGGTTCAAGATCCCTACATTCACAAGTTTTCACCTCTCTAGAATTTCCCAGAGATGTCTTTGCTGTGTGTCTGAGTCTCAGTGAGTCTGTAGGTCTCTTTGAGGATACATGCAGCCACATGACTCCAGCTTGACTAAGGCTCATGTGATACTGTAAAAGCTTTGGGACAGCACTCTCTCCGTCTGTCTGTGTGTGTTTGTGTGTCTCAAAGGAATGCGTCTCAGTGTGATTAGGTTAAAATGAAGCTCATTAAGCTTCGGTTGACAACATGTGACGTTAATAATTGAATCTTTGAATAAACCTCTGTCGGGGATAGAAAGGAGTAAAAATCCTTAGAGGTGCCTAAACCAATCCTCAGACACCTCCTTTCCTGGGGCACCAGATGACCTTGTTGCTATGGATACCATCTAAATAAACAACACAAACAAACACAATATCCACACTACCTTGACTGGAGGCAGGACCCCTCTCTCCAAGGCTTTGCTTCACCTCAGCTGATAAACATGCAGCTGCAGTTGAATTGCGACAGAGCTAACCTGAATAAATGCAGCATGTCATTAACCTGCTTACATTGTGTGGTCTGACAGAAAGTACAGACACAGCTCTGCATCAAACACGTCCTCATGTGTGTTACCATGTGCGCACTGTGAATTTGACAAAAAGTGTGTTGAATTAGAATTGCTTACTGCATATGATGAAAGCTATTAAGTGTGTGACCATGATTTTGTCACACATACTGATCCCAAGGTCAAAGAGACTCTCTGTGCTATAACTGATCAGGCTAGGGTTAAATCACGTCTTCCTGTAGGTATTTTATGAGTAATCAGCTGTTGTCAGTTTGTAAATGTACTAGTTAGAGTGTGATGCGGTGTGTTCGAGGCCGTTGGTGCAGGGCCGCCTGTACTCTGCAGTGTGCTGTTTATAAAGGCCAAGCAGCCCTATTATAAATCTTTAAGAAGAGCTAATGGTCGACTAATGCTTCAGGTATGTTTTGAGTTAGGGCTGGGGGAAGGACAAAATGATACTCTACGTGTGTGCTGTGTATGTGTGTGTGTAAGATAACCCAAAGTCAAATAGTTTTTTTGAACATGGTAACACATTCAAGCAGATCAGAGTGTACAAGAGAACTGGCAAAATACCAAAAACAGGCCATGATATAGGCTAGTGTGTGTGTGTATGTGTGTGTCTGTGTCTGTGTGTACAGTATATGTACATGTGTGGGGCGGTGTGTTTATCATACCGTTAACAGGAGAGGAAAGCCAAGCTATGGTGTAAAGGTTAACACCAATGCATTTTCTGTGACTTTATGTTATCTTACACACGAGTTTGTGTGTGTGTTTCTGCGTGTGTGTGTGTGTGTGTAACTGTACATAGTAGAAACAGATGGATGTGTGGGCGGCCTCTTCCACTTTCCTCCACTCATGCTGAGAGTGAGAGAGCAATAAAGATGAGTATTATGACAGTACTGTATGATTAGCGTATAAAGTGCAGTTATCATTTTCCGGCTCTGTTCATACAGATTCTCCATTCAGCACTATGGGAGGGGCAGTGAAAGATGTTTGTTGTCCACAAAAACACGTGTACAACCATTTCCTACGTACTGTAATGTGCAGTGAGAATGTGTGTGATATGGTGAAATTGAAATTTAGAAATAATAATGAAAGGAAAAATCTAATATAAAACTATCAGTTGTATCATGGAGTGCGTATGATTTGATTTTGCTATGCAATTCAATATGCTACAGATAGATGGATCTTATTTCTTTGGTTCTTCTTAAGCAAACTGTTTACAGAGGAGGCATTGTATTGGTCACATCTCTAACTAATAAGGCCTCTATTCTAATTTTGTATAGGTACATCCGATGTACACTTTTCTAATTGGGCCAATTGTATCTTGAACTTTTATTCCGGTGCACCGATGTGAACCTCTGAATCTTAGCATCCCTTCTTTCTTTCCTCAGTCTCCCTCTCCCCTGTGTCCTCCTCCTCCCTCAAATATGACATCAATCCTGCCATTAGTCAGTTAGAGGTTAATGCACATGTTTCTCTTGTTCTCTCTCTTATCTTCTTCCAAGCAATGATCTCTATCTCCATCTGTGAGAAACCACGAGGAAACACTTAACTGTTGCTTTTTGCACAGTTGCATATTTGAGCTCACGTATACAGTACATGCAAATATTGGCAGAGAGGACCTCAGAGGCATGTGCATACTGTAGGACTGAGTTATTGTGTGCCACATTTCTATGACAGATAAATCCTTTGGATTATGTAACTGGCTGGATTGCATATTGGTGTTGGATTCTCAGTTTTTTCTTACTTCATCTTTGAAATTTATAGGCATGGAGTAAAAACATAAAGAGGGGTAGGTTTATGAAGGGCTGAGGGGGAATAAGCAAGTAGCAAACTGTGGTGGTCATACTTGCGTTGTGCAATAGGACAGATTAATTATCTGTTTAGACTTTTTTCACAGCAGCCATTTTGACCTGAAAACCACAGATGTTACCAATGATACTAACTGGTTCCATCGTCAGAGTCAGGGTGCTGCTATTGTGCATGTTGGCTCACTGGAAAGGCTCTGCTACACTAAGTAGAACTGAACCTTAATGAGTATCCATGGTAATACCTGCGTTTACCCTACTATTTCATGTCAAAATGGCTGCCGTGAAAGAGGTCTATTGGCTATGGGCTGAATCTATGGATCCTTTTGACATACTTAAGTTATCAAAATGTGTGCCTTTATATGTCTGCCTCATCAGCAAAAGCAACCATAGTAGCTGCTGCTTGTCTAACAGTTAATGTCCATCAGAGTTACGATTATTTTTAATGTTAATTTAAAATCGTTCCAATGTTCTCCCTCTAACTAAAATTTGCAAAATCGAAAAAGCATTTGGGACATAAATGATAAAGGAGGGTTCTTAATGGGATTTCAAAAATCCCCAAAAACTGAAATGTTCTAAAATATCTTTCCAGCCTCTCTCTCTCTCTCTTTCTCTGTGTACCAGTGAGTGGCTATAGCTTCTAATGACTAGCCCTGACAGAAGAACATCCATATTCCTACATTTTGACCCACAGAAACAGAAACTCTAAATGTAATACTTTAGAAAGCTCAGTTCAGTTCTTCTGGTATACTAAGGGCCAGAGCGTGAAGCCAAGACAACCACAAAAGTAATGATGGCGTCAGTTGTCCCATCAGGACACACATGCTAGAGTTTTTGCACTAATAATGAAAGTGAAACTGTTTCCATTGTTACAAATTGAACCATCCTTGTCATCCATTTGATGTGGGTACACTTTTGAAAAGCACATCCTCAAAGCTCATACATCAGCAGTTTTTTGAGTGAAAGCGAAAGAAGACATGAATGTGATGAACAAAAACATGTTTCCAATAACTTTTTATTGCTTTATTTTTTGTGTTTTGTCATATTTTCCAACTTTCACCCTCCAGAAGAGGAGATTGTTTATGTCATCTGGCTGCAGGAGGCAAAGGAAGGTTTTGATCCAAAAGGGCAGAAAACCTGTACAAAAGTCATTTTGAACTGGAAGTGAGCCTTATTTATCTTTGTGGGGATTCTCTTCTAAATGGTTTGTTGCTCTTAAATTGATAATAAAAATAATAAATATGAAAAAAAATGTTTTGTGTGCTTAATTTGAAGAATATACATAATATTAAGTTGTAACAGTTGATAAAATTATCTTCTCTTTACTGTACAACTAACTTACGTCTTAGTGTGTGTGTGTGTGTCACCATAGCTGGCCTGTTCACAAGGCTGCTGCATCACTTATTCAACAGGGACAAATTAGGCATAGACAGACAAGGCTAAACAGGAGGACAGGCAGGAGTGGCTGCGGACAGGAGGCTGTGTGTGTATGTGTGTGTGTGTTTGGAGCTGGTTTATTTGAAGTAAATGCAGTGCATTAGCAGCAGGAGTGAGTCCAGCTGTATAAAGTTATTCTTCAGCACCTGAATGTACGTGTGTGTGTGTCTGCATGTTTGCTGCGTCTTATCTGCTGTAGCTGTATTTATTTATTTATTTATTTGTGTCCATTTGTACATTGTAAATTGACTGGAACACATAGACTCCAGAAGGTATTCATTTCATTTCATCCATTACTGCTCGGTACTGTGGGGTAGTGCACTCTGCAGTTTGCTCTCTCTGTGCTCCTGTACTTCCATTCTCGTGAGGACCAATTGAACAGTTTTCCCAGTCTTCACTTCTTCAAAGGGTTAAGCGTCCTCACATCAAAATCAGTTCATTAGTCCTGGTAAATACTAATGTCTCCTGTGTATTTCAGTGAGGCCCCTTAAGTGTAGCAGTTCAAACGTGTGTGTGTGTGTGCGTGTCTG
>NW_023339751.1:20947072-20952254 GCF_004916995.1 Morone saxatilis | reverse complement strand
TCTCTCTGTCTGTCTGTCTTTCAGTCATTCTCACTGTGATTTTCTCTCTTGGCGTTTTGATTATCTTCTTGACTTTGCCGCAAAACTTTTCACAGATTTTGGATTTCAGATGATTGAATCTGTAGAAACACACATGAAACGTCTTTCTCTTCATTCTCTTTTTAGAACGATGAGTACGGATTTTGACAGGACAGGTTGCAGCAGGTCAAAGCTGTCCGTTTTTGCTACTTTCATGTTTCAGTTTAGCCAAACACACAATGCTGTATCTGTTGCAGTACTGGCTCTTTCATTCCAGTATGGGTATGGATGTTTGTAAGAAAAAACATCAGAAAATCTTACTCTTTCTTAAACTGACATTATTTATTTTAAACTGGGCTTTAGATGAGAAAGAAGTCTACAAAAAGTCTGTCTGTATGTGTATAGTGAGTCTGCAGTGAATCTGAGCCAAGAGTTTAACAATGTCATGTGCTTTCACTTCAACCTTAACAGGCTGTATGTTTGTGTGTGTGTGTAGTGTGTGTGACAGAGCTGGCAGGTGTGGACAGGAGTCATTACTTTCTAAAGGACCTTTATTTTTGGGCCAGTCGGAATCACAAGGAGCTGTCACAACACGCACGCACGCACACACACACACACACACACACAAACACGGACACAGACATACACATAGGTAAACCTATATTTGACACACTGACAGTTTGGCTTCCTATCAATTAACCTTAATTGACACAGTTCAGTTTTACATTGCAGTCTCTCACAAACTGCCTGAGTATAAATGTGTGCTCTGTGTGGGGGGATGAATGCTTTTTATCTGGTCACATGCTGTGGTAGGCATTGACTTGATTGTTATTTATGACAATTTGTATGTGAATAATAACGTGATTTAAAAATTGGGGGAAATTATTGTTTACTTGCATTTATTATAATGACTGTTACTGTCAATTGACGTACAGTAAATACATTTTTTCCACAAAGATGAATGTATAATTGAGATGAATAATCATGGCATTTCAGGATTTAACAGAATGACTGATAATGTTAGAGCTGCATGATTATGACCAACACACACACGCGCACACACATACACGCTTCAGTTGCATTAGGGCGGATGGAGGGAAACCTGCTCAATTGAGTTAAAGCCTGCAATTTAATTTGCCTGTGTGTGTGTGTGTGTGTGTGTGCCTGTGTGTGTATTTTCCACATAAATGAGCGTACAGTTTTGGATGTTCTCAAAAAAGGTAAATAAATTAAATTTGACTCCCTGTTAAATATGCAACGCAGTATGCACACAATTTTGCACACACACACACTCAGAAACACACATGAGTACTCGCAGTTTACCACATGATGAAGACCACATGATGTTTGAAGCCTCGAACCTGAAAATCTGAAATCTGTGGAAACGTATTAGTAGCTGACATGCAGTTTTTTTCCTGCTTGTTTAGTCTTTAGTTATTATTATGTGATATTACAACTGTGGATATCCTGGCCAAGTTTAACAAGCAAATAGGGAAAAATAAGGTCATGTAAGCATTGTGTACTGCTGTGGTGCTGGAAATTCAGGTGTTGTTGAGCGAATGGTGTGGAATAGTTTTGTTGGACTCTAATCGCATCTTTGTATTCAAAGATGGTAAAAGGTGTATGGATTCATAGAAAATCTCCTGAACATCCCAACATTATGCTTTTGTTTGCTACATTATAAAATCCAATTCCAAGTTGCCTTTGGAAATCTGACATGGGAGCCGTGATCGGAACCTAAAACCTTCCTAGTGGATCTAGGAAAAAAAAAAGAAGAATCCCTTGAATGTACAATTAGTTTTTTTTTTACAGTCTTTCTGTTGTCACAAAGGTCAGTATTCAGATATGGGTGTGAACCGCTGCAGTTTAATATGTTTAGTTTAGCCAAAATGTAGTAAGAGAGCCCGTCTTGCTGTCAGTTTCTCCTAGTGGCCGACTGTGGTACTATAAATTATAAACTACAATCAGGCTGGCTGTATCTTAGAGGTAGAGCGGGTCCTCCACTAATTGGATGATGGGTCGTTCATTCCCCTGGCTCCTCCAGTGCCCTTGGGCAGGATACTAAGTCCCAGATTGCTCCTGAAGGCTGTGCCACCTGTGTGCGTGAATGAACATTAGCATTAGATTCTGTTTCTGATGAGCAGTTGGACCGCAGCCTGTGCTATCAGTATATGAAGCGAGTGAAAGAAAACACTAATGCACATGTGTAAAGAAAAACCTTTTTGATGTATGGCCAAGTCAGCAACTTTACAACACAGTATCCATGGTTTTAAAGTTCAAATGCAGGAAGTGGTGTGCCCTTTTATGCATTAAGGGCAGAGAGTAAGGGTGTGGAGGTCGGGCTGTGGATGGGGTCTTAGCACACCAGACTTTCATAAAGGAGACCAGAGTTTGTGTTCAGTCATCATTTCCTGAACACAACCATACCTTATCTGCCTGCCACCACAGATGATAGATAAATTTAAAAAAATGTTTGCATTTGACGTAAAGAAAGGTGGTTATTCAACAGTATGCAGGCTTTTGCAGAATTGGCCAGTAGCAGCGTTCTTGTCTGGTTGATAGAGTTGCTTCAAAACAACTGATAGAATCCTTATCAACGATTGATTTGTTCAGTAAAGAATGATAAAGTGATAAAGACAAAGAAAGACCTATTAGTAGTAATCATTTACTATCAAACTGTGCTGCGTGTATACATGCTGCACATATGTTTTTACAGTGCTGGATCCACACACATCTTCCTCCTTCCTTCACTGATAAAGAGCATGCATCGCTCCTGTGTGGCCTTCCTATGACCTTTGACTTCCATGTGCGTACAGCCTTCAGCTCTCAGATAAACAGGGAGGAGGAGTAACTAGTGCAATTCATCTGCCATGAGAATTAACACACACCAACAGCAGCCGTGGACATACACGCACATACGCACTAAAGGGCCTTTTCCTTCCTCCGCCGACTCTATATTTAGTGACATCTGCACCTGTGAGTCTGAGCACGCTCAGTAAGCAGCTGATGAATGGAGAGGAAGGGAGGTGGTGTGTATGTGGATGCGTGTTTGGGGTCAGTGGTTTCTTAGTAACTGAAAATGCAGTGTTACTATAATTTCTTTTATTAATGCTATTGAATGAAACGAGCAAATATCCTAGGAATTGTCAACAATATCCTGTACAAGATCCAAGTGCCCAAAGCAATGCCTTAAAATATATATTTTTGTCTATTTATTTGTATCAATATTAAGGCTTTTTTGGCCTGGCTACAGTATTTGTGATCCTTTGTCACAGGTAAGTTTCAACCAGTTGTCTTAAGAGTAATTGTTGCTTTTCAGATTGCTGTGTTAGATTTTTCTTGATTTTGCCGGAAACAAACATAACTGTATGTCACAGAAGTGTACAGGTTTTTGGGTATTATTCCAGTTTTAGGAGCCTTCTTATGACATACAGCGCATTTGGAATATGTGTCTAATTGGGGGGTTTTTAGTTTGCGACAGCTCTCTATGCACAGAGACTTGGATATCAACAGGTTATTTGATATGTGCGAAGAAGGTTGAACAAATGAAACAGGAGGTTGAACAGTGGTTGATGCAAAGAGGCAAAATGACCTAAGCAGCTCCAGCGGTTCTACTTTTACCACGGGACCAACATGACTGCAGTTTGACAAAGAGGGAAAGAGTGGGAAATGGACGGAAATTCCTCTGAAGGAAGTACATTATGTCATTAACAGTTAATTGGAGTATGCAGTGTTGCATGTAAACAGGACTATTAGGTGAATATTCATTTTCCATTGCCATGTAAACAGCTGAGTAGCAATATTGTCTTTTTTGGAATAAGGGCATAAGCTGAATATTTTGTGTATTGAAATGCAGTTATTGTAAACAAGACATTTTAAGAGACATCACTCTGAAATTGGACTAAACAAATAAACAAAAACTAACAATAACTAACAATGAAAACAACCCTACTTAATCTTGCAACCTAACGCTAACGCAGATTAGGAACCACTGACCTATATTGTCATTGATTCATGTTCTGGCTAGTGGCTGTACTCTATTGTTTTCTCAGTTTTTATATTTTTATCTTGAAAAACACCAATATATTTGAAAATAAGTTGTTTGGTTTAAAACCGTTTTCACTCTACAAGCTCCCACAAGAATTTGAAGATGCAAAATAGCTCTGATCACTGCAGTTCTTGAAAATGCAAAACGAGTGGTGGTTATGCCCAAGTAGTCAAAAAAAGTTTAACTACAGATGGAGTATTTTGTGCTGTATATCGTATTTTTTATGCAATTTTCTGTATGTAAAAATGTACATTCAAAACAAAAACAATGACCCCTAGCCAGTTATGTCTGCTTCTGTATAATCTGCACTCCTTCACTAATAATCACATTGTCATCCCTTTCTTTTATTCAGCCTAATTCAGTGTGTATGGATGCAGAAACAAAACTACCTTCACTAATGCAGTTGTTGATACACCCACCACTTCTCTCCATATCTGACAGAAAGACAACGTTATCCCTTTCTTTGATTGACGCTGGTAACCAGAACAGCCTAAATGTCAGTGGTGTTGAAGTCATTTTCTTGTTTATAATATATAAAATCCTGGCAACAGAAACTCTGCCAGATTCATGATAATATTCTGCCACCCTCATCTGTCCATCTGCCACAACAACTTCCTTCCTTCCGCTCCTTCTGGACGAACATGCAGATGGATGAGAATAATTATCCTGTTAAACCTCAAAATGCTCTCAGTGTACTGTCCTGCTTCATAATGAAGGTCCATTAAGACCAAAAAAAAGGTGCCGTTCCTGGAACAAGCAAACACTGGATATGAAAAGAGAGTGTGTTAACAAACAACGCCCTCTCCCCCCCTTGCACTTTCACACTGGAACGAGCCAACAAACTTTCTCTGTCCTCCCCCTCATCCATCTCTCTCTCTCTGCTTTCCATCTCCTACTGTATACATTACTGAACCCACGCCTGTTCGCCTTTACTGCACCAAGTCTTCACTTAGTTCTGTTCACTGTGTGTGTGTGTGTGTGTGTGCAAAGGGGGATTATGGACACTGTGGGTGGTGAAGCTGCTGGTAGAAACTCTGTGAGCCCCCAGCCCATGCCCACTTGCTTTCATTGGATGAGCTCAAATGCACTCAGACTTGCTCTCTCTCTCTCTCTCTC
>NW_023339751.1:20943268-20947017 GCF_004916995.1 Morone saxatilis | reverse complement strand
CACTCACTCACTCACACATACACACACTTATTATTCTGTATATACAAACACACGTGAGACACTCAATAGATTGCAGAGCAGCAGTTGTCTTCACTCCCAGAGCTTCTCTCTGGCCTAAACACATAAACGACTCCAGTGTGTGTGTGTGTGTGTGTGTGTGTGAGGTGTATATGGGACGTGTGGGTGTGTGACAGGATATGTGTCAACCTCTAGTTCGCTGTAAGTCTCTGTTGTTCTCTAACTTTCTTCTACATGTTACCACATCATTAACGCCATGTTGCAAGTGATACTGTGAGATTCTGGCCAGACAGGATGTTACGATGACACAGTCTCCCACAGGTTGGAAACACGTTTGTGGTGGTGGTGAGTGAGTGGGTGGGTGGCTTAATTTTTTTTTTTTCCAACAACAATTTACAGCACATTATGGAAAATCAGTGCAGAATGACATCAAATAATCATGTTGGGGCTGACGTCAGAGTGGCTTTCTTTGTTGTCTGTGAGTGAACTCTTGCATAAAAAGCAATTTTATGCAATTCTATCAAACGATTGATCGGCTGATTGACAAAATAACTGGCAGTTTAATCGACAGTGAAAGTGCTTGCAGTCCACGCTGGTTGCAGTGTGTGGTAATGGTGGCTCAGTGGTCGTGTTGGTTTGGTGGTCTTTTACTGTAAAACATGTTATGACTTGCTTTCCTCTGTTTCAGTTGTACATTGTAAGAAGTGGTGATCTTTCCTTTCTAGCCTCTTTTCCCCCCAAACAATGTAGTTCTTTCACTGGTCATCAGAAAAACATGATGCATTTTCTGCTTGATGTGAGTTCTAAGTATCTTACACTCAGATAGAAACCTAGTGTAAGACTTGTAAGAGCTGTGGTTGTTGAATACCAGCAGAAGGATCATTTATCTCGGTTAAAATTACATGGTGTTAGTACTTCCTACATTGTGTTCATATTTTGTACTCAACTCTCTCTTCTTGTCTCTTTTTTCTTCCACTTTCTCCTTCCCCTTGTCCCTTTTTACCCTCCCTCTGTCCTCCCTTATCCTCTGTTATGTCTGCAGATTGACCTGGAGCCAGAGGGAAAGGTGTATGTTGTTATTGACCTATCAGGATCTTCCAGTGAAGGTAAGAATTCAGTGTGATATCTGTGATGCTGTAGTTTTCTTCTGTTGTTTTTTTCTGTTAATGACACAAAAGAGCTGCTGTGTAATCGTTCCAGTACAGTCTAAAGCAATAATCTATGCGTCCATGGCTGTCATGTTATTTGTCTGGATTATCCGCTGAGCACTATTAAGTGGCAGCAGGAATGTATCTTTGTGATTGTGGCTGTCACAGCTAATGTTGAAAAACGAGTTCCTCTTATTTTTACTGAAAACTTCCATTTCAATGAGCAGTGCGTGACTCGCTGAGGACCCGCGGCTCGCACGCCTGTGGTGTCCACACAGAGAGCATTGTTGCTGTGGCGCTGCTGCTGCCAGCCCAATCTTTCTACATTGAGTCTGCCTTTTAATAAATATAATACAATAAATACAGGCTGATGGGTAAGCTGATGAATCTTTGAAGACTGGGTAGAGATGGGGAGCTGAATGGGTACGCATACCAGCAGTGTGAAAGTACCGAAGGCAGAGAGAGAGAATTATATTTAAAAAGACAGCAGCGAGGCGAGGCGAGGCTAATGCTGCAGGTGCGTCGTTGTGCTATTGGACAGATGTGACCAGCTGTTCAACAGAACCAGAACAGCTGGTGTCACAATTGACAGCCCCAGATAATGGCCACAAGGAAATTACGCAAGAGCATGTGTGAGAGGAGTGAATGCAGGATGGAAAATGAAATGAGCAACAGGCCTATACGCGAAAGTCTTCCTGACTGAACTTTCGATAGAACTTCATAAGAATTTATGTGGAAGTTGTGGGTTTACCACGCTGCAGCAACGACAGCATAAAATGTGAGAATTGAAACATTATTGCATCAGATGAAACATATATGTACATATCTATAGATATATGTAAAAACTCCACAGTTTGTTTGGTTGAAATTTAGGTTAATTTTGTGGAGGAATACAATACAAACTAATTTTCCATTATTTTAGACAATTTATGAAAAAATAAACTCCATATACATACTGATACTAGTGTCTTTCAGATGAAAATGTTTGTTCAGTATTGCAGTATTGTCTTTTTTAAGTTCCTTCCATACATCAGTCAGTTCTGAAATCTCCATATCCAAAAATGTCATTTTATTACTTCAGAGTGAGCCGTTTACTTGTTCCTAACAAATCCTGTGAGCACAAACTGTAGTGAAGGTAGTATCTGTGTTAAGTATTGCGGTTTTCCCTCCAGGGAGTAAATGGTGTAACTACATTTAAAAAGGCATGTCAACGTACTATCAAATGAAGAGCCCTCTCATGACTTTATGTAAGTGGGCCTTTTACGTGTCTGAACAGGCTTAAAGAGAGGCCTGTACATATGATTGCAGTTAAACCTGCTCTACGAAATTTTAACGTAATGTTTACAGCCTTTCTGCAGTGTAAATGATGGGCAAGACTATGACAGTAAGAGCTGTTTCCGGTTGAGGGAAAATGAACTAGAGAGAATTATAAACCAGTTCTAATAAGTTTAATGGGTTTTTTCTTTGTGGGTTTTCAGTCAAATTACTTGGAAGGAAATTGTGTATCTTGGCTAATCAACCACATTCATATTGATCTACATTACAGCCATGCTAATGTTGCTTTAGATCATTTATACATTATGGTAATGTATTATTGTTGTGCTTTTAGTGGGAATTTTTATGAGAAGGAAATATGTAATAATAACAATAGATCAGTGCCTCTCAAGTAACCCACAATTTTGGTATTTCCTGCTTTCTCTGTAACACATAAAATACATGACAATACATAAATTTACTAGGGTTGACCACAAAAATTCAATGATTCGAATCATCAGTCAAGAAGAACCTGCATGGTCCTGCATGTTCTTGTCGGTTGAAACAGCTTGGCAGGCCGTAAACTTTACAAACCAAGTCTTAAAATGACCACAAACCATAGAACTAACTGTGACAGAACTGGAGAAGAGTGATAGTTGATATGTTATATTGTCAGTGAAGCCGGCTAAAACACTTTGGAACCAAGCAGTGGTACAACGTCCTCTGCCGTCCACTGTGCTATCAGCAGCCCGGCAGGAGAGACATACTGTGGTGCACTGGGACGTAGACTTTCTCTGACGGTGTGGAAATTGGATGGTGAAGAAAGGTATTAAAACCTGAGGTATCCTAAAACACGAGACTCATGTAGCCCATGTGTTTCCACTGCATGAACTGCTGATAAAGGAGTTTAGTGTGGTGCTGACCTGGAAAAAAAATGCACTAATAGCTGAATCTTGGTATTGAACAGCCAAATCCAAATCTGGTACAGCCCTAGAATTTACACATACACTCCTATATATATTTTCTGAATACAGTATTTACATTCACCTACATATATACTGTATACAATATATCAGGTACATGAGACAACTGTTCTCTCTCTGATGGCTGATGTCTCTTTGATGTGCTGTGTGTCCTGTGGATGTGTGTGTTGTCTAAAAAGCTTGTGGTTGCTCAGCAAAAGCTTTGTAAAAGTAAGTAAGTCCTTATGTGTTGAGTAACACTTCCCTGCTGCCTTTTCCTCTTTCTCAATCTTTACATCTGTTTTACATCCGTTACCCTCAAATTAATTTTACAAACACTGTGTTGCTCATACTCTCTGATATACTG
>NW_023339751.1:20929123-20943248 GCF_004916995.1 Morone saxatilis | reverse complement strand
GTTATGAAGTAGGACTTCTTAACCTGTGTGTGTCACACTGTAAGTCTTGAGTCAGTCTGTCACCATGTGCAGTCAACAGCATTAGATCGGGAAATAGAATGGCACAGTTGTTCTGTACATTTGTGATTACTCCTCGACTGTAATGAGAGACATGACGTCATGCAGCAAGTGCCACCAGTTATGGTTTAATGGTGACACACAGTTCAGTGTTTGACTCTTTTAGATCACCGCATTATTTATAACGCGAGACGTGTTGCAGTGAGAGAGTGGCTCAAGCTGTAATCTTCTCCTGGAAGTTGCTTTATGTTCGCTGTAAATCCAAAATGTTACTTTTAAAAAGGATGTGGAGGTTAACCTATAGTGACGCAGTGCTTGGTTAAGCTCAGAGAAAAAAAAACCCTTAATGGTTACAAGAAACCAACCACTGATGCTTAGAGATGCGAAACAAAATGCTGTTTGCATTGCACTGATGATTGCACTGATGATTGCACTGATGATGATGTTGCCAGGAAAACATTGTCATAAGATATGTTTTTTTATAATTCAAATTCAAATAAACAATGTAATAACTGCACTGTTTAAATAGTTTTGTCACAGTACACTCCTTTATTGCATACTGCATATAGTGTATATGTTTTCATTATAGTTTTTATATTCTCTTATATCTTTATTATCTTTTTATTTTTATTGTATTATTCTTTGATTGTATTCTTCTCTACTGTTCTACTACACTACATTCCCCTTTGCTGCTGTTTCAAACTTGAATTTCTCCTACAGGGGATCAATAAACGAACATGTTATCCTATACATGTCATCCCTGCACCACCTATCTATGTCTGATGTATGCTACATATTAAAAAAGTTTAATTATGTCCAGTTTTTGGAAGAACGTCTTTTAAATCTCCACTGTTCCAAAAGGCAGGCATGTTAGCAGTATTGTTTATGTCTTCATGGCAGTGTGAAAGGTGAGAGGGGAGACACACACAACATAGCTGTGTCACTGTGTGTGTAATCCTTGGTCAGGGTGTCTGTGGGGATTTTAAAAAGTCTACAGGTTATATTTTTTTTTGTTGGATTAATTAAGTTACTTATAAAGTTGCCTTTTTAAGTCTTGCTTTTACATGTGTTTTTGGGAAAAGATTGTATCGACCATGATGTAACAACTATAAAACAAAACCAACATTAAAAAAAATGGCTAACCTTCCTTTATATCCTACATAATGGTCTTAAAAAGTCTTAAATTGAACCTGTTGAAACCTGCAGAAACCCTGTTGGTGTGAGTCAGGTTTGTAGAGGTTGGGTAAGTGTGGAAATGTGCAGGAAAGCATGAACACACAAACACTCACAGAGAGGGCCCAGAGGGATCACCTGTCAGGCACTTCCAAGGAACATGGAGAAAGAGAGTGTTTAAACAGGAGGATCTGGTACACAGGTGAACAAACTGTTTGTCTGTCACTACTGTTCATCCTCCATGGCTTCAACTGTAGTAGTATTAAATTGATAATACAGTTTGGTGAACACTAATTATTATTCCTAGCTGCTTTAGGCTGATTCTGAGGTAGTGAAATGCTCCAGGTCCTGCACAAGAAAACTGCCGGTGTCTGACCAACTAACCAAGGTTCAGGTTGTGTCAATACCATACAAACCTTTATGCCTCTGTCAAAAGAATCAAATACTGTGCACAGCTTTTGTCCTTTATGTAGTTTTATATGTGGATCCGTTTGTTCACTGTAACATTTAAAGACCAATGATGATTCTTCTCCATCGACATATACAGGCTCTGTACATAAATTTTGAATCTACTGCTGAAGGCACTGATAAATGGTTAACGCATCATTTAAATTCCCTTTTTTCCTTTTCTAACCAAACATATATATACAACATCCCACATTATTTATGACAAATAACCATTAATGGCAGCCTAAATCGGTTGAAAATAAAGGTAGCTTCTGTTTTAAACATAATTTGGTTGGCAGATACAGTAAGATAAGCAGAATCTGAATCCGCATCCATAAAATCTAAATGATTTCTAGTAAAAGTGATATCGAGGGAACAGAAACATTACCACATGTATGTCTCTGTCCACCTTACAGTCTTCCAACGACCCGAACTCAACCCCTCAAACTGAAAGGAAAAATTAGGAACCATTTCAACAGCAAAATCTGTTTGCTGATGTGAGTGACCTTGTGTTGGGTCATTAGTCCAGAATTGACAGAGTGAATTTTTACCTGTGTGTGTGTTTGTGTGTGTGTACACCAGATTACGTATTAGAGAGACATGACAGAATGGAGGAAGGGAAAGACAGAGAGGGAGTTAACCAGAGGTCAAAGGGGGGGAGATAAATTGATTAGTAAAGTGGAGTGTTCTCTAATGGACCAGTTACATCATCGAAAAAGAGAGAGAGGGTGAGAGAGCGATAGTTCAGTGACAAAGAGGTGTCATTAGGACAAGGACTTTTCTTGTATAAATTTGTTCTTTAATCTTTCATCATTTTTCTGTTGCTCTTTCTATCTGCAGTGACATACAATATATTTATATACCTGTGTGTGTGTGTGTGTGTGTGTGTGTGTGTGTGCGGGCGACTGAAATTGCAGTCATTACTTAAATGTGTTTGCATAGCAGAGAACACATGGTTGAACTGTCAGACCTGAGAGCTGCAATCAACCTGTTAGCTTTCACACACACACACATACACACACAAACAAACACACACACACACCCCGCTGTCACCAGGACAAGATGATAAGCCGCTGCCTGTTGCTAAAAGCAGGTGAAATATTTATATGTTTTTCTGGCTCTGTTGTTATCAGCTAGGAGAGTATTATAATGAAGCTTTCTAAGAAAAATCTTTCTAGAACACTTATTCCTGGTTAAATTCAAGGACTCATGGATAATTACAAGGACTAAGCTGAGTGCATAGAAGATGGACATAACTTTAAAATATAGAGCAACACCAGCAGCGTGGTAAAGAGGTAGAGAAGCTCCATAATGTAGGATAGAATAATGTAATGTAGTGAGATGCATTTGCATTTGACACTGTTTGCATTCATTATCAACACACATTCAACCTCAATCATTTTTTAATGTCAAATTTACACGGGGAGTATTACTCATCCATTCTTTTTATTGAAATCTGTTGGATGGGTTGGCATTACATTTGATAATGATTCGTGGTCCCTTCAGGATCGATTGCGATGACTTTGGTGATCCCTTAACTTAATCATCCAGCGCCATCAGGTCAAAAAATTTAGATTTTGTCCAATACTACAAAACTAATGATATTGTGATTTTTATTTAGTGCTAGTTTACAAATGGTAACACTCTAACTCAATAAGCTGAAAGCACTGCTGCACCTACATTGATTGGTCAGGCATATTTGCTGGTTTAGGTGTTGAGGAAGATAGTGTATGCTTGATGAGTCTTCTTCAGGTTATCGTCAGTGTTGTCATGTTGAAATGTTGGACCAGTCACAGTTTAGTATAAGTTCCTGGATGGTTAGAACTGAAAATCAGCAGTAAGCTTCTGGGAAACGTCACTTCATGAATGTCATATATTCATTCTTTTAACAGCCAGCATCTGCATTTTTATACTGTTAGATAAGCGTTTCAAGTATCTGGTTTGGTGGCAGACAAGTTAAAGTGCTTGGAATAGTGAGCAAAGCAATCAGGTTTCAGTTGGTCAAGGCAAAGCTCGTTATCAGATTTAAATGAAAACTTATGCCACGTGCCTTATTCATTTTAGAAAGCAACAATCCAGCATGTGTTAACTGTAATCTATGGAGGAGTACAAATGAGTACCGGTATCAGTTGACTCTCCCATTGCTATCCACCATCTGTCTGTCCAACACTCTGGACTCAAACATGATCCCTCCTCAGGGCAATAACTTTGTCCGTATGTTTGTTCCTTCCATCACTTTAATTAACATAACAGCCTCTACAGGTTTCAAGGGGGACTTAAAGGTCCAGTGTGTAACATTTAGGAAGATCTTTTGGCAGAAATGGAATATAATATTTTTAAGTGTGTTTTCATCAGTATATAATAACCTGAAAACAGGGATCGTTTTGTTTCCATTACCTTAGAATGAGCCTTTCATATCTACAGAGGGTGTGGGTCTTCTTCTATGAAGTCCGCCATGTTGACCTGCCATGTTTCTTCAGTAGCCCAGAATGAACAAACCAAACACTGGCTCTAGTTTGGGCTTGCAATCTCACTAAAAGATGCCACTAAACCCTAAACACTGTTTACACTCCTGTAAGACTTTAAGTATAGTTGGTGATCATACAGTAGGTGCATTGCCGATGGCTCATTGTAGTCCCTGTCACTGTTACAACATCGAGCTATTTAAATCTTTACTTTAACTTTCTGGGTTGTGATAAAGGACATCACAGAGGAACAGCATACCTATCACAGACCCCAACCCTGAACCCTTCCCAGTGGACGACGCTAGGTCTAACACCGTTGCTAGGCAGCAGCCGTCAGTTGCTAGGCGATGGTGATGGCGTATGGCAAAGGGGCTGAAAGAGTAAGAGTGAAGACAGGCAGAACATGACGGGGAGAAAGGAATGTACAATGAGTCCTTGAGGTTTATCAGAAGAGAAGCTATAAATGTAAAGTTTGTCCTGAGGCTGGCACTATAGGAAAGGTTGTAAAGTGTTTGAAATAGGAAGAGTTCAATCCTTCGGGGAGCATGAATATGTTAAGTAAGGTTAATGTCTGTCAATTTGTGTAAAAAGTTGTTGTTTCGACTGACAGGTGTTCAAGGAAAGGCCAGATTCATCCTTTAGAGAACATATCCACAGCAAATCAATCCAGCCAGTGCTTTTTGAAGTTTTTTGAACTGACAGACATTCTTAGGCATCCTTGCTAAAAACATAAAATGTAATAAATATTTTATGATAAAAGCTATGACTACTCATATATTAACTAAGGATGTGGCAGGTAATTTACCCGTTGGCACTGAAACATTTCTGCTTTCTTACTTGATCTGAGGTAGTGAAGACGGAATGAAGAGAGGAGACAGATGGTGTTGGATGATGTTCTCATACCACAGCTACTGAGGAAAAAGGATTCTGTGAAGCTCAGTTGCACAGTGGGTTGATGATGGCAAACATGGCCAGCAGAGTTATAGGCCTGATGCCCACTCAGGGTCAGTCATATCCAAAATGCAAATCACTTATGTCACCAGACTGGATTTGGAAATTGCAAATTGTTTTGTGGGTAACACTGAGGGAAGAGTTAGATCGCTCCGTAAAATGCACTTAATATCTGGAGAATCTCATTATCGATATCAAATGTAGTGCTGGGAGCTATTTTGATGCACATTTATTGTCCCAACAATATACCTTATTGAGATATTACTGATGTTTAAAGTTTGCATCTATAAAATACATTGAATCTGCACGAAACCTGCCACAGCATAAGATTATAAATACTTATAATGGAATTATTTTATATTAAAGCACCCACAAAAAAAGAACTGTTGTTTTGTAATTTGGATAAACTGATCCTTCAACTTTTTATTATCATTGAATATAGTGCTTCAATGTGTCTAACAACAGTATGCCAATTTGTGCTCTTATTTTTGAAAACTCAAAGTTGTGAATCTGATGATTCTCTACCTGCCTCTCAGTGTCTCCTCCCAACCTCATTTTTTTTCCCAATTAACATTACTGCAAAGTCTCCCCTCCCTCTTTCACTTGCTCACTCAAGGTAGTGTGTGTGTGTGTGTGTGATTAAAACAGGGTTTGTCAGTGATTTAATACTCTGCTGTTCCACTGGGACAAACCCTGTGTCATTAAACAAAACGAGACATCAAGAGCAGTGAAGACGAGGGCAGACGCTGTGACTGACAGTGAGAAAAAGAAAAGGTGTACAACCTCATCCTCAATCACGCAATGTCAGTGCCATCTAGTGGCTACATGGTGTGAGCGCAGATTTTGAAGAACACAGACACCAAATCTTGCATGTGTTGCTCATTTATCTCACTGATGATTCTCCAACTCCCCGTACTTAAAAAGACAGCGGGAAGCCTGCAGTATCATGCATTTAAAGATTAAATAAATATGCATGAGCTTATCTGGGACTGTTTCAAAGAAGCCACACACTAACAACATCGCATTACAGTACATACATTTGCTACAGCCCTCCTACTTTTTCTGTTACTGTCTATACAAATGTGTATAACATCACTTTTTTTTGTATTTTGCTCGTGTGTACGTGCAGCTGCGCCGTGCTCCACCGAGAATGAGGAGCGTGTGTTTCGGCAGCGGATGCGTCCTAGGAAGCGCCAGGGTGCCGTCCGCCGGAGGGTCCACCAGGTCAATGGACACAAGTTCATGGCCACCTACCTGAGACAGCCCACCTACTGCTCCCACTGCAGGGACTTCATCTGGTGAGGACACACACCCTTACCATAATGAATATGTATGCACTTTCAGCAGATGAATGTGAAAACATCATTCTAGTGTCAAACTGCACATACATCATTCTGCACAGAGAAGTTCAAACATCCAACTGTAGGAACAATAATTCTCATTCATTTGCCATACAGATGCTTAACAAAATATTTAAAAGGGTCCTGACAATGGTCCAACTAAAGCCTACACTAAACTTAAGTGTCTAAATAATTTTTGTCCGTAACCAGCAAACAGTAAACATGCACTCAGTAAGAAAAAAATGTGATTTCCTACTGCCTGTTCTATGACTGCAGCCCAAAAGCAAACACTCAAACATGCTTAAAAAGTGCTAAGGTTGGTTTAAAATGCCTGTAAACAAATGTTTTACAGTAACGGATTTTGCAGTGTATGTAAACATGTTCTGATTTCCTGCCTTAACCTGAGTCCTACCACTAACCTGCTGTCTTGTTTACATGTAAACACAGTGGATGCTGTGAAGTGTGGAGTAATAAACAAAGCCAGCTGTGTTTGTTTCCATCCCAACAAACTGTGTTTAGCGGCACTCACATGGAAACCATGTGGCCTTAATGCTCGGTTTGCTTTCAGCCCAGCTCGGAGAGAACGTTTCATGTGTAATCAGAATCACAAGGAAATCGTGTTTGAAAGAGTACTCCAGTGCTCAGGGTTTCTGAGGTGAATCAGCAAAAATATTGCACCATGCAGAAGAACAAAGTTGTAATGGGGGCCAGGTAGTATTTACTGTAGTAACCACTGCAAAATGTGCCATTTCAGAGGAAAAATGCCTAAAACATTCTTGGCAGTATAGCAGTACAATAGTTGTACTTAAGATGTAGCTAACAATGCTGAAGAACATCCAATCAGAGGCACAAAGCATTGATCATCATGCTGGGGATTGGACAAGAATTTATAACTTATAACCACCTGTATATCTCTTCTTATAACAACATCCTCCCTTTCTCAGTAGTTCACAAGAGAGGCGCTGAAAGGCTTTATACATACAGTATATATTGATTATATATTAACAACACATTTTTTGTCTCTCTCTGACCTTCAGGGGCGTCTTAGGAAAGCAGGGCTACCAGTGTCAAGGTAGGCTGGTGTTTTATTAGAACCATGTCTTTACATTCCTGTATTTCAGCGTGTCTTAATATTAATTTATGGTTGTAAGATTATCAACTGGAGGCACTTATTGCCTTGTATATGTGTTTCTTATGCCCGTGTGTGTGTTCCTCCTGCAGTGTGTACCTGTGTGGTCCACAAGCGCTGTCATGAGCTGATCATTACCAAGTGTGCAGGGATGAAGAAGCAGGAGGACACAGTTGGAGAGGTATTGATCTACAGCTACATGTATGTATGGATGTAGGATCTACTGGCATCTAGTGGTGAAGTTGCAGATTGGTTGTTAAAAAAGGTTAAAGGGACATCCAGCCGTCCAGATGGTCGATGTTCCCTGTATATATTCAGCAGAGGACCTTCTCATTCCAATTCTTGCCCCTCATTTCTCATTTCATGTCCTTTCTCATCTATCAACTATCAATAATGTTAAATTACCAAAAAAAGGAACGTTGACAGTATTGGTAGAGAGCAACATTCACATTGCCTCATGTTTCCAGTTTCAGACTTCCAGACTCTCGCAGGTTTGTCTCACTGTCGTTTTGTGCCTCCTACAGCCAGTCGGTTCTCAGAGGTTCAGTGTCAACGTGCCGCACAAGTTCAGCATCCACAACTTCAAAGTTCTCACCTTCTGCGACCACTGTGGGTCCCTGCTCTGGGGTCTGCTACGACAGGGACTCCAGTGTAAAGGTACGGACGGACACACTACTCTGCTCAGGTCTTTATCATACCTGTGGTGGTGGTGGCCTGGACAAAATAAAAATGCTAAATCTCTGTTTTCCTGTGTGTGTGTCTCAGTGTGTAAAGTGAATGTACACAGACGCTGTGAGAGTAACGTAGCTCCAAACTGTGGCGTGGACGCCAGAGGAATCGCTAAAGTCCTCTCTGACCTCGGAGTCACACCAGACAAGATCTTCAACAGCGCCCAGAGACGGAAAAAGGTGGGCGTCATCCACAAGATTCAGAGCAAGTCAGCTGGCTATTGCTTAGAGGCATTTGATTATAGCATTTATAATTGAAAACATTTAAAGGTCCAGTGTGTAGGATGTAGTGGCATGCTATAAATATTACATTTATGCCAATATATTCTCCTAAATGTTACACACTGGACCTTTTAAACAGACTTTTGCTAATTCTACTTTACAAACTCTAGTGATGAAGATGTTGAGACATGTGTTTTATCTTTAAACAGCTTCCTCAGGGTCAGGACCCCCAGCCGCCGTTATCAGGGACGCCTAAGACAGAAGACGATCGCTCAAAGTCCGCCCCCACCTCCCCATGTGACCAAGGTAGCAGAAGTTCTAACCATCTCACATAAAATCTTACTTGCATGAAACCGAACCACATGAGCAAACACGCCAGAACTCATCTTATTTTAACTTCTGTCCAGATGCGAAGGAGCTGGAGAACATCCGGAAGGTTCTGTCGTTTGACCACCGCGGGGAGGAGCACAAAACACAACCCCTCTCTTCCGCCTCGTCTGTTTCTACGGTAACGGGGGACAGTCAGGAAGGTGTGGAAGGAGGAGGAGGTGAAGATGGGGGCAGCATCGCAGTGGAGGTTAAAGGAAACCGGGAGAACGGAGAGGTCAAAGGTCACGTCGCTCCTGAAATAAAGAGGATGAACCTGCAAGACTTTTTGTTCATCAAAGTTCTGGGGAAAGGAAGCTTCGGAAAGGTGAGCGTACAACTGCTTTTATTTTTGTATAAATCCCTCTTTCATTCCTCTGTGAGTAAACAGGAACAAATAGGCCCAATGAGAGATGGAGAGGGAGAAAAGAAACACATGGGAGCAAGGAGAGCATTGTGGAAGATATTATATAGATATCTAGCGCCATATTTGTGGTTCTGACTGCATTTGCGACCGTTGCGTGTCATGTGACCAGGTGATGCTGGCGGAGCTGAAAGGCACCGACGAGGTTTACGCAGTCAAAGTGCTGAAGAAAGACGTGATCCTGCAGGATGACGACGTGGACTGCACTCTGACTGAGAAACGGATTCTGGCCCTGGCCAGAAAACACCCCTACCTGACACAGCTCTTCTGCTGCTTCCAGACTAAAGTAGGAACACACACACGCACATACACACACATTTATATGCAGACGTATTGTGCACCTCTAGGGGGAAGCATTGGACCACATCCGAGTCCGTAGCCTTCAGTTGTTGCGCTGACAGGTCTCACATATTTCAAAAAATCCAGAGAGAAAGAGGAGAAAGTGAAGCACTTTTGAAAAGCCTACTCTTAAAACTACCTGACTTTAATTTGACCTTTTAATTTAAAACTTATACCCGGGATTGAGTCTCATGAGAAATCTAAAGGGTCACCATGATTAAACGGATACAAAAGGATCCATTTTTTCTTTTTTCTTTTGAAATACCTTACAGTCTAACCTCCTCAGGCCTCTAAACTTCTTCAAATGAAACAATATGTGAAGGAAAAATCCCTTTAAGGTTGACCTGGTCACACCTGATGTTTACTCTAAAGCCATATGCTGTAGACTAGTAGACATTCAGAATAAGAAAATTACAGTATAATAATTGTAAGAGAACTATAATAAGAGAACTGCTCTGTATTCAGGTCTCAGAGCAAATCACAACTTCTCATTATGTTCTGGGACAAACTGTCCTCAGTTCAGCATCCCTGTTTCATGCCTGCAGATAGAATAACGTGCTTTGAAATGTGCTGACAGGTACAAGTGAAGCACATATGTGTTGAGGCTGTAAATCCACCTCCGTCCACAGAGGCCTTTTCAAGAAAACATCCAAACAACTTCATTAGTCATTAGTGTCTGCCATCAGCTCTGAGAAAGAGCTGCATTTCCCTACCCTTCAGTCTCCCTGCTCTCTCTTTCACACTCTGCTCTCCTCTCATCAGCTCTACTTCTCAGCTAATTTGTCCATCCATATAGTAAGTGGATGATGACAGACCAACACACAAAGGGCACCCGTGGGTGGGACGCTGCGAACGGCAACAGCTCCTCCAGACTACTGTATGTTTTGTCTGTCGTATGTTGCATAAGTGTTCCTGTCTGGAAATGTATAAAGGTTGTGTACATGTGCTCGTGTGTGTGTGGGTACACTGTGTGTCTGTTTGTGCGACTCCCAGGTGTGTACTTTTTCCAGTTTGAAGACTTGCTGAGGGAACAGGTCACATGTTGTGTTGATGTGGCGCTTTCACTGCAACTTGAGCCTGACGGTGCTGAGCAGGCTGCACAGGTGTTAACTTCTATCAGAGAGAGCTCAACAAAACACGAGCTGCACAAGCCTGAACGAAGTGTAACTCAAGACGTATTGAAAATGGCCTAACTTTTCACTTTTGTCAAGAATAAAGGATGTAACACTGATGTTTAGAATTCAGATAAAGAGTTGTGAGAACCTAGGTAGAAAAAGATAGAAAGGTAGAAAAGAACTCCAGGTCTTATTTGTTAAAATGACACTTGAGCTTTTAAATTTACTGATAGGTGTCACAGGTTCCAGCTGTATGCAAGTCAGACATCATTCATAATAAGAAAAGAAAGAACATGATAAGTTAATATATCCAACAAATAAACATTGTAAGGTAAGGCACAATGCAGAACGTTCTAAAAGATTCTGTATTAAAAAAACAGTTGAACATATTATAATCACTTATATTATAAGTACTTTCATTATATCATACGCTTTTTTGATGCTGTTTATCAGAGGTGTGGTCAAAACTAAAAAAAAAGCAAGTCGACTTTCACACCCCTGACTCGCTCTAACTTGAGCCTTTAAACTTGAAATTCTCAGAGGTGGCAAAAGTACACACATCTTTTACGCTAGTAGAAATACAGAAGACTAAAAGGTAAATATAGAAGTACTTATTCTGCTTCTTTACTCAAGAAAGAGTGAAAAAGTGCAGGCTATGAAATGTAAAAATTGATTTCTTCGTAGACATTTCTACCGGCTGTTTGCATGCAAAGCTTCTTCAAATAGGGCTGGGTCTCGCTCTCTTGTCTGCTTCTTCTTGTCATATTGTAGGACAGCACAATTAATCAAAATATAATGGAAATCGCCAAATGCAATAGCCAAATCGCAGAAGCTTCAATGTTTTGATAAAGGTAAAATCTTTGACAATTACCTATCGTGCAGCCCAATATGAGTATGACACCTGTGCAGATCTCACTTGCTTCACCTTCCTTTCCAAGCGCAAGGAAGAAACTATGGTGGCAAATCTGTACTAGTTTTAAGAGTTTCCTTTCTAGAACTTTCAAAAAAGCAATTGGAGCTGAGAAATCGGCAAAAATATGCCATACCATTTATAGATTTTTTTTTTTTCAAGAAAAGTAAGTGTTGACCGACATATACTGTATCAGACCAGAGTCCAGAGATTGCTGTTTCCTGCACTGGATCAGAAGGAGTCAAACATGTCAGGGAGGAGGAGTTGAGCGCAGGACGCTTTGTGGGCTGCATCTTTTGTTTATTTTCTCAGAATGTTCTGGAGAGTCTAATGACGGCGTCTCCTGTTCATTTTATTTATTCCTGTTATTTTCCTCCAAAGCAAACACAAACATGTGCTGGCTGCATGGATGAGAGAGAGACAGAATTAGAGACAGTGAGACCATGTCTATTCTTTTTTTCTTCTTTCTTTTTCATTGTTTCTTCTTTTTTCTTTCTTTTTGGCAGATGCATAAATGGACACATGCATGTGTGCGCGCACACACACACACGTCTCTGGCAGTCAGGTGTGATTGGGAGTGTGTTCTTGGACCAAACAAAGGGATTTTTTTTTTGTGGTGCTTACATAACTCCTTTGATCCTTATCAAGGACATGATGTGTATTCCATATGCTATAGGACCCCGCCTTCATCACCCACCTCACACTCCTTCCCCTCACCTCCCCACCCCCATCTTCTGGGAACACACTCAAAATTGTCTGGACTTGATGTGATTACAATAAACAAACCCACATATACATACTATATACGGCATGTAATGACACACACACGTACACACTGAGCTTCACAGCCCTGTTCACCTCTTGTATAACATTGCTTCCACTCAGCCTGCCGCCAGGCTGATCCACATCGACTTAATGTGCTAATGAATTAGTTCATTTGACCGTGATGGTACAGTGTGAGACTGAATTCAGCTGCGGTAGGTATTGCAAGAGATCGACTGTGAGGTTGGATGCAGACCTGTTTCTATTTTTTAAGTTATATAACATTTAATATTTAATGTATTATACTCTAAACATATCCTCAACTACTTTAAGCTAACAACACTGACTATTAAATATTGGACATTGGTTTGTGCAACTCATTCTGGATGGGTCAACATGACTAATAGTGTCAGGGTTGATTTAAATGCCCCTTTAGGAGAAGAAATGGCCTCAAAGAACAGTTCAGCTCATCACCCATGTTAACCAGGGGCAGCGGACACACCACCACCCATCCATTGTTCATTTTGTTAATGTAAACAAAAACAACAACATTTTTTTCTATGAATAAGGCAGGGTTCCTCTGCAGAATGGAAAACTTTGGAATTTGATTTGAGTAATTTCGAGGTTTAGATAATAAATTGATCATACAAGCTGTGTTTTTATGGCGTGTGTGGCAGGCTGACAGCACTGTGTGAGAGAGCGCGGGCCAGAGCGAGCCTCAAGTCGTTGAAAGAAAAGCGAGAAGTATGGTGTGCGACTGAAGGCACACTACACAGACCTGCCTCTACGCCTGAATGCCACAGCCTGCCAATCAGCTCTGCCTCAAGTGTCTTCTAACTGAACCAAATCCAGACATCTGCGCCCAGAGTAGTTTGAAAGAAATTGGGGAATATCTTTCAAATGCATTTTACATTGCATCACAATTAATCAGATATTAATCTTGTCTAAACATTTATGAGTTATGCAGTGATGTAGTTATCAGAAAAGTGAACTGACTTTATGATGCTGTGAAAACTAAATAGTGTAACTTTATTAACCAAATTTTTGTTTCTTATTTATGAAAGAGCCAAAAAAAATTGGGGGCAGCAATAATATAATATTAATTTAATATGTTAAGGCAAAATAATGGTAGTGTATATTATAGGAAGCATAGGTTAGTTTACTTTCTCTTCGGGCAGAGATATTTGACAGTGGAACTCGGCCACAATGCGTAATGGGTAAAGTTTTCCCAAATATAAAGCCTGGTTGGCAAAGGATTCCAAATGGGAAAATAAATCTGCTTTATATGAGCTACAGTACCTAACTACATACCCTGGTAATTATTTGGCAACATAATAGCATACATAGTCTAGGGGTGGGAAAAATAATCGATTCTTCGATGCATCGCGATTCTCTCTAGAACGATTCCGTCTCGATGCAGATAAGTTAATAATCGGAATTTTAAAAATTAAATTAGTTTGCGTGCTGCAACATTCTGTTCGCCTGCTGCAGAGCGCTACAGAAAACTCTCCTCCTCTGCTTGCCGGTTCTCCGCCAACATGCATGCGCATCAAACACATGTGCGAGTTCTTTACATCCAAAGTTTTAGTGGCGACAAAATGGCTGCGAGCGACAAACCTATACGGCCTGCACCAGCTTCTTTAAAAGCTGCGATATGGCAGCATTTTGGGTTCTATGAGGTCGATGGGAAGATGGAC
>NW_023339751.1:20920717-20929098 GCF_004916995.1 Morone saxatilis | reverse complement strand
CCCTCTCCTCCGCCACCACCCTCCTCCAGTGTGACAAGCTTCAAAGCAACAGCAGAGCTCGCCTCCTTAATGAGATTTGTTCAAGCTCTGTGCGTCCTTTGGCCTTGCGATGCCCGCACCCCTAGGAACATATATCATACATACTATACCTATATCATACGTTCGTCATATGTTGGCGACCGCAGCCAACATACCAAGAAGTCATCCGATCCCATGCTTGGGTTCTTTGGTGTTATTACCGAAAGATGTTTCTCGGATCATGGTTTAAACAAATACCGCCATCCCAATAACTTCGTGTCTTATTAAATTACCCATCTACCATTACATTTTGCCTGTTTAAAGTCAGCAAACTCTTCACACATTGGTTGCTTTACTAATGTTGTGGAAGCAATTCTAAGTCCATTCATATAAACCAGTTATATTAACTGCTAAAGGTCCAGTTGTGCTAAGGTGTGTTCTGGGTACAAAAAAAGTAAAGCTTGATTTTGAAAAATTCTGTTTATGTCAACAATCCTTTTTCTTTTTTTTTTTGGGCCCCTTTCCAGCTGTTTTTTTTTTTTTTCCGGCAATTTGGTTCCCCCCCAGCCTTTTCTTTTTTTGGTTTTTAAAAAGAAAAACTTTTTCTTTCGGCAATGTTTTTTTGGAAACGCAAAATTTTAGAATTGCAGCAAGGGTTTTTTCCAAGAGACAGGAAGGTTTTCCCTAAACTAAGGACCTTTTTTGCTTGGGGGTGGTCCCTGGGCCCACAGGCAAAGAAAAATTCAAGGAGTGCAGGAACCTTTTTTTTTTTTGCTTTTTTTTTTTTCCACAAAATCCCCTTTGGCAAAAGGACATGGGCCCACCAACAGGGGCCCCCCTGGCAGCTTTGTTTTTGTTTTTTTTTTTTTTCCAGAATCCCAAGCTCTAAAAGTTTTCAGTTTTGCTTATATAACAAACCTTTACCCTTTAAAAAAAGGAAACGACTTGCCAACTCTGGGTAGAAGATCGTGAAAAGTAATATGTGTCCAATAAAAAATTCTTCCCCTTTTTGCTTTCAAGCAAAACGAAAAAAACCAAACCGGGAAAGGAAGGAAGGGAAAAAAAGAAAGAAGAGATTTTTAAATGACACTTTTACTTTTTTAAACATTTTTAAAACCAGTTTTTGGCCCAAAAAAAAAAAAGTTCGTCTTTTAATTTTGTTTTTTATTTTACAACTTTGAAACCTTTTTTTTTGAAAGCCTTGAACCTCCTTGGAAAAAAAAGCCCTTGCCCAAGGGCCCTGGTTGGTGGCCCATTGTCCTGCAGGAAATTTTTTTTGGAACAGGGTTCCTTGCACTTCTTCTTTGATATTTTCGTTCTGGGGCTGGAGTCCTCCAACAGAGAAACCCACAAAAGCAGCTTCCTTTAGTAGGACTCTGACCTTTGCTTGCAAATTCCTCAAATTGCCGGCTTTCCATTATATTTACCCCATGCGAGAGTATATTTCCTTTTTATTGAGACACAAGCCTTTTTGGGACAAAAAAACTTAATCTTTCCTCCTGACACGTTCCTCCTTTTTTCTCTCTGGCAGGGCCAAGCCACACAGAAATTTATTTTTTGGTTTTGGAACAATAAACCAAATTTTCCAAAATCAAGCCCCTTTTTACACTTTTTAAATATTTTTTGGTTTTTTTTTTTTGTTTTCGGTTGGGTAAAAAGGACCCCAAGAAAAACCAACACCCATTTCTTGAAAAAACTAACCACAAACTGGACCCGCTGTTGCTTATTTTAAAAAAGCCAAGTTCTTTTTTTTAATCACTCTCCATTTTACACTGTTTCTAAAACAAACCACCCTATCCGAATTCCGAAACCCACGGCTTTTTCGCAAAAAAGTTTGCCTTTTGCCAACAAACATGAGGTAACGGACAACGCACACCAAAGGCAAAAAACCCAAATTGGGTGGGAAACAGAAAGTTTGGTGGAAAACCTCTTTTTAAACCAGGCCCAAAAATTGTTAAATGGGTTAAAAAATGGTACCATTTTTTTTCTTTTCTTTTCTTTCTAAAAAAAATAAGACAACAGAAGTTAAAATCTGGGATGGCGGTTTAAAAAATCTTTTTTTGTGTACAAAACCCAACTGAATCCAAGAAACATTCTTTCTTGGTAAGTAAAAAAACCAAAAACCAAAAGAAAACCAAGCAAAATTGAATGAGAAAACCCACCTTTCTTTTTTTTTCGGGCCCTACTGTTTTTGTCCTTGTTTTGGGCCGGTCCCGCCAAACAACTAAATCTACGTGAAAATATAAAAATATACTTACTAATAATAATAAAACCTACTTGGTCCCCTGGGGGTTTGGCGGGCCAATCAAGGCAAAAGGAACGCCCCAACAAGAAACCTGAACAAAACCTCAAATTAAGAAAGGCCCGAAGTTCCTTTTTTGCTTGTTTGGCCTTTTGAAAAAAGCTTTTTTTTTTTTGTCACAACCTGGAGGAAAGGTGGTGAAGGAGGAGGAAATGCTGGCAAAAAAAACAAAAACTTTCTTCGCTTTTTTGGCCAAAAATCATGGACAAATCCCCTTCCCCCAACCCTTTCCTTAAACACCAACACTGGGCGCAACACAGCCTAAAGAGCAGCTTTCAAGCCAAAACAGAACCTCATTCATTCCCCCCCCGCTTTTTGGCTTTCCTTTAAAGGAAACGAAGTATACGCCAGAAGAACGCCAGCCAGGTGGGCCGGTGGTCCTTTCCCCCAAAACTGGCTTTATTCAAAAGAACTTTTTTTTCTAAATTTAAAATAAAACCTGACCTCTTGAAAAATCAAGCTTGCTTTAAATAAACACTATTAATTTTCCTTTTTTTTCGGGGGATAAACAAAATAAAAGTAAATTTTTCCTTTTTATTTTCTATCTTAAATTCTTTTCTAATTTCCTATTTTCTTATTCGTATCTTCTAAAATAAATCTAAAAATACTAAAACTTTAGCAAACATTCAATTTTGCTCTTGGTTTTTTTTGGGTAAAATTTTTATTTTTTTTTTTAATGCTTTTTAAGCTTTTTAATGTAAAAAT
Organism: Morone saxatilis; assembly: GCF_004916995.1. NCBI lineage: Eukaryota > Metazoa > Chordata > Actinopteri > Moronidae > Morone > Morone saxatilis. The sequence continues at coordinate 20,926,073 of NW_023339751.1, read as the reverse complement.
TCTTTGTTCTTTAAAGTAAAATTTCTTTGAAAAATTTCCCAAATAATGGGGTTTGAAGTTAATTAAAAATGAAAATTTTTGAAAACAATTTAAACATGTTTATTAATATTGCAAACAACATAACCCAATCTGAGGGTCAAAAAAAACCAATTGCAAACAATTTTTTTTTGGCCCGAATTTAATAAAAAAACTAAAAAAGGTTGCTACTACAAACGTTTGTTCTTTTTGAAAAGAGCCATGTTGGGAGCTTTGAAAAAGAACAACCGACAGCTCTTTTGCTTTGAGCTTTGAGCCTTTTTTGAGGCAAAAAATTTGAAAAAATTTCCTGGATCAACTAAAAAAAAAAAAAAAATTGGAGGCCTTTAAAACCTCTTTCCCAAATCCCACCTTTTTAAAAAAAGCCAACAAGGCAAAACTGCTGGCAATCATGGACAATCCCTCCCACCCCCTCCACACAACACTGGACAAGCTAAAGAGCAGCTTCAGCAACAGACTCATTCAACCCCGCTGCTCTAAGGAACGATATAGAAAATCGTTCCTCCCCACTGTAATAAGACTTTCTAATAATAATTGACTCTTAATCAGCTGCTATAACATTTTAATTTCCCTTCAGGGAAAGTCGCCTTCAAGTTTCACTTTGTTCTGCAATTTAATTGCAAAAAAAGGTATGCCTGTTTGTATTTCATCTCTAAAAGCTTGTGATCTGCATGTCTAGCCTAAGACTTTGAGATTTAAAGAGCTGTAGAGTAGAAGAGAGATGGATAGTATTTGAATGGTGATAAAGATTTGTGTTTTAGCTACATGCGGCTCCGTCACTATTTTCTTTTTTTGATCACAGTTGAGTGGTTGCATTTTTACTTTTCTTAATTCCCCTTTCCCTACCTCTGTGCACTGCATACATTTTTTTCTTTGTTTCCACCTTCTTTCTTAACCCCCCTTCATTTCACCGCGGGGCCCCTCGATGGCTAATTTACTGTACCTGCAACACGGCATTCTGTGTTCGGACACGTTGTGTTCTTCGGCATGCACATGTACTACAGCTAGTACACATACTGTCACATACTATGAACACATAGGTGGAGATGTCACGTACTAGATTATTATAGAGTGTCTGTTTAAAACAGACATATTTTTAAAGAAATACCTGAGAAAATCTAAAAAAGTTATTATTAAATTAAATTAAATTATTTAAATAATTATTGTATTGTATTATTAGATATACTTTTTTTCTCACTTATCTCGAACCTTGAAGAAGCCATGTGGTGCGCTGTGACATCACTGTACCTAAGAAAGTCTGTACTTTGTGTGACCTATGTCCTACCTACTGCCACCCCCCTTGCCTCCCTCCCTCTTTGTCCCTCCCTCCCTCCCTCCCTCCTGTTCTTCTTAATCGACTGTGGGATCGCAGCCGTTCCCCTATCAGCCTAATTACCGCCGAGAAATGTAAATAACATTATACAACAGTAGCGCTGGGCCTCACTCTGCTCCGCACAGAGAGGCAGAGTGAGGAAGTAAAGACAGGAAAGAAACAAACGAGGGAATGGAGAGAGAGTAGATACAGGAGGATGAAGAAAAAAAACAAAACAAGGAAAGCTGGTTTTAGACTGCAGATCCTCAATATTTGTGATTATAAACAGGCTTGTCTTCTTTCAGAGAGTGAAGGTGTGATGATAAAAGGTGACGGGGAGGAGAGAGAGTGGGTTTGGTAGGAAGTGAGTGATGTAAGGAACAGGACAGTGGAAGAGTGTTTTTTAATGAGCTGTAACTGGTGAACATCAGAGGCAGCAGAACAGCCAGAAACCAACCAGGTACATTAATGAAGCTTTGTTCTTTCTGCAGAGGACAGAAGGAGACTGATGGACCGACGTAGGAAGACAGAAAGACAAAATAGAGAGACAGGGATGACAGACATGATGCTCAGAGTCAGTGGGGTCATACAGACGTGGCAGATGACTGAAAGCAGAGGTGGAGAAACAACTCACTCGGATAAAGTTCATTCCCCTCAGACCACCACGGTTCACAAATATATAGTAAAAAACAAGCACTAAGTTTCTAAAACAGCTGGGCAGTGTAGTTTTTACCAAACGTTACTAAAACAGGACTAAATAGTAAGATCATTGGGGACTATTTCTTGTGATTAATATTAATATAATTTGGTGCTCTAGTGAGTATTTAGGGCAGCAGAATGTTGTATGTGGGATTGAGTGAAAATAAATTACAGTATGTGTGTTCATGGTAGTGCAACAGTATGAGCCATTGATGTTTTTCTAGACAACAATGGAGCTCCATGGAACAGAGAAATAATATATATACACAGACAACTCATTGCTGGTTTTGAGTCATTTTATAGACGTAATTGACAAGTTCTCTGTAAAACATTCATTCCAAAATCAAAATTGTTTTTTCTTCTGAGGAGTAAGGAAAAATGCAAATGCTAAATTGTATCATCACATTTATTACTAACGTTTGAGCTACACAACAGTAGATGAATGAGAAAATATGAATTATAACATTAATTAGATCTGATTCCAAATTAAATAAACCAGTTGAGGGGAGTTCTGTCTGTCTTTGCTGCCAACTCGTCTTGCTTTCCAGAGATCTTTTTTTAATTGTCAGCTGTGCCTTTAAAATAAATGAGCTATACTAATGAGCTGGAGATAATCCACACACACAAACACACACACGCCATGTTTGATCCAGAGGAATTTAACCTTTCATGAAGGATTGAAAGGAATGGAAGTACTTTTCTTGTTAACTTGCGTTTTTCTGAAATCCTATCCCTCGGACTGTGATATGCTGGTGTTTGATTTTCTCTGTCATGGTCCTGGATCAGGCTAGAAGCAGTAATATCTAATCTATATGCCTTTCTTAAATATATTATTATTATCGGGAAAGCCTTGAGTTTACTTGTGCAAAACATTATCTTTTGACCCTGGATGTTCTCGTTCAGTTCCATATGCTGTACTTGTGTTTTTCCTGCTCTCGATGCTTCGGTAACCCCCAGTTCAAAGTATCACCTCAGGCTGTTTGATGGTTACAGTGACAGATTACCAGGATGCAGTGATTGACAAGGGAGAACACAGAATCACATTAGTGTTTTGACATGCATCAACTCCAGGATATAAGCTTCATAAAAGTAAGTTTCCCACATTCAATCACAGCGGTCACATCATGGCTACTGTACCTTTAGAGCCTCCCTCGTCTAGTGATAGCATTGTGGTCTTGTAGCTATCACAACAGGCGAATATAGTTTTATTGTTGACATGTAACAATATCCAAACCCATTCTCAGCTTTATAGTCAAAATATTAAAACAAGACTGGTCTTGTTGAGACATAGCTGGAGAGATTAGCTCTCCAGGTGAGAAACCACGTGAAGTAAAACCTCAGAACTCTTGATGAACTGCTGAGAATCTTCACTGTGTGCTTTTGTGCATTTTGTTCTTTGGGTCTGAGCTGCAGTAATGGTCGGCATATGTTTCAGGCCAGCTCAGTGTTTATCTATTTATTGTGTGTGTGTGTGTTCTCTTGTACATCTTGTACTACCTTCAAAATGAGAGCATTTTTAGAAAGTGAGGACATTTTGCTCCCTGCTCATTGTCCTCACTTCACCAGAGGGCTGTTTGAGCGTTGTAGGGTTCATGTTATATTTAGAGATTTGAGAACGTGTGTGGTCATTGCACACCCAAACATTAACCCTGACCACCAGATTTTGTGGCGCTATTCCAATGTCACGCCACTAAAAGAGTCATTATTGTCACGACAACAAGAGGTCGCATGTCAGGAAAACAAACATCTGAAGTGCGCAGTGTTGAACAATCGACCAATGATGTAGTCGTGTACAGTATGTAGTATCTGGGGTTTCAGTAAGGGTAAAACATGTACCTTTACACTTCCAACCAACTCTCCATCCCTCCTGGTGTGCTGCTGACACTTGTTCTCACTCTCAGCCAAGATGTGCAGACAGTACACACACATGCATGTATATCCACAAACTGTGTCATCAGAGCATTTTTCTGTTGCTAAGAGACACAAACCCCTCAGACTCACACTGCTCAGGACCATCTACCTCCTTTCTGCTACCTAAAATCATGCAAACACAATGCAAACACACATTGCACGCTACACTTGACCATGGCTTTATAAGGACCTGACTTTCCTGGATGGCTGTTTCTTGTGGAACTAATCAAGACAAACTATTCACTTAGGTTTTTTTTTCTTCTTTTTTTTGGACCAATGAAATTCTAGTGTTCTGCTCATTTGTTTTTATGGGAACGAGGAGTAAGAAGATATTCTGTGGGAGAACCAGCAACCCACAGCACACATTTTACTTCTGTCAGCCATCATAAAGAAAGACAGTGAAGGGCGAAATTTAGCATGCAAGAACAATGAACACACACATGCATGTACACACACACACACACACACACACGCACACACACAGTGTAGGCACAGGCAGGTTGTCTTGCCAAAAATGTGTCAAGCTTGAGCAGTGGAGAGGTTTTCTTTTCAAAACTACAGTCATTAGTGGATGTACGTGTGTTTGCTGTTCTTGGGATGCAGTTCAGGCATACACACACGCTCTTGTAATTCTATACTTGGGAGGACATTGACATAATACATTCCTTAGCCCCTAACATTAACTAATACATTTACTTACCTGAACCTAACTACCATACAGGTGGCAGATCAGCAAACATACATAGTCATCATATTTAACAGTTATATTTTGGTTGTTTTGGAAGAAACTGACAAACAGCCTTTTTTTTTTTACTTCCATAGTTCTTTTCCAGAAGGGTAACTTACTTCAAAGTATAAATGTTAATTTTACATCTGTCTATCTGTATGCTTCTACACACACACATAGTTCAGGCCTTTGAGTTGCTGCCCAAATCTTGTGTTCAAACAACTGAGCCAATCAGATTTGTAGGTGGGATGCCATCTTCCCGTGCCAGAGCTGGGAAAATACATTTGCTACATCCATAAAAAAAGAGGCAGAAAATCTACCACAAGCAGCATGGATGAAAGGACCAAAGCTGTACAGATTGTCTTACACCAGTAAAAACTCTTAAATCTGTATGTTTCGTGAAAAAGTGAAGCACTCCTGACTACAGTTACCTGCATCTGAAATTACACCCTTCTTACCATATATATGGTGTATTATGTTTCTTTTCTACTCCTTTGTTTAGAGTGTAAATATATTGTTTGACATTGGTTATAGAAGTACTCATATCTCCATCTACAAGTTATAGCATCAAAATATACTGGCAGTACCAAAAGCAAAAGGACTCAGAATAATGTGTGTGTATGTATATATATATATATATATATATATATATAATAATGTTTTATATCACT
>NW_023339751.1:20920104-20920617 GCF_004916995.1 Morone saxatilis | reverse complement strand
ACACACTCACACACACACATACATCCATTCCATGTTACACACACACAGATGATCTCCGACCTAACACAGACAATATTGTTTTGATGTTTATCTGATCATTCTATTAGTGTGTACGATTAAACATGTGCCCTCTCTATGCCACCCTGCTGTATGTATGTAGGACATGTCTACACTTGCCTTTTATGTAACCCCAAACCCATTAACTCACACTTTCTCTTTCGAACACACACACACACACAATAATGAAACAATGTCTCCTCCATCAGAAGTATAGGGAGAACAGATTTCCTTCCTTAAGAAAATAAAGGTAACAATACCACAATGGAAATAAAGTAAAGGTAGCAACAGAATAATGTACTGCAGTATCCAGTGGTGTACTGAAGAGGAGAATTATATCATATGTTAGTGTTGGGCTTTTCTGCTTCAAAATCAGTTACAGAAGAAAAAGAAGGAAAAGCAGGGAGGGATGACAGAATAAAGAACATAAGGAAACACTTCAAAGTTAAAAAAAAT
>NW_023339751.1:20918003-20920060 GCF_004916995.1 Morone saxatilis | reverse complement strand
AAAGAAAAAAGAAAGAAAGAAAATGTAACATGGAATAAAAATAAGTAAGGACTAATTAAAGAAATCAAGAACAAAATGAAGTAGCAAAGGAAGAAAGGAGGAAAATGGGAAAGAAAGAAAGCAAAGGGTAAAATTATGATATTTGTTATTATTATTATTATTTATGGATGAGCATCTCTGCAATACTAACTAAAGTATAATCTATTAACTCATACATAGCTCTCAGGTAAACATATTGAAGATAGTAGAACATCAAAATAAAGTAAAGCATCAGCACTCTGATTGGTTGTTTTTATCATATTCTAACGTATGTTTGTGTATTACAGTCCTTCTGTATCTTGTTTATATAGTAAAAATGAGAGTGAAAATTATATCTCCGTTAGACTAAATAAAGGTTATATAAAATGTACTTGTACAAAATATTTTTTAATTTTCTGCATAACATAAAATCTGTGAGAACAAATATCTGTGTTTGGTTTTATATGTCACAGACATCACAGACACACACATCTCCCCGCCTGACAATAGGAACTCCCTACAATACATTCGCTCATCAAAATCAGTCAGAACTTGGAACAAAAAAACAACAAGCAGGGTTTGAACTTTTGTCCGTGTACAAAAACAAAAAAAGCGAATTGCTGCCCTATTTTTCTCGGAACATTATGAGCCATTACCGTTTGGCTGCTAGTCATTACCACACAGAGCCGGCCCAGTAAAGATGCACTCAGTGATTTGATTCAACAGAACCTGGAGCTTGAGTTTGTTTTCACTCTGTGGTTTGAGTCAGACCTTAGTGTCTAATCACTGATGGATGGAAGCTGTCCTTTTCATTTCCTTTTAAATGCTGCTACAACATTCCAGATATATAAATGATCCTTTTAGGTCATACATGTATTTTGTGGACTTTGCCTTTAAGAGGAGGGCAGGACTTTTCTTCTTTTTTTTTTGCACTGACGATGGAAGCAGGAAATGATTGTAATTGGGGGACAGAGTGTATTGTGTGTGTGGCCCTGGATCCAGACCAAGAATGTTTGTCCTAAAAAAACCTTGCAGTTAAATCAAGCATGTGTCCAAGTACTGAGCAGCCACTCACTGTCACACAAAGCAAACGCTTCTGTATGTCGGCCAGAACGTGCAGGAGGTGAGGTGCAGTCAACAACCTGTCCTCAACTAGAACCACTTCCAAATTAAAGGAGCAGAGACTTTTTAAAACATTCCTCTCAGTCCTGCGTATTGGGTAACTTTGGACCTCCAGAGCTTTGATCAGCAGGTGTCAATGCAAAGCGACTGATACTTCACTCAGCAGTGATGGAAAAATGGAAAATGTAATCACGCACAAAATAATTGAATGCAGGGAAGAAGCCAAGGGTCAGAGGTAATCAGCCATCCAACCTCTTTTTTTCACAGTACAAATTAATTTGAATAATAAGACACGAATCAGGACCAGGATTTGATTAAATGATACCTAATGGGGAGTGGGTGTGTCTCTGATGATCAGACCTAACTCAAAGGCTTTACTGTCCGATGCAGAAATAAACAAGTTATCAATGCAATTAAATTGTAAGTTTGCTAGTCTGTACCTGATGCCATCAATTATTCCAGTTAAAATATACTACGAACAAAGTTTAATAAATAAAAAGATACAAATAAATGAATAAAAAAGTATTGTAGGCAAATGTATATAGACACACACACACACAAACACATTCATATCCACCCACCACTCATATACATCCATACATACGGAGGTAGACAAGGTGATAACACACTAACAGTGCAATTACACTTGAGTAGTGGAATGTTACTCAAGTACTGTACATAAGTACAGTTTTGAGGTACTTGAGTATTTTCCATTTCATACTATTAATTCCACAAACTATGAATCAACTAATATATAAAGATGAATTATTATGGAATAAGCTACCCAGCAGTATATAAAGTAGTTGAAATCAGTCCCACCTTTATCAGCTACAATATTAAAGTGATGAACGCATGAATGGATCACTTGTTACAACACAGTGATATAAAACATTATTATATATTATTATTATATATAT
>NW_023339751.1:20909837-20917903 GCF_004916995.1 Morone saxatilis | reverse complement strand
CTCTCTCTCTCTCTCTCTTGCCCGCTCACTCTTATTTCCTATATGAAGAAAGGAAGCTGGAATTCAGGAAGGGGGCCATTTTCCCCCGGAGCCCATTTTCAGTACCAAGAGAATAGAACTCGGAGGGTGCGGTAGAGAGTGTGTTTTGTTTTTGCATGTATGTGTCTCACAGAGGGTTCTTATGGGAGGGGAGACATTAAATGTTGGTCATACAACCATGTATTTAGTGTTTTTTACACTGAGGGCAGTCTGTGAGACACAGGATCCTTATAAGTCTTTTATGTTGTCAAATGTGGATTCATTTTACACTTGAATTTGTGGAATCTCTACCTGCTTTATTAACACTGACAACTTTTCAAATTGAGTTCACCTTAATATGTCTCATTTAGAAGTAATATAATAGATATTTAAAAACTCAAGATACTCTCATGAGTGACACACAAAACACAAATGTCCACAAGTGTGTCAGATTTGGAGGCCAGTTATGATAAGATCATTTGCAGAGGATTTTAGCTATGTATTAAATTAACATGTAAAATGTCTTGTTCTGGTTTCTCCAGGACCGGTTGTTCTTTGTGATGGAGTACGTCAATGGAGGCGACCTGATGTTTCAGATACAGCGGTCGCGGAAGTTTGACGAGGCGCGATCCCGTTTTTACGCGGCTGAGGTCACGTCTGCTTTGATGTTCCTGCACCGACATGGCGTCATATACAGGTAACCATGCTCACAGCATCAGCATCAAACCTTTAACATGTAACCATACAGTACATATTCATTCATTCATTCATTCAAGCTTCTATTGATCACTTTTTGGTAATGATTTATCCATTATGTGCTGAGTTACCAAATTTGCTGCACCTTTGCACCTTTCAGTTCCCTGCAGTAGTTTTAAATCAAACTCTGTTCCCTTAAATTGTTTGATATACTGTGAAGCATGAACATTCTGTTTATTTGATTTAGTGCTTCCAGCCGAGATATGCGTCTCCATTACTGGTCATATACGAGAATTCCTGGAAAAAAAGAAAATAAACATTATTTCCCAGCATTAATGAAGATAAATATTGTAGACTAAAGTGCTCTTTTCAGGAATGTGCACAGGACATGAACTCATCTTGTCATCCTTAGTTCTTTACTGTACGGCATGAATGTGCTACTTATTTGGCCTAATTCTTCCAGCTGAGAAACATCTTCCACAACGTTAAATTTTCGAAGCTCTCATTGGTCTTGTGGTTGACCAGCAACGATCACCTCCCTCCTCTCCTTAATGTGGGTTTAAAACGTGTCCTTAAAAGTCTATCCTAACTTGTGTGTCCTGGTTTGTCCAGTCAGTCATGTGTAGTTTGTCTTCACAGAACAACTGACCATATGGTTTGTAATCTTTGTTATGTACTGCTCAAACCTAAACTTGTCCGACAGCTTTTCAGTTGGTTTGACAGTTTAATGCATCAGTGAGCATCGTCAGTGATGAACTCTCTAACCAGAACACAAGCTAAACTGAAACTTGCACTTTGCATGTTGATTAATTTAAAAGAAACAGCACACTGAAATCTAATTTAGCAACATACAGTGTTGTTGTCCTGTATGAGCCAGAGGTGAGGAACCAGGCCTTACAACATTTGCTACCAAGGAAACGTGATTCTGCAAAAAACCAAAAACGAAAAGAATAACAATAACATGACTTTATAGGCAGTTTTTTTGTGGTAATAACTTTGAGTTTGTGCAGTTTGTGCTGCGTGTTTCTGTTACTTTCTGTCACTCCCCAACAACAATATACCTGCCTTAAGTTTTTATCTAGCGCCATCATCAGGTCACAATTTCAGTTTACTCAGTACTTTAATGTTTGATCAGATAATTGTAAAACTAAAGACATTCCCATTAGCCTCATCTGTCCATTGAATTTAATGCTAATTAAAAAATGATATTATGCTAACACGCTAAACTGAAATAGAGATCATGGTAAACAAACTTGCTTAACATCAAAATGTTGTTGTGCAGGGTTCTCATGTATCCTTTAAAACCTGGAAAACCTGGAAATTATTTGGAAATTGATTAAAATGACCAAATATCCTGGAAATTAAGTATGTTGTCCTGGAAGTATATTTTTATTGCATTAAGTCCCTCATTCAGATTACACAATCCTATATTTGAAACTCAACTGTTGGTAGAATAAGACACTACAGTTACAGCTATACAGCCCATTATTAATGATCAAATTTCCATTTTAGGCTAATAGGTTAGAAGATCTACTTGATTTGAACTGTTGCTCCACTGAGGTCGCAGGGGTAAAATAGGCCTACAGCCAAGCGCACCACAAAAGCGTGTCCCATAAACACTGACCACCACTGTGAGCAAGGGCTGTCCTGTATTGTCAAGAAAAACCTCCTGGAAAATGATTACTTAAAAATAGTGCAAACCCTGGGGTGGATGGAGCCATCATTGACCACGCAGCAGAGTCTTTGTTGCCTTTCTGTGTAACAACATGAATGTGATGTGTGAAAATCACCATTTCATCCAGGTGGCGTGGTTGGTAAGACTTTGTTAAGCTGAGTTTGGAGAGTTTGTTCAAATCCTTCAGGAAATTGACTGACAGAGAAATAGATCATTTGAACACAAAGGGATGTTTGTTGTTGGGCAGTGTTCTTGTGTCTTGATGAAAAACCGCTAAATATTTGAGTTATGTTAGTTATGAAACTCAAACTCGTTGACCCTGGAAGTGCTCTGTGTTCGTCTGCAGGTCGAGATTACCTCCCTGTCTTTCTACTTCAGGTACAGTTATTAGTCTGTGTGGACTGAAGTCATAATATCATTGTCAACCAACAGCAAACACCAAGCTGGTCCCACAAAAGCAACACGCTGCTCGAATCATAACACCATTGTGATGGACGGTAGCTCAGTGCGGGTTCGGGCTGTTTGCTCCCAGAAATAACTGCGATGGAAGAAAAGTGACTTCTTCTTTCCGGTGTTTTCTCTTCATGAATTTGCAGCTTGATTTGGTGTTTATATTCTCTCATCATGCAATGCGTGTGTTTGTGTGTGTAGATACAGTGTGTGTTCCGCCGTACCATCTGTGCCATGTTAGGATAGTGAGGGACTGTTGAGGCTGTGTGTTTTTTTTTATGTCGTTACGTTTCCTGTTTTATCCTCTCACCTCCAAAGTATTTACCACACACACACACCTACACACACTTATAATTAAACGCCTTTTTACTGACATAATTAATTCCCTGTACCTTAACTGGACAGGGTTTCTGCTTTGACTCATCAAACTATAGTCATGAGAAACACGTATATTTCTTGCACTCGTTGTAACTGCGGTCCTGTCATTTTTTTTATGAACGAAAATATTAGTTTTTGTTTTGCATGATTACAGACCACTACCAAATAATTTCACAATAAATAAAAAAGAATATGTGTGTAAAGAGAAAGCAATTTGAACAACTTGACCACATATCAGATCAGTGAACACAGGATTGCTTAGATTAATTTTTGAACTCAGTATTTAAACCAGGTGCTTTGAAATGAAACATGATTGAACACAGATATTTTTGGTTGGATCTTTTCTATTTTGGGCTACTTTGTAAAGGACTTTGATGGATAGTTGAGGAGAAAGTTGACATTTTCAGGACACCACCATGTTTTTTAACATGGTTGGTGTCAAAGACCAATGATAAACCAATGAAAGATGCATTCGTCCAATGAATGAAAGAGATAAATGTCAATCAGCTATTGTTTTTTACAGCCTATAAGTTTTTTTCCTTCCCGATACCGATTCTGATCTGACTTGGAACAACTCTTACAGCTGTCTCAAGCGAATGCCTTTCTGAGCTTTGCCGACCACAATCAGGAAACTAAAACTGTGGGCGAACATTTTTATCACTGTACCTCAATAAAACTCCCCTTTGACCTTGAGGTACCTGATAAATTATTCTCATATTATTAAATAAGCAGCTGTAGGTTATAATGTGTGGACCTCCCAGAAGTAGAAGCCAGTGATAGTTGTGATAGTTAAATGAATTGGTTATATTGTTCTGGTTTCAATTTCCCATAAATACAACTTTATTTAAAAGGCCTGTGCAAAAACACTTGCCGCCATCTTTGTTGCTCCAAAACAACACGACACGTTTGTTCAACCAAAAGACAACCTACCTGTGTTGAAATGACATATTACAATAACAAATATTGCATTTACACGAGATGCGGTTGTTTTGGGTGTATGTGTGTGTTTACTGCAGTGGCTCTTCGTTGTTTGTGTACCTGCCCTTAAATGTTGTGAATATACAAAATAATGGCATGAAATCCTCATGCACAAACACATAGACATAACCACAGAATGAGGAAACAGGCTGGGAAGTGATCCAACATGAATAGTGTATTGTTATGTGCCAGATATTAAATTGAAGTTGAACGTGACAGAAGATGATAAATTCTTCTTCCACACTGTGTTTTCCTTCATTGATCACTCACTTTTTAAAAAATATATATTTTAAATGTCATTTTCCTAAAACATTATGCATGCAAACGCCGGGTGAACTCCAAAAGAAAAACAGAAACAGAGATGGAAATTCATCTGTTAAATAAATAAGGAAGCTGAAAATTGGTTCTGTATTGTTTCACAACAGTTGAAACTGGCTTTAAACATACAAAGTTAATGTTAATTTAATGGTTTTCTGTCTCCAGACACCCATGAAATATGACCATCATCAGCCAACTCAAATAACCCTAAAATAATAACATCTTGCCCAACACTAATCAATGACTGTGAGTGTTACGTCTTCACAAGAGCTGGTTATCCCCTGTAATCCAGCAAACTCCAATGTTTTGCAATTTCTTATAGTAAATACGACACAAGAGCCTCAAATGTATTTGTCAAAAATGTTACTTACATAAGCAATGCTAAAATTAAATTTAAGCAGTGCTGTAAAAAACAGATTGGTGCATGTAAACACATTACCTTTTTTTTCAGCAGGGCCACATTAACCAGTGAGAAGAGCACATATAAATAAATAAAAACACAAGTACGCATAGTTTGATTGTTAACTGTTAATAAAATTAATTATGTACAGAATACATAAAGTATAAAGCACAGATTTCCAGAACAAAGAGGATTGGATATCAATATGTAGAAACAAGTGATTAAAAATGCAGTATGCAGTAATTTCAAGAGACACAAAAGAGATGTTTAAAATTGCAGCATGACACATGATAAAACCACTAAAAGCTTACATAACTTACTCCCACAGTTTATAAACAGAGGATGTAAAACATGAATCTATAGTTTGTTCACCATCCTGTCTTGTTATTCAGTTATTTTGGCTACATGATCTCAGAGCGAAGAATGTCCAGTCCTGCTGGTGCCTACTGGACCAGGACTCATTGTTTCACACGGTTTGTGTCACAATGGTTTTATTAATGAAAGGCGGTTGTAATCGTAAAATTTCAACAGTGGCACAATTTAATTCAAATCCAAATCAGTCATCGAGGTTAAAGCCAAAAGCTTTGAGCGTTATTGTGTTGTGTTTGTTTTTTTATTGGTTTTGGCTTCATAACCACGTTTTAAAGTGATACTCCACCCAGAGACTGTCTCAGAGTCAAACACTTGCCTCTTGTAGTGAAAGGTGGCTGTAAGGAGTCTCTTAACACCAGAACGTCTAACAGACCCCAGACTCTGTTTTCTAGTAGTACTTGAGTATAGAGGCTGGGATCTGCTTGGATTCAAACCACTTTTAAATAACAATAAATTCAAATTCATAGCGTATTTATTTCCCAGTCACGCAAATGTTGAAATGTACGCTACTGGAGTATTTTTTTAAAGGTCATGTGATATCGTTGGCTCATTCCTGCTCACCTCCAAAAAGAATTCATTTTCATACTGAGGTTCGAAGCGCATGCTGACTCCAGTTGGCTTTCACAAACATTAAGATTAATGGTTCAGTCTTTCAACATTGTTTTCTCAGTCATGCTGTTTTGATAGTGAATATTACTCTGTCAGCGGTTGGCAGGGACAACACACACACACACACACACACACACTACATGTTAATTCTTGACGGCTGAGTTGACTGAGCTACCTGATCTTCTCTCTCTCTCTCTCTCTCCTCTATGCTCTCTCGTCCCTGACCCACTTTGTTGACCAGAGGAAGATGAACAACAAGTGTTATGGGAACATTATGTCCCGAACCCCCCTCCGCTCCACCCACCTCTTCCTTTCCTCCTTCCTCTCCTCTCTACCCCTCCGTCCTCCTCTGATGCTCTTCTTCTCTCCCATCAACCCCTCGCTGTTGCTCCCATCCCTACAGCCCATTCCAAAAAGAAAAGACATTTTTAGACGGTAACATACGTTCTTCTCTTTCCCTTCTTTACTGGTGTCTACCAGACCAAATAGAAGATAATCTTTGGATGTGTTGACAGGGCAGGTTCAGGCCGGTTGAAGGGGAAATACATATCTGGATAAACAGAAACATACAGAGAGTCTACAAGACTACGAGAGCATCATCAGAGTTGATTCATGTATATATACTAAGAATATAGATATAGTGATATTTTTCACACCCAATGCATCAGTGTTTTATCTTATCAAAGCACAAGCAGCTGTTCTATGACTTTGCATAAATTAGAAATGAAAATATAAACAGAGTCAGCAGAAATCTCATATCCCAATATTACATCATTGTTATTTCTTTCATAAATCAGTGTTCTATTACTGTGAGTGTCTGTGAGTTTTACAAATATTTTACCTATGAAAAGTATTAAAACCAACAATACCAACTTTGACAATGCAGTTTTGGTCATACAAGGTTTCAGATAATCAGTTATTAGCATAGTTATTACAGTAGCTGTCCACTGGCAGTCCCATGATGCCTTGGGTTGAGTCTGATGACCAGTCAGAGGCTGTGTGGGCACATGTGCGGCAGTCTTATTTTGGCTGTTTGTCTGCAGCATGTGTGATTCTCTACATGACTACATGGCCTGTTGAATTAATGCCATTGTATCTCCACATCTCACCACTGAAGTTGTTAAATAAAAGGCTATTATACCCGATTGAAAAAATTACCTGAACCATTCAAATAAAACCCAGTCTGTAAAATATATTTTTTCTAATGTTGTATAGCATTAGTATCATCATATGTCATGATAATGTGTTTTAAACAAAGATGTGGACCCAAGGCCAGATAAGCTGAAAGCATGTTTTTTTTTTTTTTTCTGGCGCTTGCCCTTATTAGACAGGGCTGCTCAAAATTGACACTAAAGGGGGGAGAAAGGGTGGATGACACCCTGCAAGAGGCCAAAGGCAGGATTTGAACCCATGGCCGCAGCAGCAAGGACTCAGCCTTGGTACATGGGGCTGTTGTAGTTATTTTTAATAAGGTACCTGTTGAAAACACCTTGAAAAACACATGAAGAAAAATTGGTTTATTCTTAATGTTTCAATTTATCCTCCAGTTTATCAGTATTTATATCCTTTCACCTTGATCTGCCTCTCATGCTGTGATTCCACACAGATAAATATACCAGTAGCAACAGTATGTGTGTGTGTGTGTGTGTGTGTATTTGCACAGATGTGTGTTTGGAGCATATAGCCACACAGAAGAGGGGATTGAAGGATGGAGGGAAGGATGAGAGAGAAGGGGTGGGGGGGGCTGTCACAGTGCACAGGGGTTGCCGCTGAGGACGTAATGGAAAAATCACTCAAGATTAACATGAAACACAGGAAATGCTCTCAATTGAGCCTGATTGCCTCATTTGTATGTATGTGTGTGTGTGTGTGTGTGTGTGTGTGTGAACTCCAAACAGAGCTTCTGACAGTACTGACAGTGCAGCTCCTGTTTATTGACAAGATTTCTTAAGCGATATTAAATATTAAAGCTTTCCTCAGAAAAACAAACCATAAAGGTGATTTCCCTGACTGTAGGAACACAGTGTGACACTGATGATAACATCAGCTGCAGCCTGTATTCAACAGTTCCCATAAAATTCCATCCCTGCAGTCTCTGTTAAGTAAAATTAGTCAATTTTCAGCTTTTCTAACATGATGTTTGATCTGTCTAATAGATGATATTGACTATGT
>NW_023339751.1:20902281-20909828 GCF_004916995.1 Morone saxatilis | reverse complement strand
GTATCTGTATTTTCCAGTAAAACTAGAGCAGCATATGACATGTCATGAATATAGCCCGACCTTTATGTTGGTGTTTGAATGGACCTATTTGTAGTTGAGCTTCATTGTTAAGCAAGATTAGCTATCGGACAAACCACTTTCTAACACCTCATCATCTATAGTTTCTCCCTTTTATTTCCACCTCAAGTAGATGTAAAGTTGTTAAAATCATCTTATGCTACACTGATAGTATGTATTCTTAAAAGAGGAAGAAGGATGTGCTGCATGGCTCTGATAGTTGGTCCCAAAGGTGCTCTTTAGTTCGGCAGGTAAAGGTAGAAAAAAACCCAGAAATCCAGGAAATCTTGCATTAAAGATTTTCTAGTGGTGCAGATAACAATGGAAAGATATGGCACTCTGTGTATGGATGAATTAATGTAATAAAATGTATTATTTGAGCTAGGGCAATATGCAGACCAGAGTGTATTGACTCAAGGTCTTCATGTGGTCTGACAACCAATTGTTTGTCATTATCTGTACCACCAAGATTTCCTGGATTTTGATAAAGTATCCTTTATCAGCATGCTCTATCTGGGGTCAGCAGGGTTTTACTGTAACATGCTAAACCACATTTTCCAGTTCAGGGTTGCAGAGGCATGGCACTTGTATTCAAACATTTTTAGAGTGCGAGGCAAGAGACACCATGCACCGGTTTCTTTGCCAGTCTATCAAGCTATATGATAGTGTGTATTTTCTAATTGAAGGTTTACTTAAATCGCTTTCTGAAATGCTACAACATGTTTTTGACATTTTCTGTCCACCTTCTAAAATAACTCCAAGTGGTTGCACTACTGTAGTAAATTGGAAGTTACACGCTTGTGAACTCATGTATCTTAGCTTTTGTCCAAACTTTTTATGACATAAATTAATACGTCATTATGGTATATGTTTTTGAAGACTGACAAGAATATTTTTCCGACTAAATAGTAAACTTGACCAATGCAGTATCGGAACAAAATGAGCAATCCCATGAGTTAATAAAATAGGAAATATATTTTTAATCTAAAATTTGTTTTGTTTTTGCATACAAAGAGAATTGCACCTGGAAATGAAAAACTAATATAATCACACCCCTTACTCATCATTCATCTTAATAAACCAGACAAAACAGTTCGGAGCACAGCAACCTTTTTTAATTCCAATTCAAGTACCCTGTTTATTCATTAACATTCATAAGGCTTAACAGCCATAACACAGCAAATAATCATATTGATAAAAAGACTGGAATACATAGCTTAATAGCAGTAAGATTTTTGCAAAGAATGAAAGCAAAGAAAACTGATTCAATTATTCTGCAATAACTGAATACATTATGTAAGACAGAGACAACATTATCAAAATATTGCCCATTTCCTGCTATGTAACAAAGATTATTAGCTCCTGTTGACACGCTTCTCATCCCACAAAACATCTTCACATAAATAAATATCATTCCATTAGTCCGACCAAACACCTGCAGCCACTTAATATTGGATTTTCCTGCAGCAAGGTGATGTGTAATGCAAAGATTAATGTCAGTAGGCATTTAAATTCATTCAAAAATGAATTAAATTCATATGCTATTTTTCTGCCCTGCTGCAGGCATGCAATACAGATTTAATGTGCTTGGAGTCGCCTGGAGGCGAGATATGCAAACAGGCAGCTACAGGGTCGCCAGTTTAATTTTTTGTCTGGGGAAGCAGAGAACAAGTGCAGCTCTTTCCTGCCTGAACAGAAGCCTTTTAGCAAGGCACAGTCCCCAGCTGCTCAACAGCACAGAACTGTGGTTGTTCTGAAGAGAGAAGAGTGATGAAAGTTTTGGATTTTGTGCAGAGTTCAAATAAATGCAAGGGAAAAACCAAACATGGTTCAGCAAACATATCCATGGTAATCCATAAGTGTTCATTTGGGTGTAGATGTAGTGACTGCAAATGCCACAGCATATGATTCACATGATTTCCATACTCATTAAACCATTCAGTCAGCCCTCGTGCCCTATGGATGGAAACATTGTCATCCTGTAAGAGACCACTCCCATCAGGAGCATTGCATCACTGAACTTTCAAATGTAAATTCATCTTTGTAATGCAGGGTTTATATACTGCAGCTTTACTTTAACATTCCTCTGACAAAATCAGAATCAACTAGGCCAGCTCAGTATTTCAATACATACCACAAAGCATGATTGGATGTTAAAATCGTAATTGTACCATTGCACCTGTGTGGAAGCATCTGCATTCATAATGTCTCTCTACTCATTTATTGAGGTTTTGCCTTTAATTAGTGACCCATCTATATATACTCTGTTTCATGTCTTAAGTGACGTTTAGCCTTCTAAAGGGTTGGCCTTTTGTGAGCACAAAGGCTCTTATACGCAAGATTGTTCAAAATGTTAAGTATTTTTAGTCACCATAAACTGACCCAAACTTGAACCACTAAATAAAAACTGTCAAGCTCCACTGATTCTGACATGTCATCATTTTTCTTAAAACTTGTAATTAGCATACCATTCATGGTTTAGCTTTTTACGAGATACAGATCACTCAACCAAATACTGAATATAATTGAAATTTTTTAGTAATCATATGAACAAAAATGATGTGAATATGGGGTGTATACTTTACATTGTTATACCAAGTAAAATTTTACCTGATTTAAAAAATATAATTTGCAAGGCAAACATGTTCAAGTTTAAGCTCAAATTTACCACAACTTGTCCAATAGAAATTCACTAAGCTGAGGGTGCCAGAATATACTTACCCAACTCAGCTTTTCTATAGTGCAATAAATAACAGAGCAGGGCATGATGGGACAGAAAAGAACATACTATTCAGCAGCAAATCACAGTAGCTCTCAAACAGGATCGTTAAGCTGCCTTTTTATTTTTGGGGCTTGCAAAAACAGAACAGTTGCATAAGCTCTTGACTCCAGAAACACGCACACACACATGCTCCATCTCCTCCCTGGCTTGTCAGGGTGGCTGTATTTTTGAAAACACCTCGGGCTGAATGGTTGCATTGGCTACATGGAGGAGATGTTGACATTTTTCTAGCAATCAACCATCAAGCCCAGAGCGGCTGCATTCATGACCAACCCTGTCATCTCTCAACACTACTGCTTTTATCTGCTACACTGCTCTCTCACTCTCTCCCCTTCCTTACATCTCTTTCTCTCATTCAACCCTCAATGTTCTCTTTTCCCATGTCTGTTCCTCTTCCCATCCTCCTGTATATTTATTCCCCTTCTCAGAGACAGGTTCACTTACTCTTAAATCATAAAAAACCCTGTGAGGCTGTAAAAATCTTTTTCTATAATATGTAATTATGTTGGGGAATCAGACATTACATTGCAAGAGATGTAACTAAAATAAGCTGAAACATTTGAAATTAATTGTTCAAAAAGCCCAAGCTAAGATGTTTATTTGTGTCAAGTCTTACAATTTCTAATAACTGTGTATATATTGTATTTTGCCAAATTTCCCTTTGCTAATCCTTCTTTTCACCTGTACAACCCTTCTGCTGTGCAGAGACTTGAAGCTGGACAACATACTGTTGGATGCGGAGGGTCACTGTAAGCTGGCAGACTTTGGGATGTGCAAGGAGGGAATCCTCAATGGAGTCACCACCACCACCTTCTGTGGGACACCAGATTACATCGCACCAGAGGTGACAAATTCAGACACACACATGTCCACACCCACATACACACAAGATATACATATTTAATTGTAAAGATAAAAAGTCCACGTTCGACTGTTTGCTGATGATGCTCTATTTATCATTGCTGAGGTAGAGATGAAAGAAGGTGGTAAGGGCTTGTCACAGAAGCCTTATCAATCAATGTCAAAAATGCTTCAGCCCCCAAAATTACATAGGCTTGCTCATATTTCACTCCCATAATTTTACGTATGCTCAGAATTTAGGTGTGATTTTGATTATGGTGTTTGATTCTGGCTTTTTTGTATGTCTCTTTTGGTAAATTTTTATTTGTGACCAGATCCTTCAAGAGTTGGATTATGGCCCGTCAGTGGACTGGTGGGCTCTGGGGGTGCTGATGTATGAGATGATGGCAGGCCAGCCACCATTTGAAGCCGATAACGAAGATGACCTATTTGAGTCCATCCTCCATGACGATGTCCTCTACCCTGTCTGGCTCAGCAAGGAGGCTGTGTCCATTCTTAAAGCGGTCAGTTAGCGGGAGGTGTGAGAGTTTGTGCTATGTCTCAGCAAGCAGCAAAAATCTGCATGTAATGTAAATGTCAAGGCTTTCACACAGGAAGGCTGATTTTTGGAACTGGTTGGCCTGAGATAGGTTACAGTTGAATGGTGGTACAGTTTGTGGGCATTCCGAAAAATATCCATACTACCACAAGACAAAAATCAACAATTTGCACATCATGATTGATCACTGGTGACATTTCTGCACTCTTAGTGAGGAACAGACCTGCAAACTCATCTCGCTGCTACTTGTTCTAGCTCTCATTATTGCAAAGGAGTCTTCAACATCAATACCATTAGAAAAACTTATTGCAACAAGCAAGATAGACCCACACTCTTGGACCCATTTGCTTAAATATCTCTAGAGCTGATTCCTATTCCTATAGCATCTACTGTTCCTCAGGCTTTTCAGATATCCCCCAGTGTCAACTCTACAACAAACAAAAATGTGTTTTCCAGGGCCTCTTTTCCCCTAGACCATGTGAAGTCCTAGTTCTTTATTTCGTTATTTTGTATTTGCTTTAAATGTTTTCATAAAAAAAAAATGTGTGCAATGAAACTGGCCCATTATGAAGATTTTCAAATGATATCCGGCCCAAGGTCTTTCCATTTATGTGTCAGTCCATGTTTCTTTGCTTTTGCTTTCTCCATCCGCTCTGGCCTTGTCACTGTCACATGTAAGGATATGTTTGATTCCATGTCTTGGTTGTGTGTGTGTGTGTGTGTGTGTGTGTGTGTATGTAATGCCACTTGTCTGTTCGTTTATTTGGTTGTCCAGTTTTTCCATCACAAGCCTTGAGTTTACCTTGGCTGTTAGTGCAGTTTGACTGCAAAGCCTTGTGGGAAAATGTGTGTGTTTATGTTGGACAATGTCTTGGACTCTGACCAGTCACTTGACCAGTGCTGTGGGCTCTGATTGGACATGTCATCCAGCTGAAGGACTCCAAGTCACATGATAAATTCTCTCAGCTAAGTCTAATGGCTGAGCAGCCTGTTTACCACTCATCCAGTTTTCAATTATTTGAGAAAATCCTGAAGAAAATTTAAAGTGAAGGAGGCATTTTATAGTGGCTCTATTGTTTCGATATGGTGAGACAATTCTGAACTGGTTTATATATTGTTAATTGGGTGTTTATGAGACCAAGGATCTCCATTTCAGTCAAACAGTAACTGATTGAATGTTGCCATTTTGTACATAAATGCAACATTACTGCTAACGCCGCAAGTCAGTGTCTTTAGAGTTCTGCATGGGTTTAGAATTGTGACCTGAACTGGGCCTGCACCTGTGTCTTTACCGTATTTTTTTGTCAAAGTGACTAATGGTGGGCTCCCGCTTAGCTCAGTCGGTAGAGCTGGCGACCCATATACAGAGTTGCTGCAGCGGCCCGTGTGCGAATCCGACCTGCGGCCCTTTGCTGCGTGTCATCCTCTCTCTCTACCCACCTTTCCTGTGTCTCTACAGCTGTCACTATCCAATAAAGCCATGAAAAGGCCAAAAAAATAACTTAAAAAAAAACAGTTACTAATGGTGACAACTTGAAGAAGTAAGTAGTAAAAACAACAAGTCCTTTTCATGAATGTAATTTGACGGTGTGTAATTGCCTGTAAGAATTAGGTTGTAGTGAGACCGGAACTCAACCTATATTTAAAGTACCTTAGGGATTGGGGAATTGTACTTAACCAGAGATAGTTTGTTAGAGAAAGAAGTACCCCTCATTAACATCTGTTTTTATAGTTTAACAAGACCAACAGAGTCTCTCTCTGATGAAACAATCTCACTGATCACATATGAAATTTTTTTAAAGTAGGTGGGCTCTACGTTATTCCTGTCAGATATACATTTATCTTCTGTATCTATAGGTTGGGAATATTAATAAGGGTACCACTCAAAACCACCCTCAGCCAACAAAAGCGGATTACAAATCCAAAAAGGTTTGAGTCATTTAGAACTTTATACCAAAAATTGTAAGCCTAGATACATTAAATAAGGGATTTGAACTTTTGAATTTTCAGAACTGAATTGAGTTTATTCAATGAAAATTTAGTAGAGTGAGAATTGTATCAATTGAGTTCTGTTGCCTTACAAACAGTAGCTGGGATGTGCCACTTCTGTTGCCACACATCACCGCTGGGAAATAGGACAGCGGTGTATCCTGACACATTCATACAAAGTGTGGGCTTACTTATAAAACAATAGATATGTGTGTTTTGATGCACGTCATACAGCAGTGTATGTTGTCCTTTTCTCCTTTGAACTTGAAAGTGGATTTTTTTTTTAGTTTATTTTTCTTTGATGAAGCACAGGTTCCTTCTAAACAGGCTGTGGACACTCATTCAATCTATTTCTGGTCTCTTGTGGTGATTGTGTGAAATTTTCTCTTCCTCTGTGTATGAGCTGCTGTTGTCTACAGAGGACACGTATAAAAGGATCTATTTTAGCTGAACAAAATGATTTATTTACCTGACCACAATTAGAGTCAGCAGATTGGATAAAACTGATGTTTGCGTCATGACACTTTTCTTTTCTTCCTTTTATAAAGCCATTGTGAAAAAACAATATTGCTTCAGATCTCCATGTGTTCCATAATGTAAAATCCCAGGCCTTATGTTTTATTGTCATTAAACACAATGTGCACGCATATGTAAACGAAAAGGAGGGCTTCACCAATATATAGACACATACATTACATTAAATAAATACAAAAAGATATAAAGACACAAATATATGTGCAACTTGAATAAATGAGGTAACCTTATGAGGAAAAATAAAACAATTCCTCTCTCTATCCTCTCTCTATCCTTTTCTTTACTTGCTGTTTCTGCTTCTCAGTTCATGACTAAGAGTCCTAACAAGCGTCTGGGCTGTGTGGTGGCTCAGGGTCTGGAGGAGGCCATTAAGCTCCATCCCTTCTTCAGAGACATCGACTGGACACTGCTGGAGCAGAGGAAAATCAGACCGCCATTCAAACCACGCATCGTAAGTTCACACACACATAACCAACTGTGAAAAATTGTGTTTACTGAAAATAAAAATTCTCTCTAATAAGGCTGGTTTTACAGTGACTAAAAAACAGACGCTCTTCAGGAACTTACACTTAAATCTTCTTTGTCTTCCAGAAAACCAAAAGGGATGTGAATAACTTTGATCAGGACTTTACACGTGAAGAACCAGTCCTGACACCGGTGGACAACAGCATCATCAAGCAGATCAACCAAGATGAGTTTAAAGGATTCTCCTACTTTGGAGATGAGACTGTAGCCTAAACACACGCTGACACACAAACGATTACCAACATACGTACACACCACCAC
>NW_023339751.1:20896770-20902248 GCF_004916995.1 Morone saxatilis | reverse complement strand
CACCACCACACCTAAAACATCTAAAACATCTTCAAGCAAAGACACAGTATTTAAAGAAACACAGCCTCTGGAATGAGACCTCCTGAACTTTTCCAGATTCTGACCACTCCAGGAATTATACTAGACCATCCATATCTCTCTTTATGGTTTCTGTGCCCTTGATGTTTGTCCATTTGTGCATATCCCATCAAACTATATGCTCAAGCAGCATGTAAGTGCAGGTCAGATACTGTAAGAAATTACCCAATGCTCCTCCACTTGGTCTGCATGTATTTCTGATGCAGGCAAAGCAGAGGACAAAACCAAACTGTGTTTTCATAGTGGTGTTATGAGATAGATACATGGGTAAGGTCATGTGTGTGTGTGTGAGAGAGAGAGAAAGATAGTGTGTATAAGTATCCATGCATGCATAGTTGTAGTTCTAGAAAGAGTCATTTCTGTACATGATGTGCTGTATCCTGTGTCTATCTCTGTGTTAAACGAATGTTTTTGTTCCCTAACCATGTATGTGAATGGAGAAAAAAATTATTGAACCAATGATTGTATTTAAAGAAAAAAAAAGGTCTTGAAAATACTGTATTCATTATGAAAAGAGATGTAAAAAGGAGATGCAAGAAATCAAAGATTTTATCCTGATGAAATTATGGTGAAATTAGACGTTTTGTCAGTGCTTTATTTTAAATTTAAGAGGCAAATGGGCAAATTAAATGTTAACTTTAGAAGATCCATCACAAAAGCAAAATGTCCATTTAGTTTTATCTCAGCAGTTATTTTCTTATCATAAAGAGAAGGTTGTGCTGTTTTTCCCTTCACTCTCCATATTCTAGCTTGTTAGTACATCAGTGTTCCCGTCGTTCATTAAAAAACAAATGGTACCATTAACCACCAGCTAGCACACCTACAGTAGCTTACCACTGGGAGTGTCCATTGATGTAGTGAGGTATGCTTACAGTGCTAACAACCTGTTTTCCATATAACTTGACATTTGACATTGAGACAGTTGTCCAGTGAAGCCAAATAATGAGCTGAAATCTAAAATATCAAGTGAGTCCTTTAAAGAGACAGGTTGTTTTAGGTATATGGTTTAAGTCCTTGTCACTGTTAAACTCTCACTGCAACTGCTGGAGCAAAATCTTTCTAGGTCAACTCCTTAAATTCCTTCATGAACACTTGATCATTGAAATGCCATGTGTGTGTGTTTTTGTGTGTGTGCAGTAACTGTTATTGGTTGCTGCATTTGACCTACAGTGTCTGACATGACAAACTCCTTGATTCCACATGACAGTCATGGATCGTACACAGAGGTGAATGTGTTAGCACATGTGACTGAATGTGTTCAAATGATTGTATTCGCTCTGCGGTGTGTGCATGTGAGAGTGTGTGTGTACATACGTGGAGAGCCCTCTTCGTGTTGGTCATCATGTTATATTTTTTATTTAAAACATATTTTTGTTGTTGTGTTATTTTTACTGGATCGGCTTGCTGACATGTTAGAAATCTTAAGATTTTGTGTGACGCAGTGAGACTCATCTGGTCAGAAACTGTCGTACTTCAGACCCTCCTCCTCCTCTTTTTGCAGCCTGGACATGGAGGTCAAATAAGCTTCAAATAATCAAACAGGCCATAGAGGAAACTCCAGAGGTGTTGATCCATGTCGCAGGTCAGGTTTATGACTTTATAGTGAACTGAAAAGAATCCAGACATCTTTAAAAACACTCCATGTGCAATACTAGAGTTTTTCCATTTTCATCATCTCTTTCTTCCTTTTTTTCTTATTTCCTTCCCCTTTCTTTTCTCCTTTATCCACAGACACATGTTCAGGTACAAAGAAGGCTACAGTACAATTAGTTTTAGGACACATAGAAGTGAGAATTATTTTACCCATACACATATTTACTCAGTCTCAATTCCATTTAGTCAACACTGAATTCAATCAGTGCCAGTTCCCTGTGTTCCCCATTACATTCAGTTGTCGTGCATTAATGAATACTTTTTGGAAAATATAATGTTGACTAGAACATTTACAGCGAGGGCAGTGTGACATTTATAAGATACATTTTGAAGAAAGAAAAGGGAGCAGCATCTGAGATGCATGCTTGTATGTCACATGGATAGTGCCTTTCTCCTGTTTGCATGTGCTGCATATTTGATCACACATGGGGAGGAGACATGATGGGTGTGTGTCATTGCACACATTTTAAGAGCAGATTGTGAATAGGGTTTAATCTTCTCACTTGAACTGATAACAGACCAAGAGTAAGTGCTGCACAAAAGGAAGCTGGAAGAAGTTTTTGACTTATAATAAACAAATTTAAACAATTATACAGTAACACCATTATTACAGGTTGGTATAATCCTAATATGTACTGTGTGTTCAGTGCAGAAGTTTATTACATGTTAAGCCAGTGCATCATCAGTAAATCAGGTGCTTATAACATGCAAACTGCGTGCTTACATTGAAGGGAATGCGCACGACTAGTTTGTGAATTAGTGTGTAGTGGTCAGTGTTGTCCAGGCCCCACATCCCTTCTCATACAAGTTTTTAGCATTTAAATTTCTTTAGTTGACCTTGACCAAGATGTTAGGACCATAACCAAATAGTGACCATACTGTAGCTGTAGTAACACGTTGAAGGATAAAACAGTCTTTAAACTGACACAGTTGTGGCACAAACTTTAAAAGAAAAAGGCATTGCACTCAAGATACATTTTTGTAACCAAGTACATTTACTCAAGTGCTGTGCTTAAGTAAAAATGTGTTTTTACTTTCCTGCATTGAGTATGTTTTACTTTTAATACTTAAAGTACATTTCCCTGATTATACTTACATACTTTTACTGAAGCAACATTTGCAATGCTTTTACTTGCAACAAAGCATTTTTACAGCATGGTATTATTACTTTTACTTAGTATCTGAATACTTCCTCTACCACTTCTAAATACATATGAATGTAATATGTACAAGATTTTTTTGAGGGGCAGGAGTGACAACAACTGAGCATTTGAAATATGTTACCTGTCTTGTTATTAGTCAAGAGTAGAGTTAGGAGAAGAAAACCAAACTAGGACAAACATTCAGCACTGTACATGGGGCAGTAAAAACATCAGAAGTGTTGCAACAGCAGTAGTAGAAGATGTATTAGATACAGGAGCTGTTGGAAGACACTCATACTAAAACACACATACACACAAGTTTGGATAGCAAATATTTAAGACTGTCTAAACAGTTCTACTGGCAACCAACTTCCAAAACTACCATGTTTATGCTGTCCATCATTTAAAGTCTCTTTCTCTTCTCTTCAGTTTTGTGTCTCCTGTCGCATCTTTGTTTAGTCTTTAATTTAAAAATGTCAAACTGTTTGTCCCACCAAGACCCAAAAAGGAAGTTCTCTTCCAGAAGCCCTCCACGCTAAATGCCAAAATGCTATTTCCAAATTTTCCACTCAGTACTTTAATGTTTGTTGCAGAGGAAAAAGAAAATATGCTTCATTCAAGTGAGTGAATCAAGTTGAAGTGAAAGTCAACACACAGTGGCATGAGGTTGATTTCAAACAATGGAAACAGTATTATGATTTTACTCACAGAGTCAGACATTCATCTTCCTCGGGTCATATGCAGAGTGTTACAGTATGTACATGTTTTTGGGTTGTTGTTTATTTGCAGTCCCTGTATTTGTGAAGCTTTGTATGTACATTTTGTTATCTGACCTGTGCGTTTGTTCCTTTATGGATTCTCTTCATTTGTGTTGATATTTTTTCCTTTTGCGCTGTGTGCCAAATGTACTGTATTTTAAAAGGATGTGAAGGTGTATTTTAATTTTTGAAACAAATTAAATATCATGATGTCAGAAACAAAATCTGTTTTAGTGTATCATTTCTATTTCAATGTTTATATCTGCCTGTCTAACCCTTCACCAGCTCCTGTTGGTGTTTCAAGGTAAATCATTTGAAATAAACCCAATTTGTCTCATGAATTCAGTAAAAATAAAACAATTTAAGCATAATATGA
Source organism: Morone saxatilis (assembly GCF_004916995.1). Classification (NCBI taxonomy): domain Eukaryota; kingdom Metazoa; phylum Chordata; class Actinopteri; family Moronidae; genus Morone; species Morone saxatilis. Next base: position 20,898,241 of record NW_023339751.1, on the reverse strand, counting down.
CCTCAACAAGTACTCAACAGAAAGACAGAAATAATATACATGACATTACCATACAACTTAGAAAAATCATTTAAAATTTAGCTGCAGTAGTGATTACTGGGCACTCGTACTTTGTGCACGTTGGGACGTGCTGCGGTTGCTTCATGCACCAGTATCATCTTCTTGTTTACAGTAGGTGGCGCTATGACTGACTGAATATTGGCATGTAGATGTGTTGAGGGCGGGAGTCTTATCAAACATGTGAAGTTTGGTGGAGCTACGACAAAGTACACTGAAGTTATGACGACATCCTGTTTCATGGCGATACGGTGAAATTCGACACCAAGCCATGGACACGCCATTTAATGTACAATCACAGATAGCACTGTTAATCGTGGTCATTAGATTGCACTGACCTAATTTGAAGTTGATTCCATCAATTCCCTAGGAGGAGTTTGCTTAAATACAACGCCTGCAAATCGGCAAAAATGACCACTAAATTTAAAATGGCCGCCTTCCTATTGGGTTTTGGGTATGGGTCCAAGAGGCTTTTTTGTTTGTCTGGTCATGAAACAAGTACATACCAATTTCCATACATATCGGTAATACGTGCCTCAGGAGCTGAGTTTAGTGGGCGCTGTTGAGCCATTAGAGTCTGGCAAGTGCAGGAACCATACAATCTGTATCAGCCACATTTCATGAGTTTTCAAGCATGTTATGGCCTCCAAAAATGTGATCCTTTTGGCAGATAACTCCTTGCATTTCAGTCAGGCTTTGCAGTGCTCGCTGCTCGGGCCCTAATTAGAAAGCACCCAGGATCATTGAGTTCCTCCACCAAGGAAGATCTTTAATCTTTTCCATCTGAAATGTTTGACAAGTTGACAGATGAAGACCATGTTAAATGCCAGAAGCAGTTATCTGCATCTGTCTCTTCTGAAAAATGTGGTGAAACCTGCTCTTAAACACAATGTTGCTGGGAAACTGAACTTGAATTGGTTTAGAGAGAAAATTAACAATAGTTATGACGCAGGGTGGCCTCTGTTTTTGTTTTTACCCTCTTAAAAAGCTGTGTCCTTTATTCCACATCAGTCAGGTGAGCCCAAATATTTTATTACAGCTGTCTACTCCAAAGCTAAGCTGCCAACACAAAACAGACTGATACAGTCATGTTTTACATCTTAATTTCATACCTGCAATCAGCTGCAGCTTACATATAAACCTAGTTTATGGGCTCAGTAAATGATGGCAGTAAATTACCAGCAAACCACTACCAGTAAGACATGCTCATAGTGCACTTTGATTGACCTCTCTTGGACATTTTACATATGCGGTTTTATGTGAAATAAAGGTCTGGTGCAGTAATAAGAGATGATAGAATTTTAGAAATTTAGAATAGAATTTAAAATTCTCCTCCTCACCTATAAAGCTCTTCATGGTCAGGCCCCTTCTTATCTTGAAGAGCTCATAGTACCCTATTACCCCTCTAGAACAC
>NW_023339751.1:20888058-20896670 GCF_004916995.1 Morone saxatilis | reverse complement strand
GGGGGCGGGGGCGGCCCCCGACGGCTTTTCCAGCCAATCACCGTGCGTGATCGGGACAGCGGCTCTCACGGTGCCAGCTGAGCTTCAGGTCAGAGACTGGGCCGCAGCAGTTTCGAGAGTTTTCAGACCAGCAAGCGCGGAAAAGTTTTGACAAGCAGACCTTTGCGTGCGGCTCCCGTCAGCAGCAGCCCCAGCCTGTGCGGACCCTTCCTGCGGGTGAGAGGCTGTACAATCCTCGGCAGTGTTCTGAGACTGTACGGCCCCCGATCCCCCTACAAGCCTGGACGCTCACAGCCAGCCGGGTGTTATGGACTAACCAACAGGTTTCATCTGTCCAAAAAAAAAAAAAAAACTCCTTTTGACTGTAAAGTTGGACTTAAGTTGTAGGCTGTCGGGAAATTACAACACTGTTATCGTGCATAAGAGAAAAACATGACGGCCGATAAGGAGAAAAAGAGGTAAGACGTTTTGATTTCTTCCTCTCCTTCTCTGCCTTTCTCTGGTTTAGAGTGTGCCGTTGCTTGTGGGTTTATGAAATAGATGAGTGTTTATGTAGTGGGGAAAGTGGCTGACAGTTGGCTACTGTGTCACAGAGGGAGACCTGTTGCTGCAGCGCTGCATGTGACTTGGCCTGAATATGATGGTGCTTGTTAGGAGTCACGGTCACAGCTGATGGCTTCATAAGGGAGCTTTGTGACAACGTTAGTGTGCGTTTAATGCAATAATGACACGTTTGGGTGTAATTAGACTCATGTAAGGTTAGTGGGTCGTTGGATTTGTAGTCTGTAATTGACAGGACGTCTGGTTTGTTACACGTTGTCACTGAGTTTAACCAGATTGAATTCAGGCTGTCACTGCCATACACCAGATTTAATTCCGATTTGTGATATTTCTGAAATTCCATGCCGCCTTTTAAAAGGCTTTAAACTAGTTTCTTAGTTTTTTAGACCTGAAAAAATCTAACCAAAGGTGGATGATGTTAGAAGCATTTAAGAATAAATAAGCATTTCCTTACAAAAAAGCCCCTCCTGAGGTTTCTCCTTTCATATTAAGTTGTCTTGTAACAAAACCGCATTAGCCTTTGCTGATTGTAGGTGTGTACATTTGTGAATATTCTCTCAGGGACAGAGAACAACATTTTTGAAATGGAAGCTTCTCAACATGAAGCTTCAGTTTCCTGCAAACTTTCACACATCCACAGAAGACATTTTACTTTTACTTTTACTAGAGGGGATTCTCAGCATCTTTCTACTAATAGCTAACTGTGATTATATTGACTAGTTATATATTTTTCCAATAAACTTTAGGGCTGTGTGTTGGCAAGAATCTGGCAATATGATATGTATCACAATACAGGGGTTATGATTAATTATATTTCGATACTGTAAAAAAGGCGATATAGTGTGATTGCTTTCCTTAATTTTAGGAAAACTTTGGATGTGTGTGTCTGTGTCCGTGTGTGCATCTGTCCTCAGCTAATCTCGCATACTACTGAACTCATCGGCCTTGTGTTTTTTGTGCACATTTCTGACTGCATGCTCAAGGACCTCTTGTGGTTGTGGGGATTCATAGTGTTTGAAAAATATCTTTTATTGACTGCTGTGCATCTCCATTGAATCCTGATTCCTCACTCCATAGGCCGGTAGGGGACAACGTCCATGGTGGCCACGTTAGTGTTTCACTTTGAAATTGACTTTTTGGAATTATCCGGGGTTTGTTTCCATCTAGCCTGTCCACTCTGGTTACACCTTGACAAGGTAACCATATTGTCTCCCCTTAATTCCACCACTCTCATGCATACACGCTTGACTCACAGCCCGCCCTGCACTACCTGTTCCCCACCCACATGCCCCCAGACACACCTAGTGGAGATCAGAGTGCAGTCTTGGTAGAGGTAGATCTCAGAAGTCTGGCTCAGGAAACTTCTAGAACTGCAGGTATCTTTTAGTAGCTGTAAGTCTGCTTTCCTGTCGAGGCGATTACAGCTGCTGAATCGCAGCCTGCAGTTCTGCTAGATGTCGAAAAGCACTGCTACATATTTGGTTATATAATTGGCAACATTCATGCAGCCTTGAAATTTTGGTCTGCTTAGTCAGCCGAAGCAGTCCTGACATCAGCTTGTCACACTTTGATTTGCATGGGGGTTGTTGTGCAATAAGACTCCTGGGAAAATGAATATGTGAAATATCTAAGCTACTTAATCATTCAGCCTCTCATGTAATAAGTAGGTATTTGAGGTACGTGTTTCCCCCTTTTAAATAACTTCTTTATTGGTTCGTCAGTGTGTCTTCCTGCAAGTACCACCCTGCTTTGTGATTAATTGTTCACAAGGGGTGATGAGGTCATTGGCCTAATCTTGCGTAATAATACTTTAACTGGTTCTAGCTTGTCCCAGTTTCTGTCACCATAACAGCTACTTAATCACACCTGTCAGAGAGAGAGACAGAGAGAGAGAGAGAGAGAGAGAGATTTAACATCTTACCTGTGGAAAACACTTAATTAAATCGGCTCTCTCTACTGATCAAACCACGCAAAGATTCAAGCCAAGGAAAAATCCACTGTGAACGCAACAAATGGGACATTTAACTGTGTAAAATTAGTGAAAAAATAATCTTTATTTTTACTTTCACACCACTATAAGAATAAAATTGATTTCACTCAGCAGAGTTGGGTTTGCCTGACGCCTTCTTGTCTGTTCACCCTTGTGACTCTCTTCTCTCCACCTCTCGTCTAACAGCCGCTATCAGATCAGGCCTAAACATGAACAGAGCAGGTATTAAGACAGAGGACAGAGACACTGTGGACTCTCTGTCATCAGGGATGAAAGCGAGAGAGAAACGGGCAAAAAGAGAAAATGACATTAAGAGACAGAAAGTGAGATGAGTCCTGGAGGATTTCCTGTGGCTCGTCAACGCCTTGGTGCTTCCACCAGAGAGCTATCGGCCATTTTAGGGAAGGAGACCTGCAAGTGTGTCTCTGTCAGGCTGCAGATGAAAAGCGTCTCTGTGTGTATGAATCTGTGTGTGCGTGTGTAAGTGTGTGAGAGTTCACTAGGTTTTGTCTCCTCATTGGTGTGTTGTGTGTTTTCCTCTGTCAGTGTGTTTGTCTTTGTATTACACGGTAGCACATTGTCGCTGATCCTGCCTGGAAGTCATAATTGCTCTGATAAGTTGTATGATTCATGGCAGCTGCCTGGCAAACGCACACTATGTTTATTTGAGATGCAGTGGTTCCAAACGGTTTTATTAATATAACTTGTGTTGATATGAGGGGATTAAATCACTGGAATGTCTTTATGTGATTGTTCACTTACTGTCAAAATGCAATGCCTGTCAACCCAAATCTGTCTCAACAAAGATATTTTATGTCGGTGATAATAACTACTCATATAGTTATATAGTTATAGTTATAAAACTATGTGCAGAGTGTTTTTCCTCCATGGAATGTGTCATCAGTGACACCAGAGTGCCTTATACTGTGGCAGAGAGCAGAGCAGGTTAATTGTTTGGTTGATAAAATGTGAGAAAGCAGTGGTTTCCCCCGGGAATCAATAAAGTATATCTGATTGTGAAATGTCTTGTTGCTATCAGAGAGGACCAAGAAAACCATCAAATCCGCATATTTGAGATGGTGCAACTAGAAAAATTTGTCCGTTTTTGCTTAAAAAAAGATTTGACGATGAATAAAATGTTGATGAATTTACTATCCAAATTTTTGCGCCATAATTTTAATAATAATAAATAATAAACAGCAGTTGACCAGAACTAGGACCCATCACAACTTTCCAGAGCTTAAGATGATGTCTTTTTCTTTTTTTTTATCTTGGACCAACAGTCCAAAATGCCCAAATATTGAATTTGCTATCGTAGCCTATATTTCAGAAGCTGGAACCAGTAAATCTGTGGTACTTTGGCTTCAAAAATGACTTCAGTGATTAATGAATTATCAGAATTGTTGATGAGTAATCTGTTGCAATTGCAATCTATTAATGCAACAATGGTGATAAACAGTGAATATAAACTTAATTGTTTCCCATATTTTAGGACAAAATCTCAGAGTTGTGGAAGACTCCTCATCACACTCACCATGAAATTGCGTTTGAGTAAACGTGATGCCAGAGCCGAAGCAGTATGCAGTGTGACATTTAGAGTTGTAAAAAGTAAAAGCGTGTGTCTGTGGACTTCAGTAGCAGCATGCTGACATTGCCGTTGAAGGGTCTGTGTCCCATCTTTTGCAAGGGGTCAACATTAAAATAGTTCTTTTATAACCCTGATCCCATGGGTTTGCTGAACCCTAACAAGCTGTAACATGTTTGTTAGAGCAAGAGTAGCTCCCAGATCTCAACACAGCTCACAGACGACGAGGCGAAGTGTATGATGGGAATCTTTTGTGGCAGTAATGGGTTGGAAGGCAAATTATCATTTCTAATGCACAATGGTGTGTAATTTGGTTATGATAATATTTTACTTGGCAGGGTATTTGTTGAAATATTTTGATTTGACAGCATCAGCAAACACCCGAGTGGTCACACAGGTTTTAGGTCCACAGCGTTGTTTGAAAGTTAAAACAAAACAAAAAAACATTTTGCACACACAGCTACAGTCTGCTGGTCAAAGCTAAATACAGTGACCAATTTAAAAGAGCCAATTTTTTACATTTACCCAAAGTAGAGAATATAAATATCTCAAATATGAAGCTAAGAGATCTGATAAGTTATGCAAGACATTTGGAATCAGGCAAACTGCGTCATGTTCATCATATCAGAGGTTAAACCCACAGCCTGCTGGCACACATCCAGTTTTTGATCAGTCTAACCCCAGTAAACACTCCGGTGTTTGTTGTGGTCAGTCAGCCGATACCACTGTTTGTGGTAAGTAACACATTAGCAGTGTTTCTCATGTTACTTTTCCGCCACTGACATTAAAATAGATTTATTTTTACATGCTGGCTGACAGATACCAGAAAAAAATAAAAAGTTGAGGGCCCCACTCACTTCTTTCAACATGTGATTCCACTGGAAACAATGTTCAAAGGTCAGAGTCCAGGGCAGCTGGCAAGTAGATATACATTACCTGACCGATCATTAAAACAAAGAAGCCCACTTATGTGCATTTTATGACAATGGTAGGAAAATTAAACAATCTTCCACTGTCACTGCTTTTCTATCATTAACGCTTTGTTAAAAAAATATAGTGGGTGTATTAACTTGTGTACCTTGCATCACGCTGAACCTTAAACCCTTTATAATGAGTCAGTACACAAAACATAAAACAATTTGCTGTCACCATCATGACCCTTGACCCTGTTGTCATCAGTTATATCATCTTCTTTATCTTAACCAAGACATATGGCGTCTATTATGTTTGTTTGTTTAAGTGATGAAACATGGGATGTATCTTCAGTTCTTGTCCAAATATTATTAAAAGTGGCTTTGCAAGAACTTTTTTCCCCCCACGTTCAACGAAAAGATTTTGTAGGTATTTTTATTTATTTATTTATTGGATTTTTATCAAGATTTGCAAAAAAAGGACAATAAAGTAGTAGGGCTTCAACTAAGTATTACTAATGCTATTACTATATATTTTCATTGTTGATTAATCTGTAGATTGTTTCCTTGATTAATCGATAGGTTGTTTGATCCATAAAATGTCAGAAAATGGTGAAAAAGTTTGACTCCAAAGCCCAAAGTAACGTCCCTATATGCCTTGTTTAGTCCACAACCCAAAGATATTCAGCGTACTGCCATGAAGGACTAAAGAAATTCTGGGATACAGTATATTAAAGATGTGTAAAGAGCAGTTCTCACAGTGATTTCCCATTATTCTCAGTGGATCCAAAAAAATGTAAATTATGCAAACATCTTGTTGGATTGCTGCCAAAGGTCATAAAACACTGATCCTAGTGCAGCTGCTTCTTTTTATATATAATGTGTGTGTGGTGCAAATGCTGAACGATGTGTTTGAAGCACTTAATTGATCTTTTGGTTTAAAATGTCTACTAAAAACTTATCCGTTTAGCTCCTTATTCTTTAGTTTGCTGCTCCTTATTATGGACTGCATATTTGTGTCCCACTCTGTTGTGCTAACTAATGAGCGGAGAAGAGAGGGGCAGGGGAGGGTGGAGAGCAAGTTGCCAAAAAACAAGACACAGAGAACAGAAGGGGAGGACAGAAAGTTGTTAAACAAGACGGAGCGATAATCAGCTGGACGAGAAGTGATGTAGACGAGCGTGAATCAGTAAGGAAAGTGAAGACAGACGACAGCAGAAGACGCAGCTCCGGTGTCCGAGTGTTCAGGCCTGTCAACTCAGCAGTTCACATCATCGCAGCTCTCCGCAGCGAGCCGAGGCCTGGTTGGCACAGCGCCGTCATGCCTCTTTTGTGTGCTAACCCCTCGGCCTCCCAACACTACCCAAACATCACGCCACTTACAGCAGCTGCTCAACCTGCCCTCTGAAAGACAGAGGAATGCAAGGAGAGACGGAGAGAGAGACAGAGAGAGAAGCCCAAAGGTCCCAAAGTGGAAAGTCTATAAGTGGATTTATTGGCTCTTGTAAAGATGATGGGAAGCAGTTAAAGTCATAAACTCAAGTACTGTGCCTTTTTGCCATTTTTTTTAAAGTCAGTTTATTGATATTTAGTTTTTAGTCATTTAACAAAGGCTGTAAAATCTCAGGAAATAGTAACAAATATCCATCACAATTCCCGAGAACCCAAAGTGACAAGGTGTCTAAAGCAAAACAAAAAAATTTAAAATACAGTTATATAAAGAGAAAAACAACCAATCCGCACACACTGGAACCAGTTGGCTTTTTGCTTGAGAAATGACTATTAATCATTGATCTAAATAGGATGATTTTCTGCAAATTGACTAATTTATAAATTGTTTAAGCGCTCGTCAACCTACATACCGGCTGCAAGTCTTTCAGGCCAAGCTGCTGTTAAAATGATTAAAGATGTTAAAGATTTTTGCTTTGAAAGCTGCGTTAATACGTCTGAGACCAAATCCATACACAAAGGTGTGGCTAAGTAAGCCCCGCCTGTCGCTGTCTTTTTTTATCCTTTAATGTTATAGAATTTCAAAACTTGAGACTTTTTACGTCTGAGGTCCAGTCCTTTCCAAATGTTCACCCAGAATGCATCAGTAAAAGGATCTGTGATATTGTATTTCATTAATTTCACTGACAATGGGAGCAACTAAAGCACAATTTAACTTTTTTAAGGGCGGTCACAGCACCTGGTTAAAGTTAGGGAAAGATTGTGATCGTGCTTTTTCTTCCTGAACAAAGGTCTGTGTTTGTACGCTCACCATCCACCCCCACCGCCTCCTTAACTTAAGAACGTAGCACTTCCCTCACTCAAAACAACCCATTTCCAGTGGACAGAATCCATGCAGCTATTATGTTTCGTCCAAACCAAATTTGGCGTAACACTTCTAGTAGCAAATGAACAATACAAACACTTTAAATGAGACACGGTTGGCCTGAAAGCTGCAAAAGAGCTGTAAAACTGAAACTGTCAATTCTTGTTTATTTTTGTTAGTCTAATGTTATATTTCATCGGGAATCAGAAGAATGAAAAGACCCCTGTCATGGAAGAATGCTCCCAGTAGATAATGTGTTGACTAAATGCGTGATCTTTTGCTGAGGTTTCTCTTTCAAATGAGTAATCAGTGAGTTTAGGAGCTGTTATAGAAATGGACTTTCCCAAAAACCACTGTCCTGGATCCTGTTGGGGAAAACAGTATTTGAGCCTTGAGCAACACTGATGTTTTACTTTTGGTTTGATAACTTACGAGAATCACCTCATCACTTAATGATTCACAGAGCTGAGCTGAGTTTAGTCATAGAGATCATGTATGGACCGAGTTTATTTCTTTCCCCCAAAAAACACAAACTCAAGATCAAGTCAGACTCAGCTCCAAAAATGTGATAGAGAGTTAGTTCTTTTTTTGCCCTTCATTTCCAGCTCAAACAAACAGCAGCTTTATATCAGTAGCAACACTATAGGCCACTTGAGCATGTTTGTCAGTTTTGAATGAGTCTCTCTGTGGTTAAGAATCTGTCTTTGTACTACAAGACTCCACTGTTTGTGTTCGGGCTTTAAAGCTCTTATTCAGGGTGTAAACAAGTGAGAGGAAGATGAAGAGAGAAACACAGGGAGACAATAGAAGCGGGACAAAGAGGAGATTAAAGAGTGTAGGGCTGGTAAAAGATTTACTGGAGCGAGTGAGAGACTTGGGGTCATTAAAGTGATAGAGATACAGTATGTTTCCCAGCTGTGTGTAATTGTGTGGTTTATAGTGATTGAACAGGGCCGTTTGCGAGGGAAAAGATTGGCTTTAAGTTTTAACTGAGGCTGCTGCTACTACTTGTGAACAGTGGTAGACTGGACTAGGTTAGTCTGTGTAGATTCAGAATAAAGTTTCAGACCAACAGACATTGAACACATCACTACTGAGAGCTCAGAGTAGTACAGAATTTAAAGGCAAATTAAGTGGTGATGGCCACATTCAGCAACAGGAAGCAGAGGATTGTTTGTGTTTTGTTTGTATAATTTGGTACTATACTGCATGCTAGTTTAGCAAATATTTAATGATTTTAAGAAATAAAAT
>NW_023339751.1:20887226-20887966 GCF_004916995.1 Morone saxatilis | reverse complement strand
ATTTATCTATTACAGTCCCTATAACACCCAACATCATAGCTATCTAGCATTTTGGGGTTTAAACACCAAGATAAATACAGTGTTTGATACGTATGAGAATTGATATATTACCTTTTTCACTACTTTTTACGTTTACTAATAATCCAAAATAAATACATTTTGTTTCATAAGACACTTGGGCAATTGCAACGAAAGGACAAACTGCTGGTAAACTTAAGGCCCTGTGGGGTCTGGAGGCCCCAGCATAGCAAGGGGAAACAGCAGGGGAGGCGGGGAGGTGGTCTGGGAAACCTCTTCTGCATCTTTCCATTGTTATTTTTATCTCATTCATTCTCACCCGCCCAATCCTCCTCCTTTCTTCAACCTCGTTCTTTCCGTTTTGTTATTTTTTCCCTCTGTGTCTTTTTGTTCATATCACATTCTCTCATATTTATCCCCGGCTGCCAGCTGTGCTGTTTGCCTCTCCCCTCTCACTTTGTTGTTGTTGCGTCCCCCGTTCCTCCATGTTTGAGGTCATTTGACCAGGCGTATATATTCCCCTCTCTCCCCTCCTTCAGAACTCTGTCTCCTTGCCATTTCCTCTTTCCCGTCCGCCAGCTCCCCGTCTTCCTCTTCCTCTGCTACCAAAATGGCCAGGTTCCATGATCCGCTGAGTGTCACCTGGCTGATCTCCAGGTCTATGAATGTCTAGCTCCTCCAAGTCAAGTTGGGTCAAGTCTTCTTCTTGTAGTTTTTTCATT
>NW_023339751.1:20878728-20887201 GCF_004916995.1 Morone saxatilis | reverse complement strand
TATTTTCCAGCCGTTTTGTTCTCCAATATGAATTTCACTCTACAGCAAACTGACATTACCTTCGATAGTAAGAATGTGGGATCTGTCTAGTCAGCTACTCCAGCCCAGTATGCATAGGGTTCGTTTTTTTTATTTGCACATATACAACATCTAATAACCAGATAATAGAGATAAAACAGGAGAGGTCAACAAGCCACAGGCTTATACAACAGACCTGCCCTCGTCTTCAAAGTACACAAATTCGAGATTAATACACGATTTAACAGATAAAATAAGAGTTCAGTAAACGATTATTACAGAAATATGAAAAAATACATATATCAAAGTAAAGGAAAGATAGAATTAGAGACAAAAGAGAACTATTTAGACATCATGAACAAAATGTGATGATCGTCAAAAGATAGCGAGCTCTTGATAATGTGTACTTTGGCATTCTAGATCTGTACACAATGATATCTGAGGGAACACTGGCCATGTTACATTTTGTAAAAAGGAAGATAATCAACCTGACTGAAAATGAATGTGAGAATTATATTAAAAGACGTTCATATAGGATGATTCAGTAGAACATAAATTGGGCCCAGTGCTGATGTTCAGTGCCACTTGTGTCCTTTATTTGGCAAGGCAGAAAGTGCGGATGTGGAGGTCAGGGTGGTGGTATGTCCAGCTTCCATATTTGTTTTTGTTTTTACTGTAACCACAATCTTTATGCCCTGTGGAGTTTTCTTGTAAACAAACAAAAGCTAAGTTTACATTCAGTGTTTCTCACCAGAACACACCATGTGTGTCCTTAAGGTCTAACAAATACTAGGTACTTTAAATAGATAGATAGATAGATAGATATCACTCTACAGCGCTGCTAGTGCTAAAAAATTCAACAGGGTACCTTTAATCAGAGGTAAACATCATAGACCCTGAACAGTAAAAATGTCACAAATGTAATCAAGGGTTTTGTAAAACTGTCTAATATCTAGTGTTAGATTAATTTAAAAAGTGCTTTAAACGTTCCAACATATTTTGAGTGTAGGGAAAGTAAACTGATCCAAGTTATTTAGTCAATCCATAGATGGAACAGGGCCTGCACATCCAAAAAACGTTTTAGTGTTTTTCATGTCTATGATGTATTTTTGGGCTTTTATTGCCTTTATTAGCCAGTAGCAGCTATAATGTGACAGGGTGCCCCAACACCTCAGTTTGTACCACTTTCATCCTAAAGACAGTCTTCCTTTCTTTTTGTCCCACCTGTTTATCAAGAGCTTTCTCCCTCAGCCTCATTTTCTAACCATTTTGGACAATTTTCCTCTCCAAAGTGAATTTGTTGACTCTAACAAGCAGTGAAAACAGCAGAGCTGAGAGCAGCTGAAAGCCAGACACCATTCACCGGATTGACACTGTATCAGAGCTTGTTTTCTACCTTCAGATGAGAATTTTTGCTGCCTGAAAAACACTTTTTTTCCAAGATACAGCAGAGAGTCCCCTCAGAGTAAACATTAAATTTTACCCAACATCTTAATGCATTTGCATAGACGTTAGTTAACATACAGACAGAGAAATGGCATGCACTTAAATGCTTTTTGCACTTTCTTGCTTTGGCTGCATTGCAGAATGAAAACGGCACTGTAAACTAGTATGTGAGAACATTCAGTAAGTGCGGTGACAAAGTGAAAAACTGTACGAGTCTTGCATTCCTTTCTCTTTAAGTCTCCTTAATCCCTTTCTACAGATTACACTTACTCAGTCCCGTTTTCAGTTAGCATCAAGCAACAAGTGGTGAAAGACTGCTTTCTCCTTTTCTCCTCTTTCACTTCTGTCACATCTCTTTAGCTCTATTCTAAAACACAAGAACTGTACGGAGTCTTTACTTAGTTTTAAAAGAAAACTTGCTTTTATCGCTAGAGAGCGTGCACAGACTGAATTTTCTACATGCAAGAACAGTTTTTCAGTGCCGCTGCAACTGAAACCAAAGCTTTCCTTTCCCCTTGAGAAGTTTGTTTTAAATCTTCCTGGTATTTTTTAATACTGTTCAGTGCTCCAAGGCTGTGACATTATTTAGCCGGCATCAAAATTAATGCAAACAGATTAACCAAAGGTTAAAGTTTCCCCCAGATACTACTGATTAGAGCTGGATAATGAACAGAAAACATACTGACATTTAGGAACATCAACCCACAGGTGCTTTCTTTAGCTGGCGCCATACCTTTGTCCTACATTTGAAACACTTTAGTCAGCTCTCACATCATGGCAACAATATTTCAGCTTAGACATTTAACCCTTGTTTTGTTTTGTTTTTGTAAAATGCAAAATAAGCATTTGATACATGATACATGTTAAAACTTAAAAATTCTGTGACATATTATTTTCAAAATATAATAATAATGATCTCTAAAATTGCTAATAGTACCAATAATAAACATATACTGTTGGAGCTTTCAGTGTTCTTACATTAAAGCAATATGTCTCTTTATTTTCTTTAGTTTTTTATTTTTAATTTTTTTTCTCACTTGCTCTCAGTGGTATCTATCTGTGCAGATAGTCTTATTTTTTCTGCTCATGCTCTCACATATCTGTCAATGAGATTTCTGCCTTCACCCCAGTACAATGGAGGTGAATAGAATTTAGTTTCCTCGACATATGACAATTGCCATGGTACAGGAGCTCACTAAATATCAGAGATCATTGAGATTTGTGATTGCGATCTCATTTTCAAGACCTCATGTAAAAAGAAATGCACACTGAAGAACGACAATGTACAATAGAACAGCGGTTTTCAAACCTTTTTTAATAATGTACTGTTCAGCCAAGTACCCTCTAAAAACTGGAGTGAGAACTCTCCTTGACAAATAAAGACAGATATTCTGCATGGCTAGATACCTCTAGAGGAGAGCAAGACGATTATATTTTAATTCCTCACAGTCTGGCTGTCTGTTTAAATCTCAGCCGTGCAGCTCGTTTGGTATTCTGATAGAGGGTCCCGGTCAGCTGATCTCCCTCACCACCTGTGCTGTCTCTGTCTCTTTCTCGCTCTATGCACCGCCTGTAGCTCTCACCCCTCTGTGCCTCTTTCAATCAGCCAGTCTATCCCGACCATCAGCGTGGCGTGGGAGGGTTTGTTTGTTTGTGCCAGAATGTGTGTGTGTGTGTGTGTGTGTGTGTGTGTGTACCTCTCTTTCATGAACTATCAGAATCATCAGCAATCTCCTGCATCGTTCTTCCCCTGATTGAGCCGAAGTCGGGGCCCCTGTCTGGGATAGCTGTTTGTTCGGCGGTGTGTGTGTGTGTGTGTGTTTGGCTGTGTTTCCAGAACTCTATGTTCCTCAGGATCACAGATTAGCCAGTACTGTATTGTTGCCCTGTGTTTGTGTTCGGCCAGGCGCCACAACTACAGGAAGACCCACTGTAAGCAAGGAAAGGTGTGTGTATATGTATGTGTGTGCATTTGTGTGTCTGCTTGGGTGTGTGTGTGTGTGCGTGTGTTTTGGGTGTGGGCAGACTACTTCGCCTTTTCTGACCCTAAACCACCTTTATTATAGTGGAAATGAATGTCTTTTATTCGGAATGAAAATAAACTGAAAATACACAAAGTATGTGTGATCCTAAAGGAGCAGTCCCAACATTTTGGACCGTGAACAGAAGACAGTGGCCGCCCTAATAAATCACCTGGTATTAGATTCAGTCTTTTCAAGGATGTTTTAAGCTTGATATAAGCCTAAGGATAGGTTAGACTGTTAGGTTAGATGTGGAAAATTATCTTTGGCTTCATCACAAATACACGATACAAAATTACAAATAGGACAATAACAAAAGAAGCAGTATATCGGGAGAGCTTGCAGTTCAACTTTTTTTGCGCAAAAGGATCTGTAGATTTTGTTCCACCGAGAGCATCTGCACCTTGATTGCTAGATGCCACTAAATCTTACACACTGGTCCAATGGCTAAACAACACACACACTATCATTTCCCCCAGTTAATATTTCTTTTTTGTTGCATCAAGAAAAGTTGCTTCATGTCCAAAATTAGCTTTTTGTCACTTACAGGTTGTTTTTGATCCACCTGTTTGGGCTGGAAACAGGTGGACTACTTTGCTTAATTTAAAAAAGAATGAACAGATGACAGTGGCACAGGTCAAACTCAGAGTTACTGATTGTTTGGATCTGGCAGAAGATAAAGCTTTTTTTTGGGTGCTAAGCTGGGCTAAATACATCCTGGACCTCTCTCTGAGGCAAAAGTGATACTGATCTTCCAACAAGTAGACCAGGTTAAGATGCAGTCAGATGTTCAGGCTTCAGTCAGCACCAGTGAAATCTCGGGCAGTGAGAAGAAGCTGATTAGAACATTACTAGTTACTGAGCAGAAGAGCAAATGATCCATGGAGAGCTGTTATGAATTCACTGTACCTATGCTCTGGCATACACACACACACACAGACACACACCCACCCTGACACCTGCTCTGGTTTCGGGATCTGTTTCCTATAAGCACCCCTTGGCTTGTTATCACAACAATCATATGGACACCAGGGGTTAATGTCGGGGCCTGTGTTTCTGTGCACTTGTTTATGTTCGTATGCATGTCACGTCTAAAAATTCAGTAAGCTCAATCTGAGTTTGCATAGAAGATAAGAAAACTGTAAGTGGGAAGAGGAAAGTTGGATCAGTCTCCTCTTTTTAATGGCACCTAGTTTCAGGTGTCAACATGCTGACTTAACTAACAGGAAAAGTAGAAACCCTCTGCACAGCACTCTGTCTCAGGGCCAGTCAAATTATGTGGAAAGTAAATCTGTGTATAGTTTGTATCATGGGATTCAATACGCTTTTTAAACCTTGTACTTATACCAACATGTTTTTTTTTTTTTTTTTTTTATAATTTGCATGTCAGTGAATGTCATGAAGCTCATTTTCTTACATTAGTGCATGAGCAGTGTCAGATAATCCAGAACAACACACACCTTATCTCCTCATGTTTGCATGCAGAACAGATGAAGCTTTGTGCAGCGTGGACAGAGTGCTGCAGGGGGAAAAGTGTATTAACAGTCTCATTACTGCCAGCAGAAAGGAGAACAGACACAATATGTCTGAGAGCAGCAGCTCTGTCCGCTCTGTATTGTTTTTGTTTGTTTGTTTTGGACTGAACATGAGAGTTGAGTACGATCTGATCTTTTATTTTTGTTTTTGCATGTTAGTATATATGCACATTGTATCCCCACAGGCTCCGGTTTGGAGGCACTGACTAACGAGTTAATCACTGAGAAACAAAGACAAGAAAGACAAGAAATTGAAGGGTGCGAAATCAATGAGTGACGAGGGCGAGAGGACATTTGCCCTCACTCTGTCGTCACTGGAAATCAGAAAATGGAACGAAGCTAATTGACGTGCGAAAAACATTTCACTCAAGTTGTACCTAACAATTAGAACCACAAAATGGTGATTGATATTGTACAGTTTGAAAATGTCTTTAATGTGGGCAACTGTGGCTAAATTACATGACAAATTATTGCCAATCACCGATTAAAAAAAAAAGTGTGTTTTGTCTTTTAATGGTTATATTCCAGCTTTAAGTATTAAGTAAATAATATGCATAATGTAACACCACCCCAATATATTATATAGACCACACTGAGCAGAAACAATAATAACCATAACATAATCATAAACATTTATAAAGTGTTAATCTAATAGCTGTAAGATGATCAGCTGCATTACAGTACTTATGGCTCAAACAATCAATTGATTACCAGTGTACAGTAGAGTAATTGTCAAATTCTGTTCATTGACAAATTGTTTCAGCTAAGAATTTGAGCAAAAATGAATAAATAAGTAAAAGAGAAAAATACTGTTAAGAAAACACAGGCAGGCATGATGTTTACTCCAAATTCTAAGACTGTTCAGCCTATCTAATCTGAAACTCCCTGCCTGAGGCTCTAAGGCTCGCTGAATCTGTGACATCTTTTAAATCACTTCTTAAAACATAATTTTTAAAAAGCCTCCTATTTATTCTAGCACACATTTTAATTTCCCATCATGTTTTATCTATTATATTGGTATTGTTGGTTTTAACATATATTAGCAATGGGTATTTTATGCTTTTAATTTAGTATCTTTTAATTGTTTAAAATGGTTTGCCCAATTGCGAGTAGTTTTACAATGTTTTATTGTTGGTACTTATTTTTACTGATAGGGGTCTTTTATTTTAATTCTACCTCACTTTCTTAAGACTTTATTTATTATTATTATTATTATTATTATTATTATTATTATTATTTACTAAGTCATTGAGTTTTATGCTAATAGTGGTTGGCAGCCAGTCAATACGCATCCCTATTGAGTAATGTTAAAAGTAACATTGAGAGTTTGTTGTCTGTGAACAAAGAGACATTGCAGCACAATTATGTAGCACTCACTATCATTTTTAACCATAAAACCTTGCTGTCACCACTGCTCCACACTCAGTGTAAGTCAGTCCATGTGTGTGTGTGTCTCTTACCTCATGTGTGCTAACTGGCCTTGTGACTCCCTGTGGTTTAGAGTGACAGCGTTATTTCTATCACAGTGGTTTCAGAATGCCAGGTATGCACTTTCTACCTGGCTCCCTCTCTGTCTGTTTATTTATCAGTCTATCCATCTAGTTGAAGAAGTATGCAAATCATTTACTGAAGCATCCATACAACAGCGTAAAAATAGAAGTTCAGATTTAAGAAAAAGTACACAAGTATTGTCAGAAAAATTTACTTTAAGTATCAAAAGTAATAGTAAAATGTCCCCTGTGACTAATATATTATTATATATGTCATTATTAAATTGTTAATACCGATGCATCACTGCATCTTCAATAATAATAATGATTTTACAATTGATAGAATAGAATAAATAGTTCATTAAATGAGAAAATGTGAGAAGTTTAGATCCCTTCAGTGCTAACTGAACAATTGCTAACTGATAACAATTCATTGACATCTGAAAGTGACAACAAGTTCCAGGTAGACACCAATATGTTGTATTTTATAAAAACAGTATGAACCATTCAGATACAGTGAACAGTACAAATGAGAAGTGTAGCAGAAGAAGTAAAGTACTTAAAAAGTACAGCCCTTGAATAAAAGTGCTTGTGCACCACTGTTATCCATCCGTTTTTAATATCTAAATCTCACGATCTCTTGAGCACAAAGACGACACAAACAATCCTGGCAGGCTGAAGGTTGACTTCAGATATCCTTTTAGGGCTGCGCTTGCAATGTTTGCGTGAGTGCATGATGATGAAAATAGCCGGCAAACCCGCATCGCCGCAGCTCAGGTTGCTATTCTCACACGTCTAAAAGCAGTGTCATGATGTGCCAATGAATCAAAGCACAACAAAGAATCTTATCTCTGCTTTTACATCATTTTCTGCAGAGGACAGAAAGCCAAGCTGCGATCCATGGGATGTTTTCCTTTCAGCAGCTTTAACTGTCCCGTGGTTAAGTGATGTCAATACATGTACTTCTCAGATTCTATTTTAGGTAACAGTATTCTTTCAACATTTAGAATAAAATTTCAGACTGTTTGTTGTCATGTCATGGCGAGTGAAGCACCAATACTTATTAGTGGTGACCTCACTGTGTGTGTGTGTGGGTGTGTGCACGTGTTGGTCAGTGGCTGGTGTGACAGAAACCTGGGTTGTGGCATGTTTGACCTCTGACTTGTTTGTTTTTATTCATGTGTTAATCTGTTGCTCAAGGGCAGAGGATGAATCAGGAGGATTTCTGCCAGTAGCAGCTGAGAGGACACGAGGGACAACACCGCCTGTTTGTGTGTGTGTGTATGTGTGACCTTTTTAATCATCACAAGACACTGTTGTTACAGGCATGGTGTGTAATGGTCACACATCTCTAATTGGCTGCAGTTGAAGTAGTATGTCACAAAGCTTGTGCGTGTTTGCGTGACAAAACTAAAGCTCACTATTGGCAGTACTATTTATGAATAACTTGTGAGGCTTGCACATAGTGTTAACAGCAGCACATACCTACGGTACATTTCTGACTTTAGTTTGACACTTAAAGGATGTTTTCAATTTCATCTCCTGGAAGTAGAAAGTATCTTTTTGGTTTAAAATCTGATTCTAAGGGGTGGGGCCTACGAGCATGATGTCTAACAAATAATTAAATTAACACAATTAGCATATTGTGATGTGATGGAGTAATCTCTTTTTTTGTGCAAAAAACCCATATCAGACACACATTATTATATTATTATTATATATACTATTAATATTACTATTTGTATATATGTCTGAATATGTCTGGAGGGATGGATAGTATTAATAAAAAAAATTTAGACAGATGTTTGAATGAAAATTACTACAAGAATCAAAAGAAAAACCCTATTTCCAGCCACAGATGAATTATTTATAAAATATATTCAAGTACAAAACTATTACTAACTACGATTCTGTAAATCTAGCAAATATACTTTATAGCACAAGCCTAAAAAAATTAAATTTC
>NW_023339751.1:20868670-20878628 GCF_004916995.1 Morone saxatilis | reverse complement strand
ATATATATATATATATTTAGTCCATGAAAAGTATACTGTGTCTCAACCAGATCCGATGTCTATGTATATTTCTTAGTGGCATACTGAATATTCCCCTTCATTTTATTCCAGTTTAAAAACTGCACAATCAGCTTTTTTGACAAGAAAAGACTGTATTTTTTGACATTATAAGAAAGTTTTTTTATGGGAATAAAATCAATATGCTTGATAAATAAACTGGCTGATGGTTCTTACTGGTGCCCTTTATGTGATAATCCTTTGTTTCAGTAAAAAACAGCTTTCCATCATGCAGCAGTGATCAAAGTGCCCTGTGTCAGTGATAATAATGAGATACTTAACTGATCCTTGCATCACTTCATGTAACATCATCACACGCCCAACTCACTCTTTCTGCTGCTGGCTGAAAAAGGAAATCTTTAGAAGTACGTTTTTAAAAAATAAGAAAATAAATCCGGCCTGTTTTTTTTGGGATGTTTGATAAGTCTCCTAGTCTTACTGGGATGAGCTGAGTGACTGACTGGAACAGTAATTGGCTGAACTCAGATAGTTACTGTATTTTCCACATGGCTTGATTGCATGAACTCGGTACCCTTTGCAGCCAGACTGTTGTGTCTTGTCAAATATGTGTTTGCGCTGAGCAGCAACTACCAAAGGTGAATGCTGAAGTGCAGTTTATTTATACAGCACCTTTCTAAGACATCACAAACTTCATCATCATAAGAGAAAACAGACACAAAATATGAGTGGGATAGCTAAACAAAGGCAAGCCTAAACAAGTACTGTAGGCCATGGGCTGTTTTTAAAGGCGTCCACGGATCTGAAAGAATGAGTTCCATAGATCAGGAGTGACAAAGTGGGTTTAACCCTGAAGCGTGATGCCACCAAAAAGCTCCGATCAGAAGAACTAGGTCCCTTTTGAATTGATGGAGTTATATATTTATTATTTATTAAATAAAATGTCAAAAGTAATTGTGAAAAATTCCCAGCAGACTTTCCTAGAGCCCAAGGTTAGGGTTTTCAAGTTGCTTATTTATCCGATCAACAGGTTAAACTCTAAAGATATTAAATTTCCAGTTGTGTAAAACTCAGTCATGGAGACAGCAAATGTTAAGCCCTTCTTCTTGCATGATTAATAACCAAAATGATTACTCAGTTATTGGAGCCGTTTAATCTATATAAAATTGTTGCAGTCATTTTTTCAAGTAAAGAAGCTGAATATTATGGTTCAATTTCCTCAATTAGGCAGATTTGCTGCTTTTCTTTATCATATATCTTTGTAAACTGAATATCTTTGGGTTTCTGACTTTTGTTTAAAATATAAAAATAAGACCGTTGAAGACATCACCCTGGGCTCAGGATAGTCATGATGGATAGTTTTTTCAATAATGAAAGAATATTAGTTGCAGCTCTATCGTTACTAAAGTGAACTCACAGTTTTCTTACGGTGACATGAATGCATGAATGATCACTTGCAGAAAAGCCTGAGATACAACAGGCCTCACGGTTCTTGTGACAATGTTAATTTACTGACATGCAAACATATACAACTGGTTCATGTTAAGGCTAATGTCCTTAACTTGTTTTTGGTAAAATATAGTCATTTTGGTCATCTGCAGTGTATGTGATTGCTATTACACATTAATATTAAGATGTTTTGTAGTCAAAAGCTGTTTAGTCCCATTGCTAGCACCTGCAACCTTTCTGGCTGATGAAGTCTCTTCAAACCAGAACTGTTGCTCTTAAATTGAAATTTCAGATGTCAGCCCATGCACCTTTTTAGTGTTATTTCATAATTTTAGCAAGCAAATAATCACTTCACTTCTGTGGACATATTTTATAGTACCTCCTGCCAACAACAGCATGTGGGAAGTTATAGATTTTAGCTTTAATGATGATAATGATTTTCCCTCAACATTTTGCTGTCTTATTAGTTGAGTAAGGAAAGAAGGAAGGGTGGATGGAAAGAAAAAACTAGGAAGGAAAGGCTAAAGCATGCAAAAAGAGCAAATAAAGCAGCAGTACATCAGCACTGTACTTGGGTACAGTACTTGAGTAAATGCACCCAATTACCTCTGACCTCTGCTGTGTGTGTGTGTGTGTGTGTGTGTGTGTGTGTGAGACATGCTGCGTGTGTTCATTCTGTGCGCAGAGCGTCTGCATACGCCAGACGATGACATCAGCGATGCCTACTGCACCGTCACCTATGAAGGTAGGTGTGGGTGAGTGTGTGTGAGAGAGGGTTGAGACACCATGGGAGGAAGAAAAGAGGAGATTTGGGTAAGAAGGGAGGGAGAAATTGGGGTAAAAGAGATAAAGCTCATGTACAAATTGAACCCCTCCTCCCCTCTCTAACAGCTGAGGTTATTATTGGAAAGACTCCTCCAGTCTTCTTTCATGGCTTTTACTCTGTTTGGGGTGGGGCAGAGAGAGAGAGAGAGAGAAAGAGAGAGAGAGAGAGAGAGAGGTGATGTAGGGGGGAAACTGAAGCTTATCCTCTGGGGTCATCCATCTCTCTGCCTCTCTCTCGCACTCTAGTGAAGAGACCACTCCAATACCACACAATACATTTGGTTCAGTTATAGAGTTGTATATTATTAGGATGTTCAGATGTTGCACCTTTTGCCGCATTCAAAACCGAAAGCGATGCTGCCGTGGTTCGTGGTTACTGTTATTTGTCAAGTCTGCACAGTCAGTGCGTACTTGACCTTTTACTCATGTATATATGTGGTTTCTAATATGTGTAGTTATGTATGGGTTTTATCAGTAAGTCTCATCCTGTGTTCAGGTTGTTGTTTGGGGAAAAATAAAGGTCTTGAACTTGACTCAATGACTTTGATCAGCCCCTGACTTTGTGCCACCAGCTTGTCAAAATCTTCACTAATGTGTGAATAAGTGAATTCTGAACATCTACTTTATGACCAGAACAAAACTACCTTCAAGACCTTCATGGTTCCCAGACGATGTTTCCTGTCGCACCACCGTGATGTTTTTTTGGAGAAACATCTTGAAAGCTGTTGGATTGATTGTCATGAAATTTGCTGCACACATTCACGTCCCTCTCAGGATTCATTGTAATAACTTTGATCAGGTCGTTAGTAGTGCTAAAGAATGACTAAATTGTAAATATTATACCTGATGAACATCAGCATGCTACTGTCATTTTGAGCATTTTACCATGCTGATGTTAGCTTTTAGCTCAAAGCACTTCTGTGTCTGACATCCTCCCAGAGCTGCTAGCATTGCTGTAGACTCTCTAAGTCTTGTTTATAGCATATAAACTCCCCTTTCCTGTGCCTCTGAGTTTATTCACTACCAAATTTAACTGTTTGTGATTGAATTTACTCTTAAACATGCAGATTTACAGTATCAGTAAATCTTAGTGGAGGCCAGTGAAAACCATCATGCTTCTTCTGGGAATCATGTTAATTTCCAGATTCACAGTCAAAGTCCAGCTATCTATCTATTTATCCCTTTTGTTTGTTTTTTAGCCTCTCTCTCCACATTTTTTTTTACCTCTTTCTCTTGCAGTGTGTCAGTTAGACTACATCCGACTACAGTAAAATACAGCACAACAGTAGAGCTCAGTCTGTGTGTAAAGAAGAAACTGAGTTTTCTAACTTACAAAAAGTGTGTCATGAACTCATGACATTTTTTGCCGCACAAAAGTTTCCCTGTGTAATATAGGGCAGTGCCTGCAGTGTGTCTACGCACACACACAATCAGTAACGCTAGTTGATCAATTTCATGAATAGTTGAACTGATTTTTTGTTTAAAAGTCACTGAAGATTTCAGTGTTTTTACACTCAGGTCACCGTCTTATAATAATACATACTAAATGAGAACAAGCACAATAACTTATCCATTATACAAAAATAATGGACAAAGCAGAAGCTGTTTCTTCCATCACTTACTCTATTAGGAGAAATCAGAGTGCATTACAGTGCTTATATCACGGCCATAGGCAAAACATCATCATCATCATTTTTGATAAATGTGTGTTGTTCCCCTTCCTCTTTGTTCAGGCACTCGAACCAACCGGTAGAACCAGTTCCAGTTATTTTGGAAACATTTAATCTACGCTTGACAAAGTTAGGCTGACATATTGTCCCTAAGAAATGCTCAGATTTGTGTTGTTTCACAGCATCGATTTTTACAGTAATGGTTGACAAGTAGCAATGGCATAATGGGAATAATATACTCCATCTCGTGCAGTTATGAGCAATAACGCACCTGTAATTTGCAGCGTAATTAGCTTGTGTATGTATTTTATTTTTCAATAACTGCACAGCCTTTGTTTGATTATCCCTAATTAAGAACTCATTAAATGTCTCTCATCCAACCTCTTCACAAGAGACATATATATTATACTAATTTGAAATTTGCTTTGAGAAACGTCATGTCATCCAGAGGTTGAGTAAAATGAAAGTTGAACCATATAAGGGTAAAACCCGAACTACGAGTCTTTATTACATGTCATCTTTCTTCCCACATTTCCTTTCACTCTTTACTGTCTACTGCTTTACAAAGCAGCAAAAATTAAGAGTATTTTCAAGAGAGTTCCAGAATAAAAAGATAAAAATCCAGTGTTGATGTCAGGGTGGAAAAGCTTCCATTGCTGCCGTTAAGTGGGACATAACACAGCACAGCTGAATAGTATCTGCAGGTTTCATCAGCGTCTCCTCGCTGGCTGATATCTGATATTTAATCAGTTTTAACTCTTCTGCTGAAAGCTCAACGCTGCCTCTGCTGTGTCTGCTCTTAAAAAAACTGCTGCGTCATTTCGTCCATTCAGAGCTCATCACATTTAAAGGCTGTTAAAGAAGAAACATCTCGAAAGATCAAAGATTGAAAAGGCAAACATGGAGCAACATTAGCATTCGTTAGTCGTTCTTTCTGTCCAACTGATAGATATAAGCCAGTATTCGGTCACTTTTAGCGCTGTCTTTAGCTTCCACCAACTCCTATAAGAAATATATGTCTCTTTAGCTGTTAAATGCTCCACTGTGTTCAACAGTATCGAACTGTGGCGGTTTGGTGCTGAGCAGGTAGAATACAGATGAATACAAATAAATTGATTTGCAGCCAGAATTAAACACGTCAGTCAATCCACTTTCACAGTGTACAAATCCTCTAGTCACAATCACTAAGATATGATCCAAGGTATGATCCTTATATTTCGGGCTGTATTGCAGTATAATGTGGGTGCACAAGATATCCATAATTTTCCCTTTGATGTATAACTGTGAAAAGCAGATTTTATTGCAACAGCTGCACAGTACATATGGGATAAACATAACATTTAAGATACCTAAAGGGGAAATTTCAGGTTTAAATTTAAGGTTTCAGGTGACTGAAGAGGACATGAACCAAGGCTAAACTAAACACAATGAGAAACCAAACAAAACCAAACAACAGGGCCTTTCTCATTTCTCTAATCTGTGCCTGGGAGGAGAGGAAGTGAGGATGTTCAAACTGGGAAACGAGAAAGGCCTGTGGAATGACCAAGTTTATAAAGGCTCCAAGCAGGTGACACCAATCCTTCAATGAGGTGGGAGGATGCAGAAAGATCAAGGAGACCTAAAACAGCAAAACAGAGGCAGGCTAACAACACATACACTGTCCCAAGGCCAAGGGCTGTCACAGTACGAGTGTGTGACATGATTTATGTCTGCAGGTGGCGCTCTCTCGCTGCACTCGTGTTGTCATTCATGCATCAGTGTACTCTGTGTGTGACCTCAGTGCCCTCCTCCCCACTGGATCCTGGTTTTGACCCATATTCTGAGACCCCAGAGACGACCAGTAGTTTTGACCTAAAACTCCTTATTCCAATTCAAGAAAAATACATTTAGATCTTGAGGTTTTTGAAGAAAATAGTATTTGTTTCAAAATTTAGCTTTTTCAGTCTGAAGAAAATCTTGGGATTTCTTGAGCCGACTTGATCTTAAATGACACAGCAGGCCTAAATAATTATTGCGACCAAGGTTCACCACAAAAGAAGAGTAAAGAGTCTTTGAAAAGTCTTTGAATTTGATGTCCATGTTGAGCGTTCCTCCTTTTAAGTTTTTGAACCAATTAATGTTTTAACAGACTGATTGTCTTTTAAACAAGCATTGATTAATCCGTAATGCACATTTTTGTAGGTTCTATAGAGTTTTTAAAGGCAGTTTTTCCCAAAAGAATCATATTAATAGCTCACTTTTGTTGGGAGAACTGGGCTTCAGAGACTTTGACAGTTTACTGAAAACACCAGATTTAAAGACTAAGGCACAAACAGAGATCGGCCAAATGAGATAGAGGGATTAGAGGACAGAGAGAGCTGGAGGGCGGTGGAGAATGTTGGAGAGGCAAAGATGTGGGCAAGATAGGGAAACAGCCAGGAGACAAGAGAGGAAAAGAGAACAGGAAATGTTGAGATTTCCTCTGGATGTGAGGTGTGTGTCTGTTCCTGACATGCTCGCTCGATGCCCTCGTTCCCTCCCAGTGTGCCAGAGAGAGTCAGAAAGAGAACGAAGCCGGCTTTGTGAAGGCACTTGGGGGAAAAAGAGCTTTTATTTTGTAGTTTCGGTTTGGATTATTTCTTTTTCACCATGTTTTTGTGATGCTAGGACTTCCATTTTTGCCGAGTTACTAAAAAAATCCTTTAAAATAGCACAATAATTTGATTTAACTTGTTTTACTTCTTTCAAGCAGTGGATATCGGGGTTTTTTTTGCTAAGAAGAGCTTTTTTTTACACACTTTCTCCCTTTTTACCATTGGACTTTGTTAGTCTTGGTGGTCAGGCACACCGGTGGTCATGTAACCAACCGTCCCTTCAGCCCTGGATTGCTCTCACCTGGTGAACTGAATCACCTGCTTCCTCCCTCTCTGAGCGAGTCCTTAGGGCATCACAGGTTTCAGGACTCGGCTGAACTCCGCTGAGGGTTTCAGCCATGTTGCGTTGCGTTCTTCAGCGAGCCAACAACCTGAGACACTCTGACCCCCTGGCGAGTGTCACCTTCAGAGGTAAGAGGATTGTGAGACATTCAGGGGCTCATTATCTGTGCGGCAAAATCAGACATCGTTGAACCCTCCCAGTCATGGGTACCAGGTAGTATGCCTGTTAGGTCTGTAGTTGTCAGGATTGTGGAGTAGCTCAAGTAACTTAAGAAAAAAGAAATTAGGAAAGAAAATACATTGTTTGTTTTTTGTTTTTGGATTACCAGTAGGTTTGAGGCTGAATTTTAGCATATTTGCTGTTATAAAGGTTTTTTAGCCAAATACAATGCAATTTTTTACCAAATTTAAAGTATGTTTCCATCATTTACTGTTATCAGAATATCTGGCGAATTCTTTTCCCTCCGCAGCCAAACATAAAACTTTAGGACGTTTTTCTGTGTTTTTTGCAACATGCAGTACAAATACAAGCTTAGTTCAGGATGACTCCCAACCTTTTCCAAGTAGCCCTTCATTGAACCCTCGTCATTTTCCCAATTGTGTTCATTAGACTTTGAAATGGATGTTTTAAGACATTATTAATTACATAAACACTGATATTGTTACCATGTATTTAAAGACTTGTGGTCCTGGAATTGTCTGTGATTAGGTTTCAACCATTACTTTTCAACTTCATGGTTAGTTTTCAGGTTTCGTTCAATCAGTTCGCTCACATCACTTTGTAATTCGATTTATATTTAAAAACCTAACCTTTTCTAAACCAGCTGTACTCCAAAATCTTCTTGGCAGTTGCAGAGGTATCCCCCAGGACAGTGGTGTAGTGTAGATACCCTACATATACCACACATGTTATTTTTCAGTAGACATTGGGTATACACACCTCTTTAATGCTCATCATTCAGCAGTGATCTTCCAGCAATGCGTAATTATGTAAATGTGGTTGTCTCAGCCTTTAGTCTGTGGGCCAGTATTGATCTTCTGTGGCTAATTTCATACTGATCATTTACTGCCTGAAGTCAAGCAGCATATGTTAAGTGACTGTGCAAATACTACTGGTCCATTCTTGGGTGAGTTAAAGATGCAAGAGTAGTCACATGTCACTGTTTACATCACATCCATAGCTGGACAGGTGCTTTAATACCAAAATTTGGGGCTTAAATTAAGAGTGTATATCTCCAGGTACCACTGAACCTCTCCCCTTCAAGTACCCCTGGTTGGGAGTCAGTGTAGTAGTGTGGGCACAACCAGGTGTTCAAGTCCAAGTCAGGTCTCAAGTCTGTCAATGGAAGTATTATTGTTCAGTGACATTGAAATCAAATAGTTTTCAGGTCAAAACTTGAGACTTGAACTTGAGTCAAATCTTTATGGAGTCAAGTCAACTAAGTCTAGCAGTACTCAAGTCCAAGGTGAATGTCTGACATCGCCTCCGGATGAGCGTCTGCTTTAACTCAACTGGAGACATATGGCTCAAGGTGAAGGTGACTTGGCTACCTGGTCCTGTTTTCCATCAGTTTGTTAGTTGTACTTTCCACGAGTCAGTGTCTGCCTTCTTAATGAGGTGAGCTCTGCTGTTAACTTCCTGCCTTTGTCCTGACTCTGTTTCCTGGTGCCATCACACACATGCTTGTACTTCCATACTTGTTGTGAGGAGCAGGAGGCACAAATTAAATTGTAAAATGTCCAACTGTAATGTAGATTATATTTGAAATCAAACGCCATCTACATGTTGGCGAAGTGCTGTGAAATGTTCAGGGTGGTCTGGAGAAAATGTGATTTATTTGTTTATTGCTGTTGGCAGTAATATAGGCAAATGGGAAAGTAATGATCAGTCAAGTGTTTCTCAGTTGCAACAACTTAAGGAATTTAGAGCAGAGAGAGAGAGAGAGAGAGTTTCCTCCCCGCCAGAAAACAGATACCATGTCCATTTATAGAAATTACAGATGATAAAAAAGCAAGGAAGCTGTGGGAGGAGAAAGAAAAGAGAGACAATGTGATTGAGAGAGAATGCATGGTCCAGAATGCAACTTGTACAGTGTGATGCAGAAACTTGTGCACATACACATGAAAATGGACTTTAAAATGAAGTCCACATCTTGTGTCCAGCAGGAAAACTTTGCATGTATTAAGGATTTTAATGTAGAAATTATACTTTTTTTGGAGAAAAACATTGGACAGATTGAATATTTTAGTGGAAATATTGTAGGAAACTGGGGAAACTATAGGGCTAAAAAGAGCTGACTAGTAGTTGTTAGTAGAAGTTGATTAGTATTTGCAGATTCATGCTCTTAATTTAATTATTTAAATGCATATATATTTATAACGAGTAAACAAAACTCCCCATGCACAGCCGACAACTGTCAGGTGCCTGAAGGTCGCAGTTAAAAATCTAAATCAACCACCGTTGAATTACTTCACTGTGATTTATTAGGAGTGAAAAGAAAAGAATTGTCTCTGTTTCCATTCATATTCATCTCTATGTACACATACATATAAATCTATATATTATCACCCAGGTCCAGTTCTGGTTCTGGTTCTCCAATTGCTAGTAGTGTAAACAAACCTCCCCCTGTCCCTCGAGCTTCCAGTCTAATTAGATACTGTGTTACGATACCATATTAGAGCACATACAGATGAGTGATAAATACAACCTTTTTCATTTACCTCTACATCATGTTTGTGGCCAGATGTCCCTGCAGGTGTAGGTAATGAATCATGTATATGTGATTAAATGTGACATCATGTGGGGTGTCCTCGTAGACCCTGCGTCCTGTGCTGCATGTCTTCCCCTTTCTCCCCCCTGCCTCCCTTTCTCTCTTTCTTTACTCTCACTGTCCAAATCAAGTGAAATTCTTTAATGGAAAAAACAAACAAAAAAGGAAGAAATGTGTTTGTGTGCTGAGGGCAGGATTTCCTGTCAAAGTGTTGTTGTTGGAACAATAAGTGTTCTCCATTAAAACCAGAAATAAAAACTGGCCACTTCATCCCAGACCTGTGCTAATTATAGTCTGAACACACACACACACA
>NW_023339751.1:20868354-20868643 GCF_004916995.1 Morone saxatilis | reverse complement strand
CACACACACACGCACACAAACAGTCTCGTATTAGCTCCTTAAGACTTGTTGAATAAGTGATAAAGCAGAAAGGTCCACTAAATTGAACGTCATGCATCGCTGCCTATATTTCAACTATGATTCATACTATTATTGCAACTTTGTTTTTATTGAAAATGCTTCATCTGCAGTAACTTTTCTGGCTGTAAATCGATTGACGTTATCAGAAAATAAACTTTTTTGTAACAAAAATAAATATTTTGTATAAATTGTGTGAGTAGCAGTTAGCATCTCCTTATATTCTTATAAA
>NW_023339751.1:20868006-20868314 GCF_004916995.1 Morone saxatilis | reverse complement strand
TACATATACATATATGTATACATATATCTATATAATAATTTGTGTTGCATTGAACAATAAATATGTGAATGTTAGTTCAATAATGCAAAGAATATGTATTAGTTAGTTTATGAATATGAAGTTTTTTCTTTTGATCCTTCTGACTTTATTTATTTATATACTTATATTATTCATATTTATATGTATTTATTAACTTTAGTAAACTATAAATATATATATGAAAGTGTCTTTTCAAAAGTGGGAACCAGACAAAAAAAACTAAATTTCATACCTTACCCTAGATCTCTTTGGACTGGCCAGACACACAC
>NW_023339751.1:20867712-20867954 GCF_004916995.1 Morone saxatilis | reverse complement strand
ACACACACACACACACATCTAAACTTAGCTTTCCCATACGTGTTTCGCTGCTCCGTGGGTCGCAGTTTGTTCTATTCTCGGCTCGCGTCAGAAACTGTGCCAAGCTGAACCAACCGGGAAGTGAATGCTGTGCCACTTCCTGTCTCTGAGATGCTAGCTCTGATATCAACTCTTGGGAACCACACACACACACACACACACACACAGACACACACAGACACACACACAAATACAGCGTGCCC
>NW_023339751.1:20865246-20867612 GCF_004916995.1 Morone saxatilis | reverse complement strand
AATGAAAATAAATAAATAGATAAAGACAAGAATGCACAACTGTATAAGCATAAGTCCATTTGACCATTTTAATGATCACCTCCTGGATATAATTTGGCATCAGACTGCTGGGAAGGACGAGTTCTCCACATAATCAATAAAAGGATGCCAGGTTTTGTTATATCTTTTAAGTGATCCACTCAGAGCTGACACATTATGACTTCCTTGATCCACTGTTTTAATTAGGGGGGCAGATATTTGGATTAGGATCTGTGGTTTTGTTGCTCTACGCTTGAAATATCGGGGTACAGAAGTTATTTAATGACTTAAATGACCAGAATATATGGCTCATTGTCGCTTTAGACCAGTTGTTCCCAACATTTTTCCTTAGGAGACCCCTTTTCTATCGTAAATATACTATACATACTTTATGGATATGTCACATTATATTCAATATATTCATATTATGTATTTTTAAAAATACTTTTTAACAATCATACAAACTTAATAGGCTTCTTTTTGACACATTCAGTGTTTTCTTGTCCCCATTGACCTACATTTACATTTCTTCACAGAAGTGCTACCTTAATCTTTAGATTTTCGCTCTTGTCTGTTTTTGGTTTTGGGAAAGGTTTAATGAAGATTACACCCTCCAAAGTCTTTAGATACTGAGCACACTAGATAGAAAAATCAAGCTTGACAGTTACAGTTGCTGCACAACCAGCAAATACACTTTAGAGGTGCAGTTTACATGAACACACACACAATCGAGTCCACCGTCCTATTTTTACTCCCCCTGCCCCTGGCGGCTTCTGAAATTAGCATACTTCCAGTAAGTGCACACACACACACACACACTCTCTCTAAATATGTAGTTGACGTGACCGAAGCCCAGTGGGTCATACTATAAATAGAAAAGCAACAGAAATCCCCACATCTGCTCACAGCTTTCACTTTTTTATTGACCATGTACGACATCTCACTTCGCTTTTAATAAGTTCCCTTTCTTAGTCACAAATCTGTATTTGAGGATTAGCAGGTGAGGAACCGTGAGAGATGAAGCACAGATTTAGAAGTCACATGAGTTTGAGCATTTCAGATTCCTTCACTGCTTTGTCGCTCTTTTACCTGTCAGAACACTTTGTTTAAACCTTTATTCACGCGAGGCAGAGATTGGTTTTAACTCTCAGTCACATGAAGGGTCTTAAACTCTTTCATTGTGTGTGTTTGAATGTTTATGTCACTTCAGATCAACATTATACAGATACAAAATGAAAGTAATACAAGTTGATGAGTATCCTTTCCATCAGAGTGAACAAACCTGACATAACTACCATATTGAATTTCATATTTCTGACTTCTGTCGCTTTTTCCTGTTGTTTGGACACTTCATTTTTCTGTTTCGGTTTCCTTTTACTACAAGCCAAGAGAAGTAGAAAACAGGTCCACTTCTTACATCACTTTATGCTGTTTACAAGGTTCATTATTAGAAGGTAACTCAATTTATGTGAATTATTAAGGTCGAAATACCCTCCACACTGTCAAACCAAACTCCATTCTTAAAGCAGGTGTCAACTTTAGTCACACCGTCAGTGAGACTCTTTTCTGGTTCGATTTGACTGTCAGTTTCAATCAGCACATGTGTCCAAGTCAAGTCTGAATCAAAAGAGGTTCAAAACCAGTTTGAGTCCAAATCAAGTCAAGAGGCAGGAAACAACAAGATGAGTTTTGGGTAGCTAGGCATATGATTTAATGTAACCATAGCTACCAGGCGGCCAATGTAGCTGCCCATTCTCTATGGATTATGAATTAGAGGAATTGTCGTTTTCTGTACAAGCGCGTTTCATCAACGGTTTTGATTTGAAGGAGGAAGTTTGATAATATATATAGAATATTTGGTGAGACCAATGGCCCAGTCCGACTGCAAATACCAAAGAGTCCGAGTCAACAGATTCAAGTGCTACAGCACCGGTGCACATACTTGCACAATGAAAATGATTCTGGTTCTGAGTGAACGTCATTATTACTGATAACTGAAAAAGCCTAAAGAGCTGATGGGCGCTAGCAGTTAGTTACAACAGTTAGCTTCAGGTCAAGCTTTTGGGACCACATTTTTCACTATACTACTGTGGTGGGTTCATATTTCCATGGTGACCAGTGTGTGACCACGCCCATAGTCACATCTTACTGTTCGTCTGCTGATGTGTTTTCGACCATGTGATTCATTCATTCACATCTCCCTGTATGTAAAACCCCCTTGGAAATAACACCATAACACCTTGTCTTACATCGTTGTCTCTTTCTCTCTCTGGCTGCACAAATCTGCATCAACAAGCATATTTTCCCCCTGACACACTCCTGCCCTTTGTCAGTGTGTGTGTGTGTGT
>NW_023339751.1:20859637-20865146 GCF_004916995.1 Morone saxatilis | reverse complement strand
TGTGTGTGTGTGTGTGAGAACGTGAATGTGAGTGAGGGGTCAGTGAGTACATCAGAAGGCCCGATGCCCTGTTGAAGCGCTGTGACTCCTATTGTTTCGTATCCTGAAATAGTCTGCTGGGACCTGCAGCAACAATGGACCCAGACAATCAAAGAGTGTCACTACAAACACACACACACACAGACACAGACACACACACAGATTTAGGAGCTAGTTGAAGTTAGCTGTTCCAGTTGACTTGATTGAGTGGGTGCAGTCAGTGGCTGTCTGCTCTGCTGTCTGCTGGCTCATCAGTAATGAGGGTTTGGGTGATTCTCAGTCGGGGTTAATGAGTTTAAACCTCAGAGAGACGAGCAGGGAGACACAGTGATGGAACATACACTCGATGAGATAAGATAATGGTGCTTCTGTGCTCTGCCTTTCCTGTTAATTGTATGCTATCTTTTCCTTAATGTGTGTTTGCATGTTTGATTGTGTCATTTTTATCTGTGTTTCTGTAGGGTCTAGATGGTAGCCAGAGGGTAAAATGTGATTTTACAATTTGAACCATTGTAACCGCCAACACTGATGTTGTTGAAGGTTGAAATGATTTTCACCTGTTTTTTTCTGTAGTGCTGTGTAGTTTGGTTTTCCCATGAAAATGTGTTTGAACAAGCGTTGCTCAGCAAGCTGTTTGTTATGGATGGATTATGAAGCGGCGGGTACATTTTACAATCCTTGTAGCCTAAAGTTTTGAAAAAATATGACTGTAGTACCAAAAATGTTATCATGTTCTAAGTTTTCTAAAATAAATTAGTTGTTCTTGATTTAAGCAAGAATCTCGCTTTTAGAAAATATTTTATATTGGAAACAGTTTTGCAGGCGATCTGTTTTGGGGTTTTACAAAGGAATACATGGATTTAATGCATAAAAAGTTGTATTTCCTGCTATTCTTTACATTTTAGTTTTCTGGTGCTGATAAACTAATAAAAAGCAAATTTCTTAATATCAAATATAATATTGATAGTGATGCATTTGAATATGATTTGATGAGCTTTGCGGTTTAAAATGATATCAGTGCACCACAACACACACTTATACACACACACTAAATAATTCACGTCAAAATGTCCTGCACTAGGGCTGCAACTATTCAGTCATTTTCTTGACATTTCGACTTTTTTTCTCCACAAGCTAAAGATATTCATTTCACTGTCATAGGGGACTGAGGAAACCTGAAAATATTCGCCTCTGAAAAGCTGAAATCAGAGAATTTGGATTTTTATTCTAAATAATTAATTGACTGTCAAAATAGTTGCCAATTAATTTAATGGTTGACAAGTAATTGATTAATGGAGCTCTATCTTGAAGCTTACTGTACAGCTTCCACTTGATTAAGTAAATAATGAATAAATGCCAAAATTAGACTGTTGTAGCAGAAAGGTGATTTTTTTTTTATGTGGGGCAGGAGGATGTAAAAGAGAACAGGAGAACATGTCAGCCTTTTTAGAACATGACCTCTGTGGCTCCATATGGGACCGAAACCTCTATTAACAAATGAGAATAATTGTGTGTGTGTGTGTGTGTGTGTAGTTTTTGTTAATGTTGGCAGTAATGAAGTGTATTGTTGGACTGAGTGAATAAAGTGCTGGTAAACTGGCTCAAATTGACTCAGAAGCACCAAACTTCTACTCGAGTAGAAGAAGTACATTAGTACATACACTACACACATGCACATGAACACATACATATACTTATACCGGTATACACATAAGCACATTTTAAGTTTTCTCACCCACCACTTAAGGGCTTACTTTAACAATGTGGTCCGTGTGTGTGTGGGGACATTTAATCTGCATGTGACCATTATATTCAGAGGCAACTAATTTGCATTGGCTAATATGTTTAGCAGGAAATGCTTGCATTACACATGTTTACATTATACATGTTTTACAGCACGGCGGGATGAAGTGTTGAAAGGTTTTAGGTAAATTGAACAAAATAGAAAACATTAAAACAATCTTCTCCTCTCTGTTTGTAAGGACATTTTCTGGTGTTTGACAATTTTATACTATTATAAGTAATATTGAGCTCTTAGTGACTTTGGTTCATCTTGTTCTGCACAGTATTTCTTCAATGATTTGTTTTGGCATTTAGTTCTTTTCTTATCTTAGTGGGTTTCATCTAGCAGTGTAGTTGCAGATTGCAGCTCACTGGCTTCAAAAACATTGTACATTATATCCTATCTCTGCCAATAGATCCTCCTAAATGTTACACACTGGCCTTTATGTCACAACCACAGAAATAATCTTGGCAGCGTGGCCATACATGTTTCTGTTTGCATATCAGCTCCACTTGCCATTTACGTCTTGTGTTTTTTTTGTCTGTTTCATCGCTGTGTGTCTTCTGGTCCTGCATGTTGCAGATTTGGTACACGCATGATCCACTGTGATAAACTGCATCGTGTCACTGCACAGGGAGGGTATCTAAAGTTCAGCAGGGCACAGCCACACCTCATCTGTTGTGGTTTTTGAAGTTATCGTCATCACAGAGCCTGCAGACAGATCAGAAGTTGAAAAGCTCTTTGTTCAGATGTTTTTAACCTAAAATAAAAACTGATAAGGTTTTTACCTTAACATGCTCAGCTCGTGTTAAAACGCAACATGCGCTCTTTGGGTCTGTGAAGTATTTAAATGTAGTATGCAAACTCTCTAATTCTTCTTGGGAAACTCATGTAGTCTTTATGATGCCTGCAGTGACTCTTACAGCTAACTGGCACTCAGTTAACACATCCTTGGTTTTATGGCCTGATGACAGAAAAATTTGTTTTTAGTTTCCTCTGAGGTCCTTTGAAATAAAATGTGACAACAGCAGAAATGTTAAAAATGTTTCTGTCTAGGGACTGATAAGATATCTTACTGCTGTTATGCATGTTGTGTGAAAACACCATTCCAAATTTTCCCTTTAGTTTAATTGTTTTACCTCTTCTCTCCACACTTTGTTTAAGCAGGTTTAAAGAGAAGCAAGTGCACAAAACCTGAACCAGGGTGTTTACTTCGCTCAGCCTATTCGCTGACGCCCGGAGCAGGTCAGGATATCTTCATTGGGAAAATCTGAAACAACCTGCTGTTCACCCATTCTCAATGTTTCTAGTTAGGTGGCAGTGTCATCAGGATGACCACTACACTTTTGTTGTGCGGTTGCTTTTAGCAGCTAATGTACTGCTTCTACACCTGACACAGCTACACAAATCCCAAAATCCTAATAAAGGTGGCAGAGTCACCAATAAAAATTTAACAGATTTTTCCACATTTGCTATAATTAAAATGTATTCATTACCAAGTAGTGCTGCCATGTATGCAAGCTTCAGCCAGTCCAGGCATTTCCAGCTTCTACTGTACACAGTTTGCTGCAATGGGGATTGAAACAGAGCAAGCTGACTGTGTGATGTTATTTTTATGATACTTTTCTTCTGTTCCTCCTCAATATAAACATTGTTGCGCACAACCTCACCAGACATACTGTACAGACAGTATATAGAGGCTGAAAGAGTGTTAAAGTATGAGGGTGAGACTGAACCCAAATAGATCCAATAAATCCGTAAATGTGATGTCCTAATATGGTTTGTTGTGCTGCTCTTTGGACTGAAAAAAAAAAAAAAAAGAAACAGAAAAAAAAATTCCTTTTCAGAAAAGTCTTGGAAAATCACCCAGAGCTCTGCTTGTTGACACAATTTGGGCATTCTGCATGCAGTGTTTGTAGACAGGATTTTGCTATAAAGTGACCCCAGAGACCAGACTTTGGGATTGCAGTTTGATAGTTGGAATAGATGTTTTTTTTTTTAAATCTTTTTATTGTTTTAGCCATAAACTGTTCTTTCAACAACAACTAAATTCACCTGAGGAAATAAAAATAATCATCTGCCACCACATCTTTTAACAGTTGTCACCTCCAAGGTTTCTTTTTAAAGACAAATTGTCATTCAATAAAACCTATTACCCTCACATGGAGCATCTGCAAACCTCCATGTTTGGTGGCTGGACTCCAGACACGTAGTATCTTCTTCTGTTTGCGAAGTTCAGATTAAATTTTGCTCAATAGGCCTTGCTCAATCCAAATCAAAATGAACAAGCAAACACACGAAACTGGACTCAGCAGTGCCACGAGTCACCTGAGTTAGGATCATATCTTTAAATACTATTTGTTTTATTTTGTTAATGGCCGATATTTCTGCTGAATAAAATGTATTAGAGCTGAAAGAAACAGAGAAATGATTTCCAAAGTAGTAAACACACTTAAATTCACAATGCACCTGAGTGTTATATTGGAACAGCTTAGCAAAGGGAGGTAAAAATTATTATTTTTAAAGGGCTTGGACAATAATAGTATAGAGGGATGTGGTAGAATTCATATTTCCATACTGCCAGAAGGCTCATATATGTTTTATAAATGCATTACTGGGAATATAATTTTTTTTTAAATGTGGTATTTTTCAGAAATGTAGGCCTAATACTGAGCAAATATCTTGCTAAAGTGTATCTTAATTACCGGCAAACAGCGGCAGCGCAGTGACTCGGAGGCTACAGAATAACCTCATAGAGAACACAGCACTTCCCTGTGTTTATTCTGAAAAGCTTTTTGTCTTTTAACTTGTGGGTGAACCTCAGTGAAACTAAATGTGAGGCCGTGGACTGTCACACTTGGTGCTTGTTGTATCACATGAGGATTTATGATATTGGGTTCTAAACGCTGTGGTTTGCCAGCAGCACTTTTTACATTGTCGAACGGGAAAGACCCCGAACAGTGAGGGCAGTTATACAAGAATTATTGGTGCAGTATGATAGTATGATTATTATAGTGGTGGAAGGTAACTAACTGCATTTACTAGGGCTGCCCTGTCGTTAGAGAAAGCCAATAGTCGACTAGTCATCACACATTTATCATATATCCAACTTCACTAAAAAAAATACTTGCAGACTTCTCGATACGATGGATGATGTATAACAGGTAAATTAAAAGGTAAATTAAGAGTCATAGTCCTGTTCGGAACCGTTGTAAATCAGCTGGCCTATGTTGTTCCCCCATCCCAGTGACAAGGTGTCATTTGTCTGAAAGTTTTAGTAGTCTAGCACCTTAGTTTTGGATAACACGTTGCAAAGTACGCATTATTGTTATCATATTACATTTGTGTGTAACACAAATCAATTATGTCGCTACTTGCATTACATAAGTTCTTCAGTTATCTGCATCATGGAAAAAAAATCAAACGTGCCTTTCATGCACAATTGCGCAACAATCACCTGAGTGACTTCCTTGTTTTCGGCGATCAAGTCACGGTCTATGATGGAGATCTTGAACTGTTCCCCTGGTTTTCTGACAAACCATTTGAGAGACTCCTCCTTATGATGCATAACCACTCCCTTTTCCGAGTAATGACCCCAAGGCATTTTACATAGAAAAACACATGATTATGGTGCAGTCCTAATAGTACTAATCTATCCAGTAGTGTACAAAGTGTCAATAATTACAA
>NW_023339751.1:20859202-20859470 GCF_004916995.1 Morone saxatilis | reverse complement strand
AGTAATGTTTTGAATGCAGGACTTACTGTCTGTGTTTTCTGTGCAGGAGCAGCTCAGAGCGGCGTAAGGAGAAGTCTCGGGATGCAGCTCGCTGCAGGCGCAGCAAAGAGACGGAGGTTTTCTACGACCTTGCTCATCAACTGCCTTTGCCTCATAGCGTCAGCTCTCACCTGGACAAGGCCTCCATCATGAGGCTGGCTATCAGCTTCCTGCGCACACGCAAGCTACTCGCTGCAGGTATGGACACTGTACCCCATACACAATGACA
>NW_023339751.1:20854966-20859177 GCF_004916995.1 Morone saxatilis | reverse complement strand
GTCGATGCAGGCTCGCTGCAGCGCGCAAAGGAGACGACGTTCGTTTCTGACTCCCTTCGGCTCTCAGGTTACATCCACTGGTGTGGGCTGATAGCGGGTGGCAGGCTGCTGCACGTGCTGGACGAACAAGGGCCTCCATCATTGAGGCGTGGCGTGGCTAGTGCACGGTTCCTGCGCATCACGCAATGAAACTCGCTGCGATATGGACCATGGGTACGCCGTGGCACACAGTGAGAAATATATGAAGGCTGGGCATTTGACAGGTCTGCAAGGATGGAAGAGCGCTGAAGTTGCCAGCAAGCGTTGACAGAGTTTTGTCCCGCGTGTGGTGTGCGCTGGGGGTGTGTCGTGTGGTGTGGTGTGGTGCGTGTGTGTGTGTGTGTATGTATGACTAATTGTCCAGTAAAGTAGGAAGGTATTTGTTGGACCTTTTCTTTGCGCTCCTTCCTCTTGTCTCAATTAAAATTAGAAGTTGAGGAAGCTAAACAAAGAAACAGACCTATTGTTCTGGAATTCCTCCACTGCGTCTGTGTCTCGAAGTGAGATCAGAGAACAACAACATTAAACAACTGGAGCAGCGTCAGTGGTAAAAAAAAAAAAAAAAATAGGCTTATTTTTCCTTAACAGAGTTATGAAACAGTCTGTGCCTTCAGGACAGAAGGTCATGAAGTGAGACACCGTCTGTCCTCGACATCTGAGCTCCATTAAAGTTCCTCATGGTTAATTAAAAGTCAGATCTATTCCATATTTCATCATTGTATGCACCTTTACATTTTTTTTTGATTATGTCATTATATAATAAGGAGAAAAACTGAACATGGTGAATCACTTAATCCATGTTTTTTATTAACCTGATCTGACATTTAAAATCCGGTTCTGTGGCATTGGACAATAATTGGCTGCTCAACAAGCCATTGTAATAATAACAAGCTGCCAGTGGAACAGGGAAGTGTTTTGATTAATACAAGAACTTAGCCTTATCTGTAAATCATTACACTGCCAACTGCCATCTTATTCTCTA
This sequence comes from Morone saxatilis, assembly GCF_004916995.1. NCBI lineage: Eukaryota > Metazoa > Chordata > Actinopteri > Moronidae > Morone > Morone saxatilis. The sequence continues at coordinate 20,858,156 of NW_023339751.1, read as the reverse complement.
TTCTTATTACCCTACTTATTGTGTTTTTATTAATCACTTTGCTTTGTTTGCTGATGGATACAACAAACACTTCCTCAAACAAAGGTGACCGCTACTTCCTATTTCTGTGTTATCAATTAGATAATGAATCAATCACTCTCAGTAACTCCTTTATTTATATAGCACCTTTAGTAAATGCAGCTCAAAGTGCTTTATAGTTAACAGTTGAGAATAATATACATATTAGAATATTACGTGTGAAAAAACATTAAAAACTGTATAAGAAATCATACTAGCCTGGTAACAATTACAAATGAAAAGTGTATTAATATAATTCAAATGTAGTAAGTCATTTATATAAATTCATTTCTCCTGATTAGGCAATATAAAGTAGCTCTATACAATATACATTAACATCTTCTATAAAAAGTTTTGTGATTGTAAAAACAAGCGAGTTTAAGTGATAAAATAACACGATTACTTAACTGTCAATTGTGCTGTAAGCAGTTTGCGTAATAATTACATTTTTCACATATACAAAGTTCTGTGTTGAAACTCAAAACCTAAAAAAACAAAAATGTTTACTGGCTTACCCCCAGTGGCATCTAGTTATGCAGATAGTTTCAGTTTCATGTTCCAAGATTTGGAGATAATGACGCCAATGAATGTAAATGAAACTCAAAGCATTCAAAAATTACATTTGAAAAACGCTGTCCCTATTACTCTGCAAACCTTGCGTTGGACAATAAGCCGTTCTTGTAATTTGGGTGGACCGACCCTTTAAATTCGACAATAAAACGAGCAAAATTCCTGGAAATTCTAGCACAGTTATCAGACCCGCTCTCGCAGATGAAGGGAAAGTATAGGGGGAAGGAGGACAGAAGAGATGAGGAAGAAAAAGGAGGGGGGATGGAGGTGGGGAGGACATATTTGTGAGGAGGAGAGGAAGGGATGACTGATTCTATAAGTGGAGAGCAGGAGGAAAGAAGAAGGCATATGAGTGCATGACGGGGCGGAGTAGCGGTAATGAGGGTAGGAAAGCAGTGGGTGAGAGGGGAGGAGAGGACAGGGAGATCCATGAGATGCAGCAGCAGATAACAGCGTTATCAGGCCGGTCTGATTGCTCCATGATGGAGGAGAGATTGCAGAGGAAGTAAGGAGCTCTGCCCATCGTGCGACTGGTGCTGGCATTACCCCTGCTAGCCATAACACACGTCTGCCTTGGCGCCAAACATGCTTGCATGCACACTCACTGACACACACACTCGTACACATACAAACATACTGTATATGCACCCAAAAGCACATATGCAAGCTTTCTTATGTAACAGGACTTCAGCTGGGAACAGTGATCTGCTGATTAGGAGGTAAAGCTGACTGGGATATATATATATATATGAGCACAAAGACTGGTAAGCATCTTCAGAAGTGGAAAAATACACCCCCTAGTGACTCAAGATTTTATCTTGTTTAGTTTAAAGGCATACTAAGTAGGATTTTCCTACCTGACGTCTGTATCTGCAGAGACCCTACCCGCATTGCCTGGAGTTTCTTATTTTCATAACATTTCTGGATGTCAACCTTTTGGCAGCGTGCAGGGTCTGAGGTCGGGACTATATAAAAAACGTAGTGAGCAGATCGCTGTCTCCATCTCTCTCTTCTGCTCTCCAGCGCTGGCACAGCACCAAAACTAAGTGTGTGTAGAGATAGGTCTATGCAAGACTATCAATGTATAAAGAGCTGCGGACTGTGTGTCTGTTTGACCGAGGAAGGGGTGAGATACACACAGCAGACTGTGGCCCTTTGCTGCGTGTCATCGCCTCTCATCCCACGTCAGTGTGTCCAAAAATACTGTTTATTTTCTCTTATTCACTGCTTTGTTCTTGATAACCGAGCTCCCTCACTCCATTCACTGTCTACCTTGTTCTACCATCGCTGCTCTCAGTTGAGGGGGGCCAAGTTTGAATAGTGGGTTTACCAATACCAATATGTTTCTGTGACCTTAATCTGTTTAGCTCATTGTTAAAATTTATGTCTCTTAGGTTGTTTCATAACATTATTTTAGTGACATTGAGATCTTTCTTTTTTGCTGTTTTTATGTCCTTTGTCATGAAACTCTCAGATAGAAAACATGAAATTTAAGTCTTCAGTAACTGTAGAGCAGATCAGAGCATATATGACGTTAACAGGGTTTCCTCTGATGGTTTTGTTATGTGTTACACACCCTAAAGTTTGTCTTTTCAAGTCTTCTGTTTGAAACTGTTGCGAGAGCAGGACTCAAGCAGGAACCAGAATAACTGTCATTACAAAGAAAAAAGAAACCCCACCATGAATCGGTGAAATAAAGCACACACTGTGAGAATCTAACATGACCCCGCTGTCCTGTCACTGCATTCTGTCCAGTGCAACAGAACCAATGTCAAAAAGTGAGAGAGGAAATGATTATCTGAACAGCAGCTGTCCCTGTCATCGTTTCTACACTCTATTATTTGAGAAACAAGGGCAGTTACACATCCAAAGAACAACAGAGAGAAGAAAAGTGCAACTCGGCCCAAATGACTGGTAATCGCAGCTCAGTATTTAGGCCAAAGGTGCCGCTGGTCTTTGGACTCGGCCTTGAGAGTCTCCCCAGCTCCCCGGGGCCCATGAGAAAGCTCTGGGCCCCCCCTGGGGTTAACGCTATCTGGGCCCAGCTCCAAACTAAAGCCCCGAGCCTTGCCGGGAGCCTTGAGAACTGGCCCTTCTTATCTCAGTTAAAGGGAACTGCGAGAGCCTCTAACGGTTAGAGGCTCTCTGAACAAAGCCCAGTAGCTGATGGGGTTAGAGTCTAACCCCATCAGCTACTGGGCTTTGTTCAGCGCTAAGCCGCGGTCCGCACACACACACCCTCTTGCGCTGGGTCCAGTTAGGCGCTAGCTGTGTTTTTTGTTTTAATTAGCTCAGAAATGAGACATTGTGGACACACTGGAGTCTCTGTGTATAAATGTTTGGACACTGCGCTGTACATATTTGAATATAATTGCATAATGTGCAAGTTATGTTCTAAAAGTGGGCAGCTATTATGAAAGCTTGTGTAGTTTTGGGTGTAATTTGTCAGGGCCGGGGATCAGGAGTGGCCTGAGATGCAGGAAGAAGCTGCACTGGTTTGTTTTGGCCCCGAGCCAATGCTTCAAGAAGGAAAACAAGCCTGATGTGCGCACACACACACACA
>NW_023339751.1:20840855-20854941 GCF_004916995.1 Morone saxatilis | reverse complement strand
GAAGTCTGGTCCTTTCTTCAAGTCTCTACCTGTTTTGATAACCTGTTGGCTCGAGGCAAAGTGATCCAAAAGCAGTGAATCAGGAAATTGATAACTTGTCGTGTACAGGCAAAGAAAAAAAGAAACCCCCACCGCTATTGAATTCGTGAATATTAATAGGCACACCACCTGTGAGAATTAACTACACAGTCTTCCTTCGAGATGTTCCTTGTGCAGCTTGTGCATCTGTTCAGTGTCGATCAGAACCAACAATAGTCAAAAAAGTGAGAGAGGAATGCTACCCTCAATGAACGAGCAGCTTGTCCCTTGATACATCGTTTCCATACACTTAATCTAATTTATTTATGAGAAACAAAGGAGCATAGTGATACACATGCCAAAGAACAACAGATGAAGATAAGTAGAGGAGGCTGTAACGCTCGGTGCTCGAGACAATAGATAATGACTTGGTAATCGGCAGCTCTTGTGATTTGTTAGGCTAGGGTGCCCGTGGTTCTCCCGCTTTTAGGACTCAGCCCTTGAAGATCTCCCAAAGCGCTTCTGCCCATGTCATGAAGCTCCTCTGGCCTGGGGGTCTAACGCTATCTTGGCCCAAGCTCCAACTAAAGCCCCGAGCCTTTGCCGGGAGCCCTTGGAGAACTTGGCCCTTTCCTTATCTCAAAGTTAAAGGGAAGGGCGAGGAGCCTCTAACCCCATCAGCTCTGGGCTTAATGTTCAGCGCTAAGCACCGCGGGTCCGCCACACACACACCCTTCCTTGCGGCTGGCTCCCAGCTTAGGCCGCTAGCCGCTGTTTTTTGTTTTAATTTACTCAGGAATATGAGACATTGTGGGACAGCACTGGAGTCTCTGTGTCTCCATAAATGTTTTGGACACTGCGCGTGTCACATCATTTGAACTATAATGCATAATGTTGCAAGTTACTGTTCTAAAAGCTGGGCAGCTATTATGAAAAGCTTGTGGTAGTTTTGGGGTGTAATTTGTCAGGGCGCGGATTTCAGGAGTGGCCTGAGAGTGCAGGAAGAAGGCTGCACTGGTTCTGTTCCTCTTGGCCCGAGCCCAACTGCTTCAAGAGGAAAACGCCTGATGTGCGCATAACACACAACACACACACACACACACACACACACACACACACACACAAAGAAATCACGCACACACATTTACAATGATATCCATTTATAATCAGCACAAAATGAGAGAAACAATTTGTGTAACCCACCTTGTTTTCTGTTTCTCCCTCCAGGCTGTAGCAGCAGCAGCAGTGATGGCGATGAGGACAGACAGATGGACAGCCTGTACCTAAAGTCTCTGGAGGGCTTCATTACCGTGGTAACGTCAGACGGCGACATGATATTCCTGTCCGAGAACATCAACAAATTCATGGGGCTCACGCAGGTACACAGCCGTTAAAGGGCACCAGGAATAGAATAAAACACACGTGCAGACAGGCATTCATTTTGAACGTGATGAGTCACTTCACTTTTAATATCCACACTAGCAGAGTTGTTGAATTAGTTATTAGTACAGTGTTAAAAACACTCACATTGCCACGTTATTAATAATACGCTATAGTTAAAACCAATCAATAAAGACAATACCGTTTTTTGGTCAATAATTTTAATACATTTTAAAGCTTTCGAACTGTTTAAAATACTACCAACCCAAGACTGTCAAACATTGCAAATAAAGCTTGCGTAATTCATGTACATAAACTAATACATAAAGTACATGAACTTAAATTGTCTTGGTTTCACACTGGACACGAACAGCGGCCTTCTGGGTTAAAGTCCTGTGATTGTTTAAGCCATCTACTCACCCTGCCACCTCCATATGTGGAGTTATGTCATTTGACTTAGATTGTGGGCGCATCTAGATATGACAGAAAGTGGGGGTTAGACCGGGTGGCTTAAACATACTGTATATGATGTCTGTGACGTCCTCACAGTTTTACCAGCAAGTTTTTTTCTTTTTTTCATTTAATTGATTTAGTTTGATTATGTCTTCACCAACACTATTATAACACTAAACCAACAGCATTATTATGATTATTGAAGCATAGAATAAGAAAAGAGAATAAAATAAACTTGACCCATGCAGATGTAATTACTGCAGACTCAATATACAAATACTACTTTTAGTATGAATGAATTTCTCTCCCGTTTTCTGTAATGAAAAGTATTTCTTTCTGTTTTGTGGTATAAATTACTTGTATATATTTTGCTATTTTAAGTGTAAAAAGCAAAGAGGAAAACCTTAACACAGACAGGGAGTCACAATCGGAGACATGGACATTAACTGTCCGTCAGACGAGTCTATTGTGTTTGTGTGAAATGCTTCTCATGCTAGCAGTGTGTGTTCAGCCCAGACACTGAGGTTCAACTCTAAACAAACTCAGCATTTTGTCGTTCTCTGGCACCGACTTAAAAAGTAAATGGTAGACGAGGTGAAGTTGACTGTAAATTGTGAAGCATGGGCTCTTCTTTTTTTGTTGATTTACTTCAGCGTCCACGCCGATGAGCTTCTGTTTGTTTAGTGTCGAAGCAATTTGGGTGTGTAGAGTTGACACACTTTCTGTTATTTGTTCGATCTGTCTGGCTGTCATTACTCGTGCTCACAGCCCAGTTCTTCTTCTGTTTATCACAAAACAAACCACTGTTGCTGCTGCCAGAAATTAAAAGCACAGCATGTCAGAGTTTTGAGACCAGATACTCTGACAGTGACAGCACAGATATGTATTTCTATAAAAATGTTATGATATTATGTTTGTTTATTCTATCTTTTATATTTCACAAAGTTTTTTTTATTTTTTAGGTGGACCTCACCGGTCACAGCATCTTTGACTTCACCCATCCATGTGATCACGAGGAGATCAGGGAAAATCTCAGCCTGAAGACAGCTGGTCAGCACACACACCTTTTATCCACATATTCATTCTTGTTTTTACCTCATTACAACAATGTTCCACAAACAAATGTCAGTGTCATGCAAGTTTTGTGTGTGTCATTCTCACCCGCCCTCTTTATTCGACAACTACAGTAAATCTGTCTTATTCCTTCTAGAAGTGTAACTAGAGCAACAGTCATGGAGTCATCTAATCAGCAGGTCCCATAAAAGCATAAATGTGCTCGGCAATTCACATCGATTATGACATGTCTTGTGTTGCAAATTAATATTTTGACCTGAGAGTTGTTGCTGTAGTATTATAGTAGTAAGAAGTAAGAAGTTGATTCTGAAGTTTTGGCCATTAGTTTTTAAGGTCATGGAACCAACATTTTTATCAAGGGAAATTTGAAATGAGTAAGAATTAAGTAAAATAAAGTACAAAAACATACAGAGAAGAAAATAATATATCCAAATAAATATACACTTTAACTACAAGCAAGAGTGTGACAAAGGTGTAAGAACAAATCAGGGCAAATTTATAGCACAAATAAAGAAAAAATTAAGTATAAACAAATAAACAAATGTTTCCAACCTCACAAGTAAAAAAAAACTCAAAAACTCATCACAAGTGTTGAACTTTGAGGGAAGGACAACTTTGTTCCTAATGCAACATTCACACCATGTCGGTAGACTGAGAAGAATGGGAAGAACTCACAATTCCATCTTGTACATATTAAATAAATGGAAATACTGAATATTAGCATTTTCTTATCTTGTGACATAATTTTTGGTGTTCCTTCTTAGTTAGCTGAATTGATTAATTAAATTCATTTTGGATTGGATGGCTCAGTTGTGCACAAAATATAGGATACAATCTGTAATGTAATTCATATTAAACAGAAAAATCTTATTTTACATACCTCCTTTTCAGAACTAGTTCAATAATGGTCAACCATAGATGGTCTAATAATGCTTAAAGCACCCTAAATATAACTGATAAAGTTTTAAACAACTACATGTTTTAATTTTATAACCCTTGACTTGATAAACTATCTATTGAATTCAATTTACTTTTAATTCTAATTCCTCTTTTCTGTGTATATATAGTAGATTTATATTAGTTGTATATAGGTTGCCCCGCACCTTTGCACAGTAACTAAAGTATGGAAGAATAAGTGAGAAGTACAACATATACATTGCTTTGTTCAGACTTCATACGTTGTGTCAGGGTCCGCCCACAGACAGTTCAGATATGAAATTAATTCAAGGTAAACAAGGCAAAAACCCATACATGTGTGGCGTTATGTAATATTGTCTATCTCATGAACAAGTGTCCAGAACAAACAAGAGAACAGAAGGTCAGAGACCGTATAGGGAGGTACAGCAGGGGAGTGTGTGCAGGAGCTGGTGTTTATGTGTGCTGAGTGGAGGGAAGGACGATAAGAGCTATGAGCTTAGGGAGAGAAAGAGAGAGACTGAGAGAGAGAGAGAGAGAGAGAGAGAGAGAGACTGAGAGAGAGAGACTGAGAGAGAGAATAGTGTGGTGTCCTCAGCAGAAAGTCAAACACACAAACTGCTTTTCTTTTTTCTGCCTAGACTCTTTTTACACAAAAGAATAAACATTAATACAACTGCATAACACTGGAAAATGTAACTGACTAAGGTTTAGGATAATTCTCTCTCTCATACACACTTACACACACACACACACACACAGGACACGAAATTGGGCCAAGTTGTTACATCACAAGGTCAGAGTTCAGCCCCGGAGCTGCAGCCACAGAGCTATGTGGTGAAGTGTGCCTTTTGTCAATCTGCACACTCACAAGTGTGTCTTTATCTTTATATAGTTATACTTAAACAAAACAAACAATACAAAAGAAACCTCTATTCATATGTGTGTTCATTTATGTTTGTGTATTAGGTCTGTTCAAGGGAAACGGTCTATAAAATATTCGGTATTGTTTGACTTGTGTGTTTTGTGGCCACTGCTGATAAGAGGTATCAACCACAGCATAGTGTATGCGATTGTGTGTGGGTGCGTCTGTGTGTGTGAGACCTCAGCGAGTCTAAACCTTGACAGTTTTCCTAGTGACATAAGGGAAAGGCAGATAAGAGGACGGTTACCTTTAACTTTTTTGTTCAGTTTGCCACTAAAAACAATAAAAGAAAATATAATCAGAAATACATTAATTATAGCTACAAGCAGCAATTATGTGGCTGGGCTTCAGTTTAGTCATTTCATCATAAAGGAAAAAAAGTCAAATTAAACTCCTGATACTCACAAGTAAAATATTTACACGTTTTTATTGCTGTGGTTTCAAAGGACAAAAGCATCAAACTGAAAGTGAAACATGAGTTTTAAAGGCTTGTATTGTTAAACAAACAAGACTAAAATCGAGAAGACTGACTATTTCTAAATAGTTATTCTGAGTGCCATAATGCCTTCCACCTGGTTGGATTCAGTTGCATTCCCCTTGAAATCAGGCGAAACGAAGCGTTGGAAAGACTAGCACTTCTGTCCACAGGGGCCGCTAGAATCAACCCAACATTAAAATTACTGAGAGTAGATGCTTTAAGGGTCTGAGCTGCAATTTGTAACAGTGTAATTCATATTACATAATTAAGGACCAGTGTTTAGGATTAAGTGGCATCTTGAAGTTCCAAATTCCAATTGTTTGTCTATAGCTCAGCCTTCCAAGAGAACGGTGGCCATGAAACTTGTGAAAAACGTTTGTCTGTTCTGGGCTATGGTAGAAAAATGGCAGTTCAACATGGTGGCCTCCGTGGTGGCCTCTGTAGATAAAAATGATTCATTCTAAGACAACGAAAATGCAAGATTGTTATTATCAGATGATTATTTTCAGATGATTATACTAATGAAAACATACCTATGAATATTATGTTATATTTCTGCCAATAGATCCTCATAAATGTTACACACTGGACCTTTAAGACCGGAAAAATTGTGCGATGTTAACTGTAATTGCCTTCACAAAACAAACAAGAACATTGATGACACAAAAAAATCTGCTTTGCGTTTCTGTAAATTCATCACTAACAACAGTTACTTTTGTTCTTCCATGTTCTGTCAGAAGCCACATATAACACACGTGTTCATTGTCCTGCAGGAGTAATATTGGTTGAACTCTCCCCCTGTGACTGTATGTTTCAGGCAGTGGCTTCAGTAAAAAAGGTAAAGAGCTGAGCACTGAACGAGATTTCTTCATGAGGATGAAATGCACGGTGACCAACAGAGGACGCACCGTCAACCTTAAGTCCGCCAGCTGGAAGGTGAGAGAGAGCTGCTGCAGCTACAAGCCAACACATCTGCAACATCTGTGCATCTCATGTGTGCAGGTCTTGGTTATGAAAATAAAAGAAACACATCCCATACATTCCATACAGTGATTACTTCTAGTTGGCTATTCAATAGATCATTGGTTTCCAACTATTTTGGCTTTTGATGCCTTAAAATTAAACATTGATCAATTTGCTGCCCCATCCAGACAAGTTGATTATCTGAAAATATTACACAGTTAGCCAAAGAGCAATTTGTCCTTGTCAGACTGATTTATTTGAAGAACGTAGAGGCCTGAGGAGATACAATTATCCAGCAATTTACAAGAAAAGGCAATGATTACACAAAAGGCTGAAAAATAGGCTTCTCTTGCAATTTTTTTTCTGTTTTCCCATCCTGTTAACAATCACTCAACCCCTAAAATGTATTTAATGCACTTCCAAATTAAGTAAAAAACTTAAAATGGATATTTATTGGACACAAATCTGGCTGTGCGAGAAGTAGCAAAGAACAAAAGTGTTCTTTTAAAGTGTTAGCATGTAAAGTCCTTTAATGAACAGGTAATTTGACAAAAACGACAAGACGTCAGGTCAATATCAGCTGATAAAAACACAAAACACCAGCGTCACCTCCTATCCACTGACCTCCAGCTTTATTGCAACACCGTGTAAGTTACTTTTTTCCTCCTGCTGCTCCCTCCAGGTGCTGCATTGCACCGGACAACTGAAGATGTACAACAGCTGCCCTCAGCGAGGACTGTGTGGCTTCAAAGAGCCTCCGCTCACATGCGCTGTCCTGATGTGCGAACCCATCCCACACCCTTCCAACATCGATACACCAATGGACAGCAAGACCTTCCTGAGCAGACACAGCATGGATATGAAGTTCACCTACTGTGATGAGAGGTAGACAGAAACACATACCTAGTGGGATGCACGCAGCTTGAGGTTGGATGCATTACAGATAGTGAAACAGGAAAAAGGGCAGACGTTTATGAGGAGAAATAGTGTGTGTATATCACCGTCTTTGGTGCTTCATCATGAAGGCCGTAAGCTGGATTTATCTTGGAACTGAACTGTAGAATAAGTCTGTCAGACAATGAGAAGAAAATGTTTTCTTTTACTTTTTGGATCTCGGGCAATGAGAAAACAAGTGTGATCAGTTTGATTTATTTCAGTAATAATGTCAAGGACTTAAGCCCAGTTCGGACCAAAGATTTATGACGAGACAGCACAGTTTTAGAAAGTTGCAGAGAAAAATTTTAGTGGTGCGACTGGTTGTCGACTCAAGCTGGTTGATGGCGTTGCGTGCAACTCAGCTTGTCAAATATCCAGTGGCTGTTTTTAGAACGTCACCTGTTTCAACAGCCAATCGGCCTGTTGCAAAGTCAGCCGTTTAAGTCAGTTACAGTCTGTCAGCTGGTTGAAATGTCAGAGTTTTGGACGGAGGAAAGAGAGGATGACCTCTTTGACACAAACCTTAAAATGTACCCATGCACACATGGACAATCAAATGCCCATCAGAAGTTAACAGAGCTTGAAATTATGTCTTGAAATTAGTTATTTTTTCCTTATAAACAATAAAAATTAAATTAACAGCCATATGAAACAAAATAAAAAAAAAATCACATTTTAGAGTTTGAAACCAGAGAATGTCCTTGAAAAATTATTTAACAAAAACAGAATTACTGTTCTTATTGAATCTTTAAAGAACCGCAGTAGAGTTCAGTAAAACAGCACCTTCACGTTGTAGACCTCTGCCAGTTAAAACACAGTACTTAAAGCACAAGCTACACACACAAACACACACACACACACACACAAGACTTTCTGACTGATTGCAGTGTGTTGACTGAAACAGTTTGACTTGGCAGGGACGTCAGTGGGAAATGTAAGCCAGAGATGAAACATTAATACTTTAATAAGATGCTGTCACGACATTGTCAGATTGTGGCAAGTGTTCCCAATCACAGATACTTCTGTGTAGACTAGCCTAAAAACACACACATTCCAGTATTTCAAAGCTGTCACTTGCGCTGCCATCTGACATGTCAGTTATGTCATTGGGACAGAGCACGTGTGTGTGTGTGTGTGTGTGTGTGTCATGTTTGTGAAATGATTTGTCCCTTTGGACTTTAACTTCGTTACACGCACAGAGGCCATCTTTAAGCCAAAGAACCGGCTCGTTTGCACCCAAATATTTCTCTCCCACTGGCATGAGGAGGTATGACGAACACACACACACACACACGCACACACACACTGATTCGAGTTACACAAGCAAATGCTTGCAGACCTGTAATCTTATCAAGTTGCTCATGCAGGACAAAGGTTTCTTTTGGAGAAACCTTTGTTTCTGCATTTGTGTATTGCGTGCACATGTCTGTGCATGAGTGTGCTGCAAACAAGGACCCATTTTCTTTTTCGCCTTTTTGGTGCAGTTTAATAGCTGCCCAAATCTTCTCTCCAATTACGCAAATGAGTTTATTGTTGGTGGGTCGCCCTCCTGGCTCAGCAGGGACTTAGACTCATTAGGGAAGGGACAAAAAGTTTCTTTGGCTAATGTCTGGCAGAGTGAGAGGTTGAGTAGGGAAAGGAAAGACAAAACAAGAGTCGGAGCAGGGAAGGAAGGAAAAAGGAAAGAGACTTCTCACGTAATGGAGAAAGAGTGAGTAGGACCAAATGCTGAATGAGTGGCAACATCCAGGAGAAGTCCAACCTTATAGGCTTATACAACTTGTTTAAAACTCATGAAAAGTCCAGTTGATTCATTGCATATGATTATTAACACTACTCATCTGGTTATATTTTCTATCTTCCATTTATCTAACCACTGCTTCCTTTGCCCCTGCCCTTAATTCACTTTCTCCCTCAGCATCTCCTTTCACCACCGGTTTTCACCTGATTTTGTCCACTTTACCTCTCCTCTCTTTCATTTTCTCTGCCCTCCCTCACTCCCTCCACTCTGAGGCCTGCATCTGTCAGTGTTATGTAATCTGAGGAAGAGTCTCTGCACCACCAGTTCTCTCTCCCCCTCTCTCCCTCTCTCCCTCTCTCTCCTTCTCTCCCCAGTCACTCTCACAACAAATCCATACGACACATCATCATCCACACATTGTTAATCTTCCTCCTACTGTGACTTAGTAATTTCAAATCAATCTTCACGATACACATTTTGACCAAAATTCCAGGAATTCTAGTCTGGGAATTCGTATTTGTCAGAAAGACTGAGTGCTACAGCACATAGAAATGTTGCAATGAGACCAAAATAAAGTAAAACCATCTTTTTTAGTCTTTCCACAGTCTGCAATAATCATCAGATGAATGCGAAAATATTATTGAAAGTACGAACGTAAGCTAACGTTTATCCTCGTGGACAAATGCACCCAATATCCACTAAAAGTGTCTGACAACATTATGGAAAGGGTCGCTACAGAGATTGGCCTTTTGTTTTTACCAGAAACAGCCATAATATCGCTGTTGCTCACCACTCTCCACAGATAAAAGTTAGTTTTACCTTGCATATCCTTGCAACATTGTAACTTTATTTAAAGTGGACAGAAACAACATAAAACTCACCAACACAGTCTCTGTTAGTCTTTAAACTGTTCCAACAATCACTATCTCTGCTTTGGTTGACATAAATATTTAATTCATTGAACTAGATGATAAAAGCAGCAGTTACAGTCGCTCTACTTAGCTGCATATGAAGCAGACTGGCGATGTAAACAAATCACAGAGAGGCTGCGATAGCAACACAGGCAGAGGGAGGGTGATATCTTCTCTGCTCAGGACTCCCTGACTCCACTTTATCTTTACATAGTTTGCTGCTATAGTAATGTTTTAAATCGCCTATATATAACCTTTAAGTTAGAACATGATATACAGTTTATGTAGTAAAAAAAAAATGGACAGAAAGCTCAATTTAATTTTTTTTATTTGTCATATCAAAAAAGTGGGCAAAAGTAAAACAGATCCTTGTTTGGGACTCATTCACAGTTTTTGCCTGGAAGCTAAATTTGATGCCACCATCAGTTAAAAGAAACTAAAATGAAACATCCATTGCATAGTGTGCTAAAATCTTTTGTAGGTAAGTTGCACTACGGGTTAGTTTTGTATGTTACCAAGCCAACCCAAGCTCATACATAATGGTTGCATAACACTTACAAACAGCTTATTTATTCGAGATAGCACAGGATTGTCTACATTCATCGTCCCAGTTTATCCTCTCTGGTCTCCTTGCCCATAAAACCTTGTGTTTAGGGGGTCATTTCCTGTTGTTGGTTTGGCTCATGTTCTCACAGCAGTTTGTTGGGAAGAGACTACACCAAACTAAGGGAGCGAATAACCCACTCCAAGTATGTTTGGTGTTAACTAAGTTGATGTTTATCTTCTACTCTCAGAAAAATGCATGTAACTTAATGCACCTGAATGTTACGAGGTAACTGAATGCCTTTTTTTTCTTCAGATTACTGTAATCCTGTAATTTACCCCCAAAACCTGTATATTGAGGTATTCACTGGGAAAAGAGAGCTGGAAAGAAACAAAAGGAAAAGGGGAGGTTTTTAAATGAGGTAATTCAAAGCCAGCAACAAAATCCTCATTAACAAAGTGAACTTGTGTTGAGAGCGACAGAGAGAGATTAGCTGTTCCCAGAAACACAGGGAGTTAGCAGAGACAGAGAATGTGAGCAATTCTTATTTTTGGAAGACTGCTCACCTCTCTTGTTTGATTTCCAAATCGTGTGTGAAGCCTTTTGAAGTGCAGAAGTTCAGGACAGGGTTGCGTGCAAGAAGGAAATCACAGAAAAGTTAAAATTAATAGCATCAAATCCGGTGCATTATTAAATGTGTGTGTTATATGTGTGTGTGTTACAGGGTAACAGAGTTGATGGGTTATACTCCTGAGGATCTGCTGGGTCGCTCAGTCTACGACTTTTACCACGCCCTGGACTCAGACAGCGTCACCAAGAGCCACCACAACTGTAAGCACACACAACTGCTACGGATACACACTCAAGTGCAATTAAATGAATATGAATCCTTGCTGGTGAACATGAAGTTATTCAAGGAGGTGAAATTTGATTACCAATAAATGTTAAGTCATTCAGGGGACAAATCAGATCTCTCCCATATTCATCATATGAACTTGTGGGTTCAATAAAGTAAAAATAAATACATTCAAAGGACCAATCAGTAGATAAAATGTTGTGCTCCTTGTAAATTTAACTTTAACTTTAACTTGTTCTAGATTCGGAATTACAGGATGTGGTCCGTAATAAACATTTTGCAGGACAAGCCAAAAGCGAAAACTTTTACCTACAGTAACCGACATAATAACAGCCCATTTCATGAGCTTTTACAGGGCCTTGCGCTCCTGATAGCTTTCATTTTTTTTACATTGTCGTTTTGGTTTCCAAATAGGCCATGTGTCTGTCAGATTAGCAAAAACATATTCTTCCGTTTTTACACAAAAGTCCCATTTCGCACTGAGCTGATAAGATTAGCAGCTATTCCTGTTGAGAAATTACAGGACGACCAGCGAGTTCTCAGAAGAACAGTAAGTAATTGTGGCTGTGATAATTACTGGAGTGTGGGTGAAAATTACCAACATACGCTTTCGGATCGAAATCACTTTTTGATATTAAAGTCACCTTACCTATAGATGGTGTTGATGATGTGAGCTTTATGTACTCTCATGTTAAGTGCATGTTAATTTAAATATCGATTCCTTTTGAGAAGCAAAAGTCATAACAAAATGTTAATTAAGTATGAATATCAGTCTGAATTTAAGTTTTCTTTTCACTGTTTTTAATTCCTGTGTGGTGATACATTATTGTCTATTTGTGTGTGTGTGTGTTTTAAATATTTTATATTCTAATACCCAAATGACTATAGTGAATAAGGGGCAGCTCACATTATATTCAATAAAGACAAATTCATATAATGTAAGCTATCGTATTACAGTATAAGAACAGCAGATGGATGCTAATATTTCCCAACATTTACATTTCATTTGATGTAATTGTTCTTTTTTTATTTATGTGTAAGTTATGTTCAAGTAAGCAATAAAAATAAATCCTGTTTGTGTATATTTCATTCACAAATCTTGTCTTGAGATCTTTTTGCCAAAAAACATTTAACATGTAACACTTGTTCACAGCACTCTCCCAACCTGATATCGAAGCTTTAGTTTAAGTTAAGTAATGCAAGACTGAACAGTGTTGATTTTTGCAATGAATATATTTGTGCTGAATGTCCTATTATGTGAAAATAACGAAAATACTGTAGCCTGTCAGCTTGTCAGTTGAGTTGTGAGCTAACAAACTGGCAAAATACAAATAGTTTTCATTATTTGTCTGCTAAACTTTATTCTTCACCTTGGAAATCTTAGTTTGACAAAATAATCTTATTGTACACTTTTTTTCTGGATCTTTCCACTATATGTTCCCATGGGGTTTTGATGATGATTTTCCAAAATCTAGTGGAGGACACAGTTTATGTTGACTATTCTAACCCAGAATTTGATTATTAGGTGCACTAAAAATATCAAATAATCATAATAGGCCTTTTTCACAGCAGACATTTTTTAAATTTTATATATTATAATTAACAACTGATCTGCTCTGTTAAACAGAAGCAGACTATAGATTACAAATACATCTGAAGATGCTTCTCATCTTCATTCACCTTAAGTGAATGTAGCCTTGGCCAGGAGAGGGTTGATGTCATCCAGGCGGTAACACATCTTCATTGGGGTGTTCGACCTCATCCGCAACACCCTCCGATGGTTGGGTCGGCAGTGGTGGCAAGTCACTGCCCATGCTGTCCCCTCCTGGTTTCCAGCTTAATCTCTCTCTGCTCCATAACCAGCAACGAGGCTCTTTCCGCTGCCTCCCCAAAATCCTGCGAGCTGCTGTTCTTTCTCTCTTTCCCCGTCATTCATAATGGCTGTGAGCTATTTTCTCTCCACACCTGACTGAGCAGGGAATCCTCTACAGCCGAGCCTCGACCGGAAACAGCATGCCCGCCATCCTTTCCCCCTGCAGTCCATGCAGAAGGTCTTGTATTTGGGCGCTCCTTTCTTTTCCAAGGCCTGTTCACACCCCAATCTTCCCATGGGACTGTAAGTTTCTATGAGGATGATCTTTTTTGCCTCTTCAACACAGTACCACAAGTTCCGGGCTCAGGGTTGTCTGGAACCAATCTGGGGGAACTGCCAGTTCCTCCCAAGTCGACCTTCATATCCCATATTGGGCCTTTTGTAGTAGCAACTGGTTCTTGTTGTTGCTGTGGTTGGTGGCTTTCCCCTCCCTTTACAAACTGGATGATTTTTCTCCGAAGTGGTTGCGTTTCTTTTTTCTTCTCCTGCCTCTAAGCTGGGTCGCTCTCATGCCCCACTTGTGCAAGTATTGTTGGGGTTGGAGTGTGTCATACATAGTAATTCAGCGCCATCATAATTGTATTATTTTACATCTGTGCTTTTCCTGCTGTGACATGTTAGAATGTTTTCCATGAATGAGTCTAAATGTCATCTGCAATTGAGAAGAGAACCGTTTGTGCTGATTTAAATGCTGTCAGGGGTTTTTGGGGGCCTTGTTCATGTACCCTCTTATCTTTAAAGTCCCATTAAGTACACTGCTCACCGTACACATTTAAACAATTTCACTTTCATTATATGCCCAAAGACCCCAGAAAACAACCAAGTACTATGAGTCAGGTGAAATTGAAAAGGTGTTATCTGGGGTGTCCTGATATCCCTCTCCTGGCAGAGCGGCAGGGGCCCCACGTACCAAGGCTGTGTCCTTCGCTGCAGCCAGCATGGGTTTGAATCCACCTGTGGCTCTTTGGCTGTATGTCACCCCCTATATCCTCCTATGTACATATATACTAATAATATAT
>NW_023339751.1:20840638-20840830 GCF_004916995.1 Morone saxatilis | reverse complement strand
TGTGTGTGTGTGTGTTTTAGAGGGTGTACAGAGCAGGAGCATGGTATTAAGATGTCTTGTCTTAATTAAATCAGGCATTGCCACTGATGGCCTGATGAGGTTTGCTCATCTGCTGCCACAAACACAGTGGACAGGAGACCAGGTGGCCTCTATTACATTCTAATGACACTGTGCGTGTGTGTAGGTGTGTGT
>NW_023339751.1:20827088-20840589 GCF_004916995.1 Morone saxatilis | reverse complement strand
GTGTGTGTGTGTGTGTTTGCTAACAAGGCTCTGAAGTGTCATGGCTTTTCTCTGCACTGACAGTACGGTATCATTAGAAGCTCTAAACAGAAGTGACAGTAAAAGAGGAAAAGTGGCAATTTAGTTCCTTAAAACCACCCCTGCAACATAATGGCACTATATGTCTGTGTGTACACTGCACATCTGTGTGTGTACATCGCAAAAAACATTGGCTTAATTTTTTTGTGACAGAGCCAATATGATTCCTCTATTTTAGACTACTACTACTCTGATAAATCACTGTGTTTAGAATAGAATGTTTTTGTCCCATAAAAGTTTTCATTTAGCAGCACAAACATATATATATATTTTATTACAACATCTCATAAAATAAAGTAAAACAAATAATAACTTCATGAATTAATATTTTATTAAATATTATCTGGTCATTTAAATCCCTCATGGGATTATTCAAAAACATTAACTGACAACATAGCTAACATTCTGGCATGTTAACCCACCGCCATCTAACAGCATAACACCTAAACAACAACCGAGCATTGACATACACCTTCCACAAATAATACTCCAAGAGATATCCCACAATAGAAATAGAATAAATGTATTAATCTTAAATCATGTAATTTCAGATTTGGCCATAAAGCCGTATTTTTCATAAAACAAGAAATAACTCTCATGAGTGTCGTTATCTTGAAAGTAAAAAAAAAAACAATATGAAGGAACTTACTTGAAAATAAGATTTTAGGACTGTGTGGCTTTTAGGAATTGTGTGTTTTGTGTTGTACACAGATTTTATGTTTTGTGTGAGCATGTTCTTTTACTTCTGGTCTGAGTCATCTGTGTCTACAGTCCGTGGTTGGCTGAAATCGCCTGAGATAAAGGGGCTCTCTATTTATCTCTCTATGTCTTACACACTCACACACAGACGACCGGCTCTCACGGACAACGTGACCAGCCTGTCGATCAGCACATGCTAACAGCAGCCTCTGATACATATAATGTTGCCCTGAGGTTCCTGTGACACTCGCATGCACGTGCGCACACACACACACACCACACACACACCACGACACACACACACAGACACACACACACAGTTACTGGCCTTCTGTACACTCTCTGACCACAGCCCTGCTCCTTTCCCACGCCAGTGCTGAACTTTGGACTGTAGCCAGCACATCTCCTCCTCAGCTCGAAGTCAAACATCCCACTTTGTCCTGCTAACTCATGTAGGGTTGATTTCACAACCTCGCACAAAATAAATACATGCATATTTTGTGAATAATGCAATAATTAGGCATTTATATAACATAAAAATGTCAAGCACATAAAATACAGCACATGCAGCTGGTCTGAGCTTTTACTGCAGAGTTGCAGTCAGTATAACAGTATACAGTATCAGGCCTTGACATTAACCGACTTTATTCTACCATTGTTACTTGTCAACTCTCACAATGGGTCAAGTGTGAATATAAGTGGTTCAGTGCCCAAATTATGACATTCTAGTATATGTGAACAAGGTTTTAGCCTCATTAGGATCATAAAAGATGTTTGTGCAGATGAGGAGTGAGAGACAGAGTTATTATATATTTATTTTAATTTGGTTTGTAATTTTTGTTTTAAACACAGTTTTACAGTTAATGTAGTTTCCAGAGTGGGTTGTGGTTTCTCCGGTTTATTTTTTTTTAAATGTTTAGTTAATTAGTAATTTTTATAATTTTAATAATTAGTTTTAGTTTGTTAGATTATAAGTAAATTAGTACTTGTCAGGGGTAGGATTTGAGAAGTTCAGAATAATCTCAATAAAAATATGCACCAATGCCTCCTCATGCTTGTTGTGTTCTTCAACTGAAGACATTTCCTGTATACTTTCACTTTATTTTAGTCCGTACATAATATTGTTTTAGTTAGTTTTAGTTAAGTATAATAACTTTGGTTAGAGGACAGTTTATTTCTGCAACATGAAACCATCTTCACTGTCAACCTGAGCATGAGTGGCTCAGTTTCACATGTGAATGGCCTTGAGTCACCAAATACAATAGCTTATAACACAAAGGTATTTCCCACTTCTCTCTCCTTGCAGTGTGTACCAAGGGTCAGGCAGTGAGCGGTCAGTATCGTATGCTGGCTAAGAACGGAGGCTTCGTGTGGGTGGAAACACAGGGAACTGTTATTTACAACAGCCGCAACTCCCAGCCCCAGTGCATCGTGTGCATAAACTATGTCCTCAGGTAAGCAGTGTTATCCTGTTGAACTCAGTTCTGGCTAACTGTAGGTGAAAATATGTCCAAATCAAGTTTTATTTGGTCAAAAAGTGTCAATTGTTTAAAATGTCTTGATTACTTAAAACCATATTAGATTTATGGAACCACATGCTAAAAAAAAATTACCATCACACATCATTCATGTTTCTAACACAAGAGCTTAATATGAGATATTTTAGGGTATTTAAGGGTTTTATGTACTGTAGAAATGTTCTCTGAATTCTGTATCCACACCAAACCCTACTCACTCTGCTCTCCCTCTCCAATCCTGCAGTGACATTGAGGAGAAGGCGACTATTTTCTCTTTGGAGCAGACAGAGTCCCTGTTTAAGCCACGCCACATGAGCAGCTTCTTCACTGCTGGATGTGCAGGCATGACTGGAGAGCCGGAAGATGTCCTCTTCACCAAACTCAAAGAGGAGCCGGAGGACCTTGCCCAGCTGGCTCCAACACCCGGAGACACAATCATTTCCCTCGACTTCGGTCTGTACTGACTTCTGTCACTTAAGTGGTTGGGGTCATTATTATGATTGCTCTTGGCTAATGTGTCCTGAAAAATTCCCTCTACAAACGGACACCTTGTAGTGCATTATTATACTTAAACGACTTTCCAAAACTAAAACCTGAAACAAGAAATAAATATTTCCCATGATATTAAATATTTTGAACTTCAGCACTGCTTTGAACCAACAGTTTTACCCTTATTTAAGGCTATAAACGCTACTTAGATCTTGGCAAGATAATTTTTTCGTACAAATTGGCATCAGCATTTAGTGTCTCATGTTTGTGAAACCTTTTTACCATGGCACTTTAACTCGCTATTCTTTTCACCTCATTCTAATTTCTACTTCTTTCATGCAGGTCGCAATAAGTTTGAGGAGCCCCAGCAGCCAGCTGGATATACCCAGGTGTCTGCCACAGCTATGCCACCCCCGGGACCTCCGTCCTGGACCAGCGAGAGCCACAAGCCTGCCCCTCCAGCATCAGGCCAAACCCCGGCTCCAGTTCCAAGGGACATGTCTAACATGGCCAGTACATTCACTATGCAGCAGAATCCGCCAATGGGCAGCCCCACTCCGAGCCTCAGCAGCTGCTCCACGGTGAGGACGAGGACGGAGGGTGCAACTGAGAGGCTGAATGTTAAATTGAAAAGGAGTAATTAGTTAGTGAGCGAGGGACTGGTTGCATTTGTTTCATAGTTTGTTCTCTCTGTTCAGTGAGGCCTGGGGGGGTTAAAGGTCACTAACTGTGGGCAGTGTGTGTGGGAATAATGGGGGTGGATGTTTGGAAGGAACAGGCTCTTACCAGTGAATAGTGCCATTGTCAAAGCTCATCTCTCACTCTGTGTTTCTTTCTTTCATTTTACACTCTGTTCTTCCTCTTACATTTTGTCCGTTTTTCTCTGTAATTGTCATCCTGGTCCTCTCTCCTTCCTCTCTTCCTTTACCTCTCTTGCCCCCATCCATTATTCTCATTTCCTCCATCCTCCCCCTCGCTTTCATCCCTGCAGCCCAGCAGCCCAGGTGATTACTACAGCTCCGTGGAGAGTGACCTGAAGGTGGAGCTGACCGAGAAGCTTTTTGCCCTGGACACAGAGGGCAACAGCAGTCCTGCAAACACTGAGGTGTGTGTCCTTTTCTTCATCCCATGAATACGCTTATGTCTAAACCTTTTCCTCTCTGTGTTATTCTTTCATTAATTTGACTTAGGAGTCCTTGTTTACGGAATCTGATCCAAAACTTGGCTTCCCTTGTCTCTCTTCCCTTTTTGGGAAAATCTCATTTCAACATAATATTTTTCCCATGTTAAAGGACATTTTGTTAGTAGTAATACAACTTGACAAGCATTTACAAATTATTACTAGATTTAGTGGGTATAAATCATTTATTAACATTTTGCCACGTTTTAAGCAATGTAGCCTAATAGTTCCCCTCTCTGCAGTTACCAGGTTTTAAGGTAATTTTAATTTTCAAAGTAATGACACATCATTCTGATCATTCAGAAACACAAATCTCTGAGAACTCTATGTGTACCAAACTTTTACTGCCTCTCACTTCACTTTGGAGTACGTTTCTGGGTTTGACCTATTTTAACTAAACTGCATGACTTTCCATTTTTGACAAACCATGTAATATTTCCTTTTCCCAGAGGGACCTGAGTGACTTAGACCTGGAGACTTTGGCTCCTTACATTCCCATGGATGGCGAGGACTTTCAGCTGAATCCTATCATCCCAGAGTCAGAGCCCCTGGAGCTGGGTCAAGCGGGATCCATGGGGAGCAACAGCAGCCTCACCCAAAAACCACAGAGCTTCAGCAACATCGCCAGCCTCTTCCAGCCCCTGTCCTCCCCTCCTCAGTCCCAAGGCCACTACCAGCACCAGACAGCTGCATCCTGGGCTGCAAGGGAGAAGAGAGGCTCCAGCCAGCGGAATGTGGACCCCCGTGCAGGGTCATGCATGATAGGGCACATGCAGAATCCCCCATACCAGGCACCAGCCAGCACCCCTCTGTCCTCCATGGGTGGGAGGCAGAATCTGCAGTGGCCACCAGACCCACTGTTAACCTATCAACAACAACCACGTGCCACCAAGGCCTACCTGATGGACACGTTGGCAGGAGAGGAGCGTCTGTCCTACCAGCAGAGCATGCCACATCTCATGCAGAAACAGAGGTGATGTCCTTATATTTTAAACCAAGACTGAAACAATAAGTCACAAGGTTTTCAAAATGAATGCAATGGTACAACTACAAATCATAAAACAGCTGGCTGTTTTGACATCAAATTTTAAATCTCGTTGTGTGTGTATTTTGTTTGTGCAGGTCCATTGACAACTTTGTACAAGCCTACAGAGACATGAGTCCAGCCAGAGTGTCCATGACCAACAGTATCAAGCGCTCCTTCACCCAGATGGCTTCGGTGAGTTTCTCTAATAATCATACAGTATTTATCATACAACAATTCAAGTTTCCAGAGTTAGGGTTAGGGACTAGGAACAGGACCAGGTTTGACTTCCAAAATATTTTTGATGTCACAAATAATGCTTGTAAGCTCCGCCCTTTAAAATCAGGTTTTCAGTGAGCACAGAGAAACTTTCAACTTTCAGCAGATGAATGTGAAAACATCCTTCTAGCACATACATCATTCTGTACAGTGAAGCTCAAACATTAAACTGTAGGAACAACAAACCTATTTTTGAGTGGATGCTTTAATAAAGCTGTGTGCCTTGAATTGTTTGGGGGGGATCACTGTCTTTTTGTGGATGTACAGCTAATTACGTAACCATGTGATTGTGTCTCAGGATGAAAATAAGCCGTCTGAAATCATCTGGAAGAAGATGAGGGATGACAGTTGTGCCACCATGGATCGCTCCCTCAGTGCAGGATCACTGGCAGGTATGTGCTACTTGTTTGTGTGTGTGTGTAAAAAAATAGCTCACATTCTTATCTCTTTCACCCACCAACTGTTCTTGTAATCTCTCTGTCTCAGAGTCAGGGATGGGGAGGATGGTGTCAGGCAGCATGTCCTCATCTATGAGCTCTCTGCAGCAACACAGGAAGTCTCAGTATCCCGGAAATGGGATAGGTGGCGCAAATGAGAAACCCTTTCCCCAAAAGAGCTGCAACTACACACAGTATAACATGATGCCTTCTAACAAGACTGAGGGTGAGCTGACCTGACTTTACCAGTTAAACTGCCTAGAAACTCAACTAACATCACTGGCTTACAAAGTCAATATAGTATGCAACTGAGTCATTAGTTTTTTATTGATTGTTCATACTTAAGATTTATACACTAAATCCTAGAATTATTTTGAAAGAAACTGCTTTCTGATGGAAACAGGCCAAAGTATTCTAACTCCTCTAGCAGATTTCTTTCACTTATTTTAAACATACTACAATACATTTTTATCTGGTTATGAATCTCAGTTCAATACTGATGCCTCTATATTACATACACAAACACCATCAGTGAGAATACTGGCTTTTTAAATATAGTTATTTTTAATGCCTGCCACTGGCTCAGAGTCGATCGGATTCCACTTGGAATCAAAGAAACCATGCCGTAGAAACACTACCGCATGGTTCACAGGGGACGCCAGAGTCAACACAAAATGGAAGTTCCTTGTAGATGGTTTAATAACATAAGGTTTTAGGTCTTAGTTACAGACAGAAATTATGTAATAAGATTAAGATGATTACTTATGTGACTTAGTGTCTACCTACCTGCATGCTTAGATTCTATTATTAAGATTTCTATGTCATTTTTCAGGTATTGCCAGTCGTCTGCTGGGCACTTCGTTTGAGTCCTCCTGTCTGCCGCAGTTGACCCGTTACGACTGTGAGGTCAACGTCCCACTGCAGGGCAACCTGCACCTCCTCCAGGGCTGTGACCTGCTGAGAGCCCTGGACCAGGCCACCTAAAGCTCCAGATTCAAACCCCGCCATAGACCCAGACTTACTCCTAGCCCGGGACATAAGCCTTTTTTACCTTTGTACCTCTGGGCTCTCTAAGAGTCCTAAGGGTTAAGCTACCTATGGGGAATGGTATACATAACCACATCCTGTCTTATTTAGCTTATTTGGCTCAGCCCCACACCCCTGTCCCCATATAGCTCTGTACCTAGACCACCTAAACAAGCTACAATGTTAGGGTCAAGCCACTTTACACCCCTTTTTTCCCCAAGCTCTCGACTCAAATCAGATGCAGGTTGACCACCAGTTCAAGAAAATTCCCATGCATTGAGCTACCCACACACAAGACCCACATATATAAGGTAACATGGGTCACTTGGTGAAAAAAGGTCAAGGCGCGACAATAAACTAACAGAGTACAAAGTGATGCAACACTCTGTCTGACCTGCGTCAAAAAGTTGTGACACTGGGATTTATTGCTGGTTTGGTATCTTCTCTCACAGGTCAGCTCTGTGTTTGGAAACACAGGTTGGGTCTTTGGTGTAAAAAAGGTGTTGGTGTGGGGTTAAAACACACAGTATGCCTTAAAGACCAGCTCTGCCCAAACATCTACAGTCAAACACATTGACCACCAGCGGTCTCCTGCTAAGGCTAAGCAAGGTGGGAATCCACAGCCAGGCTAAATATTGGTATATGATTCCAACCGACAACCTGTGTCTTATCCAGAACTGGTCTCCGTCAAAGACCTACACCCTGATATGAACTCTATGCAGCTCAGTTCCTAGCCCTACCTTCCCTTCATTATCTTAACTCATTTAGCTCAGTGGAGGAGAAGATATTATACTACCTACACATTAACAGAGACACTGTGTTCTTTCACTTCATGTTTTTGACCAGCAGTTAGATCCAGTGCACTTTTTCAGTTCCAATCAAAGCATCAAGCAAGAGTTAGATATCATGAAATAGCTCTGAAATGTAACCATTTTAAAATGTGTATGGACAAAGGATTTTCTACAAAACATGCACTTTGATTTTGCTTATTGATTCCCCCCAAAAACGTGATAGTGCTGACACATTTTCCCCTTTGAACCTTTTAAAATGTGGCATTTGAATCATTTTTAGAGGTCAAAGGAAATAATACTATTTATTCACACAAAACAAGCAGAAATTAGACAAAAGTCTGAAAAAATAAATACAATATTGTCTGCAAGAACAGCATCTTCTTTTCTCCTATCCCCTTTATCATATTACAACCATTTGCAATAAGCTATAGTAATGCAGGGTTGTTGATAACTGAAAAGATATAGCTCCCGGATCAGATAATGCTAGCTTTCAATGTTTAAACTCACGTAAAAACAACATTTAACTTTTTTATATCAAGCCTGCTTAAGATAATGATTTTTTTTTTAGAAGCTCTGATTTAATTTCATTCACAAAAGAAAAGCTAAAGCTCAGGATATGATGAGAATCAGAATCAATAAGCCAAATCAAAATTATTCCCAACTCTGATTAAGCCTTTTCCACATATACATACAATTATACAGTCATCAACCTGCCTCATCTTGCCTGAATCCATCCCAGTCACTGCAGCATCATCATCTGCTCTGTAGTGCAGTTTGGTCATTCAGGAGTCTGTTTCTCACAATATAAAGTGGCTCACAGTAACATTACATCTGTTTGGGTCAACTTTAATGACATATGCATTATATTGTTTATTTTTATTCTTATCATTAGTCTATTTTTCTGTCATTGAATTGAGAATCTATTTTAACTTTTATCAAATCTCCCCACTTTGTTTAATCCAAATCGACGGGACACTTTACCATATCAATACTGCTTTGTTTCTCTTATTTACTTTTTTTTTGTTCTTACTCCACCTACCAGCTTCTTTTATTTTTGTGTCTAACTCACAGACACAATAGTAAACATATATTGCGACACATGTACTCTACTGTAAGTTGAATAATGTTAAGTTTTTTTCCTGTTTTTCTTTTTTTTCCTTAATCTTCTCTTCTTAAATCTACGTTTGATTTATCTCAACATGTTTCTTGTGTTTCTCGGTCAGGTAAGTAGCTTGTGTGACTACAGGGTTTTTTTTCTTATTGTGCAATTATTTCATTGAGCTTAGTCAGCAACAAAGCTAGCCTTATTCACCAAACAGATCGCTTGTACAAAGGATCTGACTTAAACACCCAGTAAGCGTGCATTTGATTACATATTGTAGGCTTACACACACTTCACACAATACAGAAAACCATAAAAATCAGTGGTGTGCAAAGGCTACGTACGGGTGGGGGATGATGATGAAAAAGGGGCACCTCTCTTGAATGCAAGTATATTTTTAGGTTGATTTTTTTGCCCTTAATGGGCGTGTTTTAGGCTCCTTAACTGCAGATCAAGCATATTTTTGCCTGTTTTCTGACCTTTGTCGAATGCAGACTTTGCAGGTTTATAGTTTATTTATTCTACTGTCCCGGGTAATGCTTGATTGATGCTGCATAATATTTCCGGATTAATCGTATTGTCTGTAAAACGAGCCCAAGGTTGCATATTCAAATCTCTTGACCGCCAGTCCAAGATATTCAGTTTACGATCATATACGACTAAGAAACACACACAACAGTGTTCCAAGTTTCACAATTCAGTTTAAGCTACAAATGAAAAATCTATTCAATAATTTCCAATTCTTAATTTAGAAATTTTACTTAATTATGTTTGTCTTGTAACTATAATGTAACTGACTGTTGGAATGGTAGAAAACAATATTTGAAAGTCATAGTCAAAGAGAGAGTTTTAAATTAGCTTAACTTGCAAAATCACTGGTATCCTCCTTTTAAGATAACTGGATGATATTTGGGGGGGATTCGAAGGACATTTGAGCCAATCGCAGGGGCTAATCAGTGCACTAGGAGAGATCAAAAGGGCACGTTGGCTGAACAGAATGGAAGGCAAAAAAGACACTTCAGCTTTTTACATCAAGAAGGGCAGTGGAGGTCGCTCCCCTACGCCCTCTTTGCACATCACTGCACAAACCAGTCTAAGAGACAGTAGCAACTACATAACCACTTACTCATTCAGACTATACTTATGTACATAGCAGCAGCAGCCTTGGTTTCAGTGCAGTACAGCAGCCTGTGAAGTGACTTGAAAGTGGAGTGTATGTATTCTTTAGGATTAGGACAAGGCCAGTTTTTCTTACAGTTAACAAGATGGAGTGGCTGCCAATATCAGAAAGCTTTGAGCTAGAGTAGGTCAGAACTTTTGTTTTTTAAACGACAAATATTTCACCCAAATGATGTCAGTATAACATCGACAGTATGCCTTCAGTGAAAACACATTCTCATAATTTCTCTCTGTTCTCTCCTTACCTGTACTCTCAGTATTTTTCTTGATCTCACTATTTTTTGAGGTAATTGTCTTTGTGTGGTGACCACTTTTGAGTATCAATTATAGAGCTTTGTACACATATACGTTACGTATTTAAAGACAAAACTAATGTCAAAGATAGTGTTTTTAGTGTTTATGTGTCCTGGTACTTTGTCCTTATCTACCCCTGTAGATGCAGATGGATCAGATCCCCCGCAGTGCTGTTTCCTCTCGTGCTGTTTCTGTGTTGTGGCATTTTGTTTTGTTTTATCCTTAAATGTCTTTAATATCTTATTCCCTAAAATATCTATGAAATATATTGGCTGGGCAGTACTGTTTTTGTTGCTGCTTTAAGAAGATAAAACAAAATATAACAGGAAAAACGTTTAGATTAAAACTGAATATCAGTTTTCTAAGTTTTACTTTTCAGATATGTAGCATTTTGAATACTGTTAAGAAGGTGAAGTTGCCACATAATTAATCATAGTTTTCCAGTTGCATATATAAAAGCAATGGTGCTTCATTGACCATGTATGTGTCATTTTTAGAACCTTTATTACATCTGTTGGATCCACTAACACTATTTTGATGTTCTCTGCTTTATGTCATGATGGAATTTTCTTTAAAGTGCATTTTAATCCATATAATGTGCCTTATCATGGTTTTATTGTTGTCTCAACACATATACTGAGTTTACCCTTCAAGTGCACAGTTTGTTCCCTGCAACCTGTAGATGAATTCCTGTAACTGTGGTATATTATTAAATTAAATCCTAACTTTACATTGTATCTCATTTGAAAGTTGAAAATCTACTGAATTTACTGAAAGAATAGTATAAAACCTCCCTTTGGTTTGCAGGTTTAATTTGCAGTTTGCAAAGTTTAGTTGACACCTTATCTGCATCTACCATGTTTGTTGTCAGTTAACAACCAGCCAGAAGAGCCTGATATTAATGTGAGAATATAGTAGAAGCTATGGATTTGTTGTGTCGGCTTACCTTTTGTCATGATTATTGACCAATAAAATTTGATTGGGAATACAGTGTTAGGGTTGGGACAATTTTCATAATAACCTCTAGCTACCTTCATAGCCTCCTCTTTAGCCAAGCTTTATTTAAAAACTGATAGAACAGCATCCTAGTCATGGAACATACAATAGAAGCCTTTTAGATTAAAATAGAACCCTATTAAAATCCATTGTAGCTCCCCTGGTGATGACGAGTCCAAATTTGTTTAAGGTTTTTAAGGTAATAGATTCCCCAGCTCATCGAACAACCTGACAGTCTGTTTGTTGATGAAGGGGTTTTATGTTTAGGTGAAAAAGATTTGACTGGGCAGTAAAGGTTCTCCTGGGAAGGTCAAAGGTCAGCAGGGACAGTACTGGCTGTTGAAGTCAGTGCCTTGCTTTTGCAGATCAAGAGGTTGCCTTAAAAATGCCCATTTGGCTTTTCAGTGATGTGAAGTGAGGCTGAAGCTGTTAAATGAAGGTTACAAGCTGAATTTTGTGAATTTGTAAAAACAAACAGAACATACTCCCTTCAGCATTTTAATAATTTATGACTTGATCATTTAGATAGTTTAAATTAAAGCTGTTCATAGGAGAGATTCCAATAAAATAAGACCCAGAAAAACCCATGAAAGACAGTGCCACACTAGTTTTAACACAGAAGCTTAAAAAAATTATTGTTATTTTCATTGTTTTGGCCCTTAATTCTACCACACAATCCCATTTTCGGACCACCTTATTTGCGACATAAATGGAGTGCAACATGATAATTGTACTCTACATGTGTAGAGTAAGGGTTCTAACCAAATCTGCAATTTATGTATTTTAGAGTGCTACTTTTCTGGAAGTGAAAGTACCTGGACTCTTTCACTCCCAGTGAAAGTGGAGACTATATTAGAGTCAATATCTATGAAGATTGAATGCCGATTGTAAAAAAAAAAAAAAAAAAATTCACCAGGCACAAGTCACCTGATGTTTAATAGCACTGGAGATGGACATTATCCTGAGAGGAGATATGAAAATATGTATTGTCGAGTTGAGAGAGAGAGAGAGAGAGAGAGAGAGAGAGAGATCCTGCTCAGCCTGCCCACTGATGCATATCTCTCAACTCCTCCACTGGACAGATCGCTCATCCGTTTCTACTCTCACTTTGCTTTATTTTAAGACTCAAAAGCCACCTTACAGAATGCTCATAAAGTGTTTATAAATCATTACAATTATTGTCCCAGCACTAAATTAATTTTTGGGGACCAAAGAAGTTTTAGGACATTAAATGTTCATGCACAAGGAAAAAGAACAGCACCTCAGATGGAATTTTTTTCAACTGCAGAGATCTGAACTAAATTGTGTTAATGTATGTGGATAGAGTTGGCTAAATGGAAGTCGATTTAAAAATAAAAATCTAGGCAGAGGGGAAGTCCCACCCCCTTTTAAGATAGCTTCTGCTCCACTAGCTTTGGCCAGACAATTTTAAAATTGGTAAAAAATTAAAAATGTATACACTTAGTAATATTGTTAATAGATATTGATATAACTTAGAATTTAGATGGAAAACCCCAGGAATAGGTGTCAGCTTTTCAGAAAGTATAGATTCCGAGAGAATCCATTAAGAAGCCAACGCTAGTAACACAGATGCTAAGCTAAAATGGGCGGGGCTTCAGCTATTTAAACCCTAGAAGACTTATCACCAGCCCTAGTGCTCAACATACTGTGCTGCTTGAAGGGTTTCCCCAAAACAAAAGGTTTCAGGAGGTAATGCACTCATTCATTGCACTTCTTCTTTAAAGACAATATCAGCATTTTGTCTTGTGTAACAACTGGGTTTTTGTTTTTCTTCATGGGATCCATGTTCAGCTTCTTGTATTCTGTTTTTGTTAATGTCATACAATACAGTTATATTAGCTGATTCTGCATTTTTTTTAAATATGCTAAAAATTCATATTGATCTTATTATTATCATATATTGTTATCATTGTTATTACTATATGGGGAATTTAACCTGATAAGAAGTTTGTGTTTCTGCACTGATATCTTATTATTAAAGCATACTGATCTTACCTTCCCTTATCGGTTTCATGCGTGGTTTATTGTAGTTAAGTATCAATGATTTCCATTATAAGTCAAAGGTTTCCAGCAAAATAAACATATAGACTATTAACAGTGAAATATACTCAAGTAGGAAAAGTTAAACGTTTAAGTATTGAAAAACCCAGCAGGTTATTTGACAACACTAAAGGCGTTTCAGCCAAATGGTATACAACTTGTAATAAATAAATGTATAATGTATAATTGATCAACATCAATTTACAACATTTAAATTTCTCCCAAGATTATGGGTATATAATAAATAACAGAAGTACCAGTACAGAGCCCTGTGGCAACCCCTTCATAAATTCTAGTATTGCAATAAATTGCTGCAGTTGGGTAAACTTGGATCAATTTGTCCCATTTT
>NW_023339751.1:20826310-20827015 GCF_004916995.1 Morone saxatilis | reverse complement strand
TTTTTTTTTGTCATTGAATGTAGGAGTACAGACCAATATTTTCCTAATTTACTGAGCTGGTGCACTTCTCATCCTGTACTTTGAATTTGACAACCTGAGAATGAGACTCAGCAATCAGCTATCTTTCTCCAAGAATGACTGACCCCACCGTTAACATATTACTCTGACGGGTGAGAGTTTGCACAAGCAGCTCAGTGTTTGAGTTGTTCTTCAGCCAACACTGTGTTCAGTTAAAGACCATTTAGCAGTTCCAAACACGCTAATTAATCAAGTCTGTACCACCAGCCTGTTCTGTGGTTTTGGTTCCGCCCTATTACACTCTACATTTCACGTTTTTTTCTCCACATCTTTCTCTGCTTGTATGCCTATCTATATGAAGACCAATTTGAGTTTCAGGCGTTTGGGAAAGTGAGGACATTTTGTCTGACCTTCATTTCTTCAAAAGGCTTTTTGAATTGAAGGTCCACACAGGTGTAGAAGTTCAAACTTGTGTGTTACCTACCTACTGTTTCTTTCCTTATATTCATTCCAATACCAACAATTTAAAAACAGCCATAAAAGGAGAAAAAACTGTCAATCTTTTTTAGTTGTGAGGAGCTTAGTAAAACAATTTAATGAAATAACCAAGTACATTTTGTTGGGATCCAAGGATACCTTTAAATATGAACTTGTTAATTTAAAGTGTTTAACTGAAACACAAAGGGA
>NW_023339751.1:20819182-20826210 GCF_004916995.1 Morone saxatilis | reverse complement strand
ACCCCTCTAACACCCTACGTCGTACAGCCTGACAATTTACTCAAGTATCGTACTCTTGTGATATACTGGTCCTTTATTTGAGTATTGTGTAAAACATATTTTTATATTTTAATTTATTACTGCACTACACAAAAGATGAAAACACTGTTAGCCTTTTAGATTGTTTTACATGTGAAACATACAGTACAATAGGCTCATAAAGCATGATCAATTCTCAGAGTTTAAATTAGTTAAGTGTATGTGGAATTGGTAGAGTTGCTGCAATTTTAACAAAAATTATATTAAGGCCATGATCAAACATACAGTGAGCCCACAGCTGTAGGCATCCCTGGGATCAGAAGCAGCTATAAAAAAAAAACTAAATAAATAACATAAAATAACATAAATTTTATTATGTATTTATTTCACAAACTCTAATTATGAGAGCTAAATACAATAGCACATTTAAAGATAATTTTACTATTTTTTGGACATTTTAAAGACCGGAAGGCCCTATCTAGAGCCAGTGTTTGGTTTGTCCATCCTGGGCTACTGTAGAAACATGGCAGACTCCATGGAAGAGGACCTGCTCCCCCTGTACATAAAAACGTCTCATTCTAAAGTGACAAAAACACAATTCTTATATATATATTATACACGAATGAAAACAGACTTTATATTAGATATTATATTCCATTTCTGCCAATAGATTCTCCTAAATGTTACACACTGGACCTTTAAGGGATAATTTACTTCCCTGGAGGCTTACCTGAACTTCATCTGTAATTGATAAATGCTCAAACCTGAACATAACCCAAACCTCAATGAAACAACAGATGTTTAAAGCTTTAAAGCCTGAATTCAGCTGCCGTAAAAACAAAATTATATTCAATTTCTGCCAATATATCATCCTAAATGTTACATGTTACAGACTGGAGCTTTGGCACTTTAGACTTCAGGGGAGACTGAGACTGACGTTAGAAGCCAAGTTCATATTAATGATGTGTGAACATAATGGCCTCAAGTCAACTGTGATTGATTGAGAGCTTTAATGTTGTTTTTTTAAAATAAGGTACAGTATATGTAGCAGTTTTAAACTTGTATCTGACCCTCAAATCGGATCTGTTGTGGATCTTTGTAACCTTCTGTCACACTGTCAGAATCATGGCATCGATGTGAGCAAAAGCAAAGGAAAAGAAAAGTAACGCCAAGAAGTCACATTTTTCCTCACTCTCTAAATGTTTGCCAGCGATTAAAAAGCTTTTTGATGAGTCTGGTCTGCTTCCCTGTTGCATGGAAAACATATTTCAAAGCTTTTACTCCACCTTCGTATTGTGCTTGATGTTTTTGTTTTGGATTGTGACGCACATCCTTTATTTGACTTGGACAGAAAGACGGATAGGCACAAACAGGCCAAACCGGCACAGAAAGAAAGGACTCATTGTTTACTACCTTTGGTCTGCTCACAGTACTGGTCATTTTGGTGTTTTCAGGATACAACTTGAAATGTGGATACAAAACACAAAGCTTTAGCAAACCAGGATCATTCGCAAGTTAAGAGACTATAGGTATCGCCAACTTTCAGGTAGACGGAAACAATTAGAATTGTAATGGGAGCTTTCTGAAAAGGGCCCTAACCTACTTCCCACCACCAGCACTAACAAAAGCAGACGGATGTACATATACGGTATGTTCTGTATTTGCATGAGAAGTTATCAGCGATCTGTCATCATAATGCTCCAAGTACGAAGTGAGAAAAGCCTACTACTATAAAACTTTGTCTTTGTTTTGCTCTACATTTACACTGTCAGCCTGTGGTGTTTTTGCATGTGTAAGTAGAAAAGACAAAACTATCAAATAAGTCCATGTCCAGTCCATGAAAGCTGGAGACATTAGCTCACATACTTTATATTTCTGTGCCACTATCACCAAACAAACCAGCTCAGTATATTAATGCTGCTGGTCAGTAAAGAGATGCACACCAGTTAATTTCCTTTTATGAGCATCTCTTGATGCACTACCACCATTTATACATGGTGTGTACTTAACAGTATGAACTGGTTTTATTTGGCTGGATCAAAAGCAATTTTTTCCCCCCAAATCAGATTTCATTCAATTATAAAGAATAATAGAACAAGGCACCTCATCACTTCTGGTTAAACCGGATCCCAACACTGTGAATGATGGGAAAAGCAGGGGAAAAGCTGGTAGAAGGTGTGGTAGTTTATAGTCGGGTGCCAACAGATTCTGATGGATCCTGTGGTCTTTTTATAAGCGAAAATACAAAAAACCATATGACTTTTTGTGTGGGGTTTTTGTGTTTCTTCCTTCCTCTGCAGGAAGACAGAAACCAAAACTTTATGGACACAAAAAACAGACACACACACACACACACACACTCCTTCAATCTCTTTGTTCTAGCTGATTCAGAGCCTTTTGTTTCCTTCAGGTAGGGAGTCATGAAAACATGGTGGAGGTAAAATGGGAGGAACCGGCGTCTCAGGCCGACCAGCTTCCTCTTGGTTCAGGTTTTCAAGACAAGACTTTATTCAGTGTCTGCTGCAGAACAATTCATGCTGCACCAAAACCTTCTGACATCTCCCAGCCTCCCAGTCTCTGTGGCAACAACCTCTGCTTGTGCTTAATATATTATATAACTAATCCATTTTTATTTTATTTTGAAAGCCGTTACACATCTAATGTGCAGACTTCTAAATTGCAAACATTGAGAGGCAACATCATACTCTGCGTACTCCTGATTAAATTAAATGTGTTACACAAGACTGAACTTCAGTTCAGTAGGTATGCATCAACAGGTCTAATTTGGACATTATGTCATCATTTATCATAATCATTCATAGTGTGGACATCTGCTCAAGATCTATTATGCAACATAATGTCAAACTTCTGCACATGCAAACACAAACTGTAGTCTGGCTGGAACAATGTGTAAAACTGGCAGCAGCATCTGAATAATGAAAAAAACAAGAAACTGTATTCAAAGAGATTCTGTCTCGTTAACTCCACATAATCAGTTCAATAAGTTCACTGCTTTCTATATTTGTTAATGGAAGTATTTACATTGCCAGCAGTATGCACATGCCCTTTCTAATGAGTCGGTTCAGCTGCCCTTAATCAAAGCCATTTCCAACAGGTGCATAAAATCGAGCCATCCATCTTCACATTGCACAA
The DNA here is from genome assembly GCF_004916995.1 of Morone saxatilis. Taxonomy (NCBI): domain Eukaryota; kingdom Metazoa; phylum Chordata; class Actinopteri; family Moronidae; genus Morone; species Morone saxatilis. Next base: position 20,823,039 of record NW_023339751.1, on the reverse strand, counting down.
TTTCAGTAGAATCAGTCAAAGAATCTCTCAACTTTGGTATTTTATTGTTGTCATGCATTTTTGGTTTCTGCTGTTTCTTAATATATTATCCATTCCTCTGCGCAGTTACAGTCTAGTGCATGTGAAACCATTTTGAAATTCATGACTATCAATACATTGCAGGAAAATTATGAGCTTCTTCGAGCTTGAAATAGGCCCATAAAACACCCACTGTGTTACTACTGAGAAATAACATAGAGCCAGCTGAGCGACAGAAACAGAAAAAAGCTTCTCTGCTGTATCACGCTGTGAGCTGACCCAGTCTTTTCTCTGTCAAAACTCTGTCCACTCATATGTCCGTCTGTCCTTTGGGACCACAGCATGTCTCAGGACGATTGTCCAATAAGATAATCTAGGGATAGTTTGTTTATGCTCTGGTCCAATCCCAGGACATTGAGCTGATCCGACTGGGACTGATCCCCCGACGCAGCTCAAATCTCACTCTAAACAAACATCCAGTTTCCCATGTTAGAATCCGAGTCGTTTGGATTTTAAAATATAAGTGTTTAGTCTTAATATACAGTATACTGTGCTTTATCTGATTGACATAAAGGCCATTGGTTCAGCGTGACTGTCAGAATTGTCTTGTCTTAAAATATTTAGCAGTGCATTTGGCCAAAAATTGTTTGCAAATGGCACACAAGAAATGTCAAAATGTAATGAATAGATAGAAATTTGCTGAGCACATTTATGCTCCCCAGGATTAACTCTTTTTATTTGAATACTCCAGTTGAACAATGAAAAGGGAGAGACTGGAGGTTTGCATTCAACGGTGGTAGGGACTAGGGAAGGGCATTTTAAGTAATTTACATATTCGAGTACTCACATTGAATTGTTATCGATATGCTGAATAGATACGTCCAAACGGGTACTTGAGTACTCATGCACAACCTCCTCCTCACTATGGTAGGGTTGAGTTTTTGTTTCATGACCTAGCAACAGACAGCGATCAAAACAAACACAACAATCGCTGGCAAATGAGACATAAACGCCACCAAGTCCCCTTCCTGATGGGAGGCCTTCTGAGAGAATCTGATTGTGTCCGCCCTATTTATATAAGTATAGTATAAGACAAAAAACAAACAGCACCACAAACTACAGCTATTGACCATAAAGTTGAATCAGCACCTTTCTTTGTTTCTTATTTTGTTTTTTTCATATTTTTCATTATTTTAGCCTTTCTCAGCAGTTTGATTGATAGAACTCATTTAGAATATGAATCTGTTCACCATAACTATGCTGAAAAATGTATCTACAAAATGGGGGCCTGAAAGAAACGTGTAGTCCTGCGAACCACAGGACTACAAGGTAAACACAACTTGAAAGTCGCAGAATAAGTCCTCATCTGTCCAATGCTGCATTCATGCTTCTGCAACATCTCTGTGGCTCTGAACAGAGAACAGGATTATGGTTACTGCATATCAAACAAGCTGACTGGTTATACTGTCATGGTTTCTTTTCTTAGTTTATTCATTGATTCATTCATTATGACTTATTATTTGTTCATTCATGTTCTAACTCTGCTGTAATTTCAGACTGAGCCAGTCCCTTCAGCCAGTGTGCTGATTAAAGGATCACCCCCCCACCTCCACACTCACCTGTTTGTCATTCCTTCATTAGCTCCCTACTATATATACTGGTTTATCTCCACTAGTTCTCTGCCAGATTGTCTTTGTGCCATGTGCCTTGTGCTTAAATGCTAGTTTTAACCGATCTGTTTGTTTTTTTTATCAAGTGGATTCTGCCTTAGCCCCTTTTGGACCTTGTCTCCCTGTCTGGATTTTTGTATCTTTGTACATTTCCCAGCAGTGGCAGGGCTGATTAGACTGACTAGAGCATCTTTAAGGGGTGACTGGGTGCCGCAGTTCAGGAAGACGGCCTTTGGTCAATCATCTGTCTTGGTGAAAGTAGTGAGGATGAGGAATTCCCTACCCACAAACATTAAAGATTCAGGACGCTTTGCAGTGTATGAAATGAACCTCAAGCTTGGGCTGAAGTCACCACCAATAATTGCTTAGTATTTATTGTCAAATTGAAATTTATTATTTCACATTGATGGCCTTTTATGTATTGTCCTGTTTTATGTATTTTGCAACAGTTGTGTGGTTATTTTTCTTGTCTGCCTGCCCAGAGACAACAGATGCAAATGAGCTGTTAGCTAACTCTGGTGCAATTAATTTTTAATTGTGTGCTGTCCTTGTAAAAATATATAATAAAAAAAAATTAACTAACTTTTACCTTCACCTCCTGAGTTTGGGTTCTGTTTGAACTGATAAAACTTCCTTCTAGAGACAACATTTGAAACAGAACAGTGGAACTGAACTGGATGTTCAGATCAGTACAAGAATAGAAGAACACTTCCATGCGAATGTCATCAATGAATAACTGTCCACATTTTCATGCGTGCAGACAAATAAGCAACAACTTCCATCTTTACTTCTGACATAACCTCTGAATAGTTTGTTGCTCCTCCATCTGGGCAAACTGCCATTCACAAGAACAACACCAGACCTTTACGAATCAGTCAACATCATTTGAGATGTGGGCTAAACTGGAACCGGAGTACTTTTGCCCTTCTGTGCAACACAATGGATAGCTTACATCATATAAGTATTGACAAACTGATTGTCCTGTGTCTTTGTTTTTTCTGTGGGAATTCATCTAGAAATACAAAACTTGCCTCTCCAGCCCAGAATTGTGTTTTCAGCAATTGTTCTGACCTGGGAAGCACGGAGACAAAGAGCTTATACAATAATTACTCAAACCTCCTCACTGTTTGACCCCTTTAGAGCCCAGTTTGGCTTGTTCAGGAAAAGAGCCAAAAATAAGCCTTTTGATGGGATGAGGGTCAGTAAGGATTCACTATTAATAAATACAAAAACACCCACAGAGGATATGACATTCTTCACAGATAGCAAATAAACAAATTCTTTCCAATAATGTAATTACGGGTCAGTATATACAGAGATAGATGGACCAGTTTATTTTTTCCTGTTCCTCAGTCATGTATGTGGGCTGGATAATTGTGGGACAAGAATGGTCTCAGTTGCGAGTTACAGACCCTAAAGATGAGACTTTTACAATACGTTCATATTCATTGCCTACATAAGAACTGAATTTCAGTTGACAAGTGGAATACTCTTTCAGGGTTTATTTTGTATTATTTAGTTTAATCTAAAAAAATATTCTAACTTTTTATCTATAAATTTGTCTCTTTTTTTTTTACTCTTTATTTAAAATGTTTCTTTGTTCACTTAAACCAACTGATTTTTGGCCACTTGGGGGCAGCATTTTTTTTAAATGAACTTATGTCTTATGTAAAACACGAGTTATCTTGTTGCTGTACTAATAAACTTGCCTGACCTTGTGAACACAATATTGGAATATTATCACCTTTTAAGTTGATATGGTTAGCAAACAGTTGCATCTTTACAGATCCAGCAGATACAGAGCAATATTATCATTTATTTGTAGTGGCGTTTGTGTTGACCTGATGAATGAAAGTCCAATATTCACTCTTTAGCTCTGTTTTTGAACTCCTCAACAGAATATCTGGCTCTTTAGCAGCTGAAAGCTCCTACCGGCTAGTCTCTAACTGTGTCTGCTGTTTGCTGCTGAGCAAAAACAAAAACGATGCTATGAGAGAGGTGAGAATAAACAATAAACGGTAAATTTGGGGCTGAACAGCAGCTTAACAGTGAGTTGACACATAATATAAAGCTTTGTAAATCTGGGTGGATCTGTAAATTCAGCGAATATTCTTCAGTATGTTCATCACTACTGTTAACGACCCTGCTCGGAAGGGGAAAGGGAAGCAA
>NW_023339751.1:20812971-20819157 GCF_004916995.1 Morone saxatilis | reverse complement strand
GGGTTTGTTGGTGAAGAGCAAGGAGGTTTTTCAACCCCCTTTTAAGTTTTCTTTTTTTACTGAGTATTGTATGATCCATCTGTTGTTATATTAGTTATTTTATAGTTTAAAGTCCCCGTTTAGTGTTTTGTGTGTTTTTTTCCCGTGTGCTCGTCGGTGAGGCATGGCGTCCCTCTGAGACGCCCACCTGTGCACTGAGACAGGGAGTGAGGCTGGTGCCCCCACCCAGCTCGGCACCGTAGAGCAGGTGTTGGCTAGCTGTGGGGAAGCAGATAGGCCACGGAACCATCCTTTATGCCCCGCATGAATAAAGCGCTCGCTGGTGTTTCCTGACCAAACCAGGAGCTGTGTAAGTGACTCATCGAGAGTGGTTTTTTTTAGATGAGGAGTTCTTCCAATTTCGCCCCACTAGCCTGTGCCTCTACCCCCGGATACTGTGGTCCGGCGTTCCCCATTCATCCCGAGCGAAGCCCCGCTGGGAACGAGGAGCCCTGAACGTTCGGTAAGTTTGCGAGTGGTTTCCCGTACCTGTTGCTTTGGGGATCGCAAAGATGATATTAGCATGTTCAGTCTCTGCGGAGACCAAGTTTTTAGATGTTCTGGACTCGTCAACTCCCAGACACTGGATGTGTCGCTTCCGTGTTCGAAGAAGAAGAAGAAGAAAAAGAGGAAGAAGAGGAAGAAAAGGAAGACCCCTGACTAAGTGACATATTTTATGGATATTTCATATTATATACCTGATCAACTGTACAATGAACCCAAATAGTGAACACAATAACTGCAGGACAGGAAAACCCCTTTATAACAGGGAAGGAAAATGCAATGTAAAATAATTCGGTATCATAGAACTGTTCCATTCAGAACCTGGAGTTGTGAATGGAAATAAACATCAGAGGTCAGGAAATATCAATTATACAGCAGGCACCATTATACTTAATACTGCAAAAGAGAGTTCATTTCTTGACACTAATGATTTTATTCATGGTTAAGAGATTATTTATTAATGCTTTATACAGTTGGCAGGCTGTGTGCTTTGATTCTTTATACGCAGCCATAAAGACTATAGTTATCTATATTAGTAAGTCAGTCATAAATAGTTATTGACTCAGATTCCTACAGAGCATCAGGGTTCAGGGTTCTATTTTAAAACATTTTGTGTGTAAAATTATTAGCACACGTAGATCATAACAGGGCTGCACACTCCAGCGGGATGAAAAAGGTGACTGGGTTAGACCTGTTACATTGGATTTCATTTGTTCTGAGTTGATTTTGCTGCAGTGCTTGAAGAAAAGTCAATAGGTATTTTGATGACTTGCTGGAACTAACACCTGTGCTATCTTACATATCCACCAGAGGTCGCCACCTGCTTCTAACTGAGGGCTGAGTTTCTGCTGCTGCCTGCAATCAGCTACCCATCCTACCATGCTCAATGAACTTGTCACTTGACTCACTTGGACCTTGTCTCAAGGAACCAGAGACCCCCCTGTCTCACAGACCACACAACACACCCACTTTAATACACACCCACTTCATTCCATGACACATGGCTTGAGATTACTTGTTAGATTAACGTACCTATTTAAACCCAAACCATGATCTTTCCCTAAACTCAGTAGTTAATGTGCCTAAAACTAACCAAACTTTGACTATTTTGTCATGTAGTAGGCATGTCCTGTATTACTGTGCACAGGTAGACCAGCTTGTACAGTTTGGTGGGTGCATTAGAGGCTGTGACAATGTGACAAATCATGACCAATTACAATTACTGCTTTCATACCCATTTCCACCTCCAACATGGTTTATTTACTGTAGAAACTGTGCAGAATAATTAATCACAATGATGTGTTTGATGTGAACATAAGCACAAGGTTCCTGTGATTATTAAACAGCAGTCTGTTGCTGTTTCACAAAATGTAACTAGCAGATTGCAGTGCTTAATTGTGGATTAATGGTGTGCAACATCACTCCACTTAGAGACATCTGATGGAACAAATACCTGCTGGCACAATGTGAGGATCAGAAGATATATGACATTTTCTTCTATATTTACTACTTTGGTGTGATTGCCAGTGTTTGCTTCATGGTGTGTATCGCCCTGGAAAGGTAGCTATCTGTCTATCCAGTAGTGGTGTAGCTACTTCTCGCTGGTCTGACCCATTGTATTACTATAGAATTCTGAAGTCCTCAAAGTGTTGCTCCATCTTGGTATTACAGGGTATTTGGTCATCGGGCCTTCCCGCTGTGGTACCGCTTCAGACAAACCATCAAGACAGAAAATTGGGAAAACGTGGTGTCTGTGGTCAAAACTAGGTTGTTCCTCGAGGCTACGGTCATATTGATCACTACATTACAGACCCTGATGATACTACACATTATGACAAAGAAATGTGATTAAACACTTATGATGTAACTTAGACAGTACCGTCAAAATACACGGATGCAATTCACAAGCATTGAATGCCATTTATTGAATGATTCTCACCAAAGTGATATAAAGATTGGATCTTTTTTTTTCCTTTTCTAAAATAATTCCTTTCTTGCAAGTAATTTTTCACAACTGATTAGTTATGATTGCAATTTTGAAGTTGCTTGTTTTGTTAATGCTTTTGAACGCTTGACATTTCTTATGTTGTAAAGTGAAAGTGTTTTATTTTGTACGGGAGGCGGTTCATAAAGTTGTACTGCTTTTGCAGAGATTGAACCGAGCTTGACGTGATCTTGCAAAATGTATATATTTTCCTAAATTGTAGTTAACTTTAATGTAGTGATAGTGTTTAGTTTATCCTTTGTTTATGTTACTGGTAGTTTAGGTTAGTGCTTACAGTTTTATAGCGCCCAGCCCCCACACTTAATGCTGATTTCACGCATCGTAGTTTTCTTATGTTGAGTTATTGTTAATAAATAACATATTTACTTCAATGGTTACTGTGTAGATCTCCCTTCTTTGTTATGCTCCTGAATGAGCTGGGCATAACACATTGAAGAATTTGCCGAAAGAACTGAAAAGCCAAAGGCTAACTGTTGTAATGTGAGCTATATAGGTAGGTAGGCTGAGGATTGTCTTATCTTAAAAAACAGCTAGCTTCTATGGAGCCTTGAAGTGGCCCTAGAGAGAAATTTTTGAGGCCATGTTTTACAATATTGAGCACTCAAAATGCATGAGACATACAAAGTACAATTCCATCCCTCCTTTTTGATTAATTCGTGGGCATAAGATACAGTTTGCTCCCTCTTATGCACCCTACTAATGTGTTAATTTTGCCTTAATAGTATAGATTTAGCCCATATTTCAGTGATGACGCACATATTGTAATGTAAGAGAGCCATGTGATCAAGGAGCAATATAATTTCTTTATAGCCATAGTGGTTCTCAACCTTTTAGAGTAAAGTAGTGGGCACTGTCCAATAAAAGAACTGAACCCAACCCTTTAGACTTGTGATTCTGACAGATCACCTGTGGTGGGCTAGTTTTTCAGACACAGCGCAGTACCCTCAGTCAGCCATTCCTTCAATACGCAGGATATGTTTATAGTGTGTGAGACATGATCCAACTTGCATTTCAAATAATTCCTAGTTATCTTAATTCCCAAAATTGCTATTTTTATCCATAACATTCAGCAAAACAATCTGATCTGTATATACATTTATATATTGTGCCCACAAATGAAATCAAAATAAATTAATTACATCTCGTGTGCATGTAAAAGCATTTTGAGCTCTCAATGTAGTAAAACGCTGCCATGATTTTTTCTCTCTCTGTGGTATAAAATATAATCCAGTAGGCTTAAGGCAAGTAGATTATGTATCTGTTTACAGTCAGATTTATATTTATTCATTGTGCAGAATCTTTTGTCTAAATTGATGTATGAATGAGGTACAATGGGGAGTGTAACCCTTCTTGCTTTACATGCACTTTACATACTTAAAATCGAGAAAGACAAAACAAGAAGCTGCTGCAAAAGATCACTGACGTCATCTGTTTATTGTTTAGGAAAATCTGCAACACTTTGAAGCTGCCATCAAGCTCTTAACTGTGTGTTCAGGGTGCTTTTATGCTGTTTGTATTATAAATTAAAGGCTATGCATGTCTTTAACCATGTGTTACCAAGTTTGATTGTTAGAAAATCAGTTATGTTTCTTTTCAGATTCTAACTTGACCCCTCGTGACAATATTCACATACATTATTTGACTGCATGCTGTTTATAAGACTATACTGTAAATTAACAAGTGACAATGTGGCAGAAACGTGGGGGAAAAAGTGCAGAGCAGCTCTTTTCAAGATGAAAGTGAGGAGATAAATCTGACACATCTGTAAGGTTGCGAGAAAAGGAGAAAAAAATAGCAGTATAGAAAAATGATGTAAAGCTTATACAAATATCCCAGCCATTTTACCTTTGACCACCACCTTGAGGTCTGTATGAATATTACATATTTCTCTGTAGTGCTGTTTTTTGAGTGCAGTGTTTGTTCCTTTTTCTTTTTTATTTTACCACTACCAACAACAAACGAGGACACTGGTGTGTATTGATTTGTTCTTTTAATTGATAACTCAAGCATTCAGTCATGAACAAAGATCAAATTAATATCACTGCTGTTGTTTTTTAAACCGTTAAAACTCAACTTACATCACAATGAGTAGCTAAGGTATATGTTCATTGTTGGATGCTTTTGAAATAGTATCGTTCCTTAATTAACTTAACTAAGATTTTAACATTTTATTGTAAATATCTATTAATATATACACTATAATATGTCTTCTAAATAACAAGCAATAACAAACACATTTTAGTGTACAATTTACTCTTTTGTAAATAACAACACAGTTAAACACTTAACTCAAAAACTGACTCCAATCTATCTCGCTCAGCATCTTTATGTATAATGTCACCTTATAGGTTACATAGGGCAGCACAAATTCTCAGAATTTCCTCCATTTTTGGTGCCTGGTTGATTGACACAACCTGTGAAATAATTCTGTAGTGTTAGTGTTAGTCTGCATATAATCCGCTCCACATGAACTCTCACATTAGCAATCCTACTTGTCCTGGTGGGGTCTTCTTCAGAAGGCTGTGCCTCTCATTTAGTAAAGGTAGGTCTTTACTAAATTGCTATTACTAAATTTGTCTTTCAGATGTACAATTATTATATTTTGGGCATTAATAAGCCATTACTATATTTTACAAGTAAAACATTTTATCTGTTTACTAGGAAATAGCGTGGAAAGGTTATGTGCATTTTCAGTACAAATATCATATGAAGATAAGGATATCGACTATATCTTTATAGCAGGAAATGCATGTGACATTACAAGTACAATTTATTATCAGTTAAGAAGATGATGTAGATTAACAGGCAGTTAGGGTTAGGGCTATGTGTTACTGTGTGGACACAGTGGACAAAACAGCAGACAACGAACAGTACTGACCCACCAGAGTACCATTTTTGTTTTTTGATGTTTTATTCAACATTCCATTAGTGATGTATCCTGTTCCAGCACTAATGGAGCTTATTCGCTAACACTGTTTGGATGCAGAGGACAACACATTGGACGTTGGTGAACTCATAAAATTTAGGTTTGTAAATTACTTTTATCTCACTGTATGTATATGTAGAGATGATAAGAACTACAGACACTCATTGAAATGAATAAGCCTGAATATTTATATGAATATATGAATCTGAAAAGACACAAACAGTTTTTCATTTGATATGATTGTGGCTATACTAGGTATACTGTATTTGTATGAACTTGCACAATGCGCTTTAGTGAGATCACTTAACAATGTTAGGTACAAAACATGCTCCCTTTCTATAACCTGATCTCTCAAAGTACAGATTTCAGTGAAGAATGGAAGATTTCTACATTAACAACACCTTACTGGCCAAAAGCTATAATTACACCAACTCCGATGATGATAACAACGCTGTATTTATCAAAAATGTGATGACATGCATAATCATCGGTATCGGCGTTCCTTTGACCTTCTTGGCCATCTATGCTCTTTATTCTCAGGTATGTACATTATGATTTATTTATCTACAGTCATGTGTCTGTTGTGCAGTCTGTGTGTCTGTAAATGATCTTGATCTGGCTTGGGGGCTAGGTGGGAGGTGTTATTATGATGTTTTCATTTAAGTAATAATTTTATCCATAATTAAAATGTACATTAAGTTCATTTGACACA
>NW_023339751.1:20812329-20812899 GCF_004916995.1 Morone saxatilis | reverse complement strand
TGTGAATATCAACAAAATGTCACACTTTCACAAATAATGCTGTACAAACTTGATGCCGGTTTTGGAGGATGAAGCCTTCTGACCTTCAAAATGTTATTATACCGTTTTTCTTTCCCAATAAGATTCAGATACCTGAACTTGGCATATCAGCCTATAACAAGTACTGATCCGCTACATCTGCATTAAAAAAATAGTTATACCATATATATATTATGAAATGCTGTTAAGGAAATTATTTTTTATATATATAAAATATGAAACTTAATATATGAAATGAAAGTCTTGTCACGACCCGGCTCTGGAGCCGTGACAAAAAACGAAGAGATGCAGTTGAATGACAAATTTTAAGTAATTTATTTAAAAATAACAAACTAAATGCAACCAGAAAAAGAACTAAATAGAAGATGAGGTGTGTCAGTAACATCAGTAGTGAAAGTGTGTGTATGCATGAGTATGATGTATAATGAAAAGTAAATATTGGATGTTATTTTATTTCTTTTTTTTATTTATTTACACAGATTAGAATTACGACAAAGAAAAACACACAAAAAAACGACAAAGATAACAAAT
>NW_023339751.1:20809770-20812304 GCF_004916995.1 Morone saxatilis | reverse complement strand
AGGAGAAGTAATGCCAAAGGCCCATCTAGAGCCAGTGTTTGGTCTGTCTGTCTGGCTAATGTGGTGGTTCAACATGGTGACCTCTGTGGATAAAAACTCAATTCTAAGGTAATGAGGATGCAACAATTTTTCAATTACAGGTGATTGTACACTAATGAAACTACCTGTATATTCTTATTCAATGTCTGCCATAGATCTTCCTGAATGTTACACACTGGACCATTCTTAGCGCCTAATTGTGTCATTATTTTTCATCATTGGTTTTTAGCTTAATGTAGCCTATTGTTAATGGCATGTTTCTAGATAGACGGTTTTATTTGTGTGATCTCTTCTGAAATGCAAATGAAGTGAGGAAGAGAGGAACAAACAAATCCAGTTTGAAGGCTGAGCTGTATTTAAATGGATGCAACCTGCAACTTTACCTCTGCTGCTCTCTTTCTAACTCTCTCCACTGGTTGTGACGCCTTGTGCATTATTATATCACTTAATCTCCTTTTGGTTTCCAATGAAAATGTTGCTTCTTCATGTCTCAATCATTATTGTTAAGTTATGTTTTAAGAGTGATATCTTGAGTAATAGCCTAACAGTTTTTTCAAGTGGAACTGATCAGTGACCAAAGTCAATATTTTGTAGTTAAGATCACTGCTTTTCCCCCCCCTAATCTTGGTGATCTCAAAGAAATACCATTGTTTAACTCTGCATACTGAGCTCTTCCTCACATCATGCAGTCCAGGAGCTGACTGCACGATGAGCTGATGTTTTAGTAAATCAGATGCTGAATGCACAATGATTGACTTTAAACTCAATGAAAACAGCAGCACACATTTGCAAAATTCATTTATAGGTCTTCACAACACTTTGTCTCAGCCCCACAACATCTAGCCCAAGATTTATTTACAGGCAGAATGTATGACAGAAACATTACACAAGTAAATAAATCAATCTCAGTCTTAATGTACATACCTGAGAATAAAGAGCATAGATGGCCACGAGGGTAAAAAGAAGACTGATACAAATGATTATGTAAAAGATCACATCCAGGATGAAGTAAACCTCTTCGTTATCGTCATTGTTGGAAGTGATGTTGCTGTAATTATAGCTGAAATCTTCCATTCTTCAGAGTGAAACCTGTTGTTTAAGAGATCAGGTTATAGAAAGGGAGCATGCTTTTTAAATATCTACCTTAAAGTGTTCAGTGATATTACACAAGCTGTGAGGTGCAAGTTTACACAAATACAGTATACACACACAGATATATGTATATATATATATATATATATACCCACAATCATATCAGTTTTAGACAAAAAATTAACCTTTAAAACCTGCAAGAGCCCAACTGAATGAGTTCCCTACACCCACATCTGATGAGTTGTCCTCTGCATCTAACCAGTCTACAGTAAACATGGTCCTGTTAATCTACACCTCCTCTTGCAAGAAAGTAAGAAAAAAGTAGTCACAAAGTGCACAAATATGCATTACTGCCCCCCCCCCTGCTGGCAAAATAATGGCACAGGCAATAACTGAATCTGAAATCACACATCACATTTATTCATGTTTTGTTCATCATCCCACTATTACCAGCTCTGTCAAATATGGACAAGAAGCCTTTCCTTTACACTGGTGACTGTCTTTACAGCCATCTGACAGCAGCAGGTATCTTTTCCATCAGATGTCTTCAGCTGGAGTGATGTTGCTCATCGTTAATCCAAAATTTGGTTACATTTTGTGAAAGCATCAGACTGTTGTTAAATAAACACAGGAACCCTCTTGCTAATGTTTTCAATTTGATTAGATTTTTTACACAGTTTCTACTGTAAATCAACAGGTGTGTTGGAGACGGAAAGTGGGGGGAAAGTACCCTTGTGTACCACAGGCACCTCTGAAGCCTAGCGCACTCTGCCCTGGGGTGCACTGGAGGGGCGTCTTTGAGAAGACTAGTTGACAATCGCAACCGAGGTCTTGGTAAGGCTCACGCTGTAGAGAGCGAGCCATACAAGGATTGAGGTTTGCAAGGCAACCAGCTCCCTCTGCAGCCATATGAATTTGTGGGTTTGGTTGGAGGTGCTTTGCGGAGTGATACAAGAAAGACTCTGAAGGTTTTGCATTGTGTATGTAAATCTGACCACGGGTTACTTAAATACTAAAATTGTGGCAACAAAGTGACATGTAATATAATTGAATAGATTTTAAGTACTGAAACTTTAATTAAAAGTACTGAATAAATTAACTACATTCAAACAAAAAAATTAAGTACATGGTAATAAAAGTAACAAAAATATGAAGTAAATCCAAATCACTTTCATAAGGAAATTGATTTATATTTACTATTATCTCAATTCCAAATTATTTGGATTCACTAAATAAAATTAATTATATCAACTCATATTTTAGCACATTAATTCAACACATTCACACAGTTCAAGTTCAAATTTACAAACTTTTATTATCCCAGAGGGGAACTGTTCACAGTCCAAGAGTAACAGAGGAAAAGACAGCACAAAAAACAATACAATATTCTTATTTATCTGTAT
>NW_023339751.1:20806816-20809755 GCF_004916995.1 Morone saxatilis | reverse complement strand
TCTAAATTAATTGCTTGAATTTAATATTTAATTGGTGTCAGAAGACTTTGGTGGCATTCCTGTAACACAACAACCCAGAGCAGTAAGAACTTTCACTCTACCAAGATATTGATGATGTTGGAACCTCTGATGTCTAGAACATCTTGTCTTGATGCTGTAGATTTTCTTCCTTTGTACAGGAAGGTCCTGCGACACACGGTCTTCATCAGCATCCTGAAATAGCAAGAGCATTGTGTGTTTTAGCATGTATAACCAAACAAATCAAGCATTTTGTAACACTTTGTTTGCATATAGTGCTTACAATTCCTGATGATAAACAAAAGCTTTACACATTTACACAGAGGACAATGATTACTTACATGAATCAACCAACAAAACTGTATATGAATAATGACTGCCTTCTGTGATTTGACTTCCCCAAGACATACCAGGTGGTAGAGAGAGAGAAAGAAAGAGAGAGAGAAAACTATCTATAATTTAATGTATGTATTTAAACTTCAACTTACATTATACTCTTTTAAGACTTCATCTGTAGATTCCCCAAGGCACACCACTAAACACAGAATGACAACATCTCTGGTCAGGTTGGCTAGGAGAGCTTGGACCTGAAATGACAATGACTTTGGTCAGTGTTAAAAAACCTGTTGATTATGCTATTATTGTGATAATAGCTTATTACCAACCACCACCAACCATGCACATACCATTGCAGTTGAGGGTTTAGCTCCAATCAAACAACTGTGACTCGCTAGGACTACTTGACAAGTCTCAAACTTGTTGCTTTGTAGTGAGTGACAACATAACTCAGTGCCCAACTTTAAAGGGGGAACTTCGGCAGTTTTTACCCTAGTCTTGATCACTAGAGGCTCGCCTGAGTACTGTCGGATAGGAAAAGAAAACTGACGCCAGAATCTGTTTCCTAGCAAACTTGCGATGATCCCTGCAGCTATGGCCAGAGCTCCCAGTTAGTTATAATACACCTTCTTGGGGCATATTTCTAAAGAGTGGCCTTTTTGCTCTCTTAACAGACACAACATGTAATTAAACAGTGTCTGCTGGCAACATGATCAGGGCGCCTTCTAACCGTGACAACAACAGCTTGCCTTTTCAACTCATACGTTTGTGCAGAGACCGTACAAAAACAGTATGTCGGCGTACCTGCACTTTTCCATCGCCTCGCTTTCACCGAAAAGCCCAGAATAATCCGACCACGGAGCATACATGCCTTCCACGGCTAAAAAAAGTTTATTTCCCCCTCCAAAAATGTCCATGTCTTTCACACACTAAAACCTCTCCAGTTCTCACACCCTTCCTGACCTGCAACAAACAATTTCTTCTTCCGGTGCATTGTCCCTCCACAAAAGTGAAATCCCACGGGAACTTCAGCCGCTACACTTCAACAGGTAAGAACACAGAAGAAGAAGAACGCAAGAGAGTGGAGAATCGGGAGGAAAGAAAGTAATCCCTCCCCCCACTGGGAAAAAACGCAAAACCATTTTTTCTCCCAACAGTCTAGTCAACACACCGTTATTCTTACTCAAAAGCTTCTTCCCTGTGAACACCTCCGATCTCCACTCTTCTCTGGCTTCTTCTTTCTTACTCTCTTACCCCCAAGTCTCGCGAGCTGAAGTCCCGGTGGATTTGTCACTTGTCTGGAGGGAAAACGCAGAAGAAGAAATTGTGTTGCATAAATTCATAACTAAACTTGATCATGCCTCTTTATCAGTAAAATACAGACCTTAGAACACAACTGAATGCAAAGTCACCATATGAGACTGTTTGGCAAAGCAATTTTTATGTAATAAAACTCTTGTGTAACTCCTTTGTTGGTAATGTAGTGTAATTTTTAATAATTCAAGGCTATGCAAACATTGAAAACACCCAGAAAACATTAACAGAAACCAACGGCCTGGTACCCCTACAATATTAAGCATTATGCTTCATATCAGCTATTGAGGATCAATGAGAGATTTTGGAGAACTTAATTTCCATTTTTTAGAGGAAGAATAATCTTCACATTTTTTTCAAGAAAATAGCGATTTTTATTGATTTTCCAGAAAATGTACAATTTCTTATAAAAATGACATGAACTATAATATATGATTATATATCCATATTCGCCAAACCACCACAACAGCTGATCAAATGTACCTGGCTTCTGAATCACATCAAATCAATTAAAACTCCTATCGCTAAAATGTACCTATTTCTTATTTGTAACAACAAGTACCAAAAAAGCAGAAGAAATACAGTTTTGGATGGATATGAATACTTAATTCCAATATTGTTGTAGATGAATCTCTCATAACAACAGTGAAATAATAAAGATTTGAGGAATAATGACAGTGTGGCAGCTAATAATCCAAGCTCAGTTAATTACAAAATAATAATATGGTTTGCTTCTGTATATTTAAAGGATACAGATAATGATAGATGGTCACCAAACAGATAACAAACCAATAAGAAAATTTATTTAGTTTACATTTTGTTGAAGCCATCAACAGTCACATCAGAACAAGTAACGCAGCACCAGTTCTCGCCACAGCAGTCAAAAAATGCTCCTTTTTATCCTACAGTTAGCAAGTCTTATTTGGAAATCCCTATCAGTATGAATTTGTCGTCTCTTTCTCTTTGCCTTGCATTTCTCCTTTTGTTTTCCCTTTCTCTCTCTCCCTCTTTCTCTCCGTACATGAACCTGACTGGTGTAAATGTTGTCATCATGTCATGGTCTGAATGACCTGCTGATATCATTGCATGTCATTCTGCAACAACACATTCCAGAGGCCAAAAGCTTGTTTTATGGCCCCCTTTTCCCCAATTAAAAACATAGCAGAACTAACGGTTGCAAGAGGCATTTCAAGCATAACAAAGTATCGAAGACCAGAACATATTGCAGGTTCAAGGTGACAAGGTGACATTTCTTGTTTCTAATGGTCACC
>NW_023339751.1:20805167-20806716 GCF_004916995.1 Morone saxatilis | reverse complement strand
TAGTTGAAGCATCTTTGCAATGGCACCTTGGCCTTCCAAAGAACTTTGAACCGAGCGCTACTTTTCTTGTGTGCTTGACTGCACACATAGCCCACTGGTTAAGCGTCTTTTGTTGCAGGGTTACACCATTGAGGACCTTGAAGTTAGCATCTATTAGGTACCTTACATCACATACGGACACAACACACAACACACACACTGCACACAATAGACACAGTCACTATGTGGTACACAGTCCCAGATCTTGTTAAAGGATTACACCATCTTTATGAGATTGAAGAGAGCCGCTTGCATTCCGAGCGCTTGTTGGTTATCATCTATAGAGGAGTTTGGTTAACAGGCTGATTTCAGTTGAGGATGGACTTTTGTAGGTTTTAGTTGTTATGAAGCACAGGTAATTATGATAATAGTTCCTAAATGTGTATATGCTGACCAGGTCTGCATGCAACATTCAGATTCACTTATATAATAATTCACTAGCTCACCTTATCACACACGTACATACACTTGTGTAAGTGTTGAGGTAAAAAACATTAAATATGTTTATACATAATTTATTTTTATCTATTTATTTGTCCTGATTATATATATGAAAAACAGGAAGGACGAAAACTTGAAGGTGGGACGAAAAAAAATCTTATTGGATAACTAGGTGGTTGTCAGGTACTGAGCTTTAACCTAATGTTACATCCTCTCAACACACACACACACCATCACACAACACACACACTGCACGCATTCACATCATCAAGGTTTGGAGTTATAGAAGAAAAAACACTAACTAAGTGGGTATGGAGGGAATTATTTATATAAATCAAACACCGACCGATTACAGAACTTATAGGGCAATGACTAGTCATCATATCTTTCCACGTCGCGAGAAAACAGACAATTAAAGCGTGTAATGCTCAGTAGCCACGATGCATATTTTTGTTTCTTTAATGTATTTGCATTATATACAAAGAAAATGCCAGTCATTGTCAAATTGGGGCATGAAGTAGAGAGCCTAAACCAACCACTAGGGCCTAGTGCATCCCAAGAAATTTCAACAGTTACATCCTCCTTGAATATAATCATTGACCTAAAAGTCTATTATAAGGCCCTTTAGAAAGAGATGAATTTTCGTGGGGGAGTATCGTGAGAGTGCCTATAGGACCCTGTGGAGTGGGCCTATAACCTTTATGGCTTTTTTCCCCCTTAACATTACTTTACTTTTTTTACTTTAAGATTTCCCTGAAGCCAGACTTTTACACTTCTTAACTTGGGTCCTAGCCTGTAAAAAGCTTGAGTTGATACTTCAACTTCTACAAAAGTCTTTTTAAACCCTAGTATCTGTACTTCTACTTGGGTAATGAATGTGAATACTTTTGACACCTCTGCTGCTGTGGCTTACGCTGATGACATTACAGTAATTAAAAAGAATCAGACTGAGATGGATGTTAATGTTAACTAATCATTTAATCTCATATGAAAATGCATCTGGAGCTAAATTAAACCACAACAAAAATGAAGGAGTTTGGATCTGAGCAGAGAGAGACAGACAAAACAT
>NW_023339751.1:20800718-20805147 GCF_004916995.1 Morone saxatilis | reverse complement strand
AACATCTGCAACAGTGAATGTAGTGACAGAAACTGGGAAAACAAGAGGTAAAGAAATGGGAAAATAAAAGTACTAATTATAAATCAAGAGTAAATATTGTCAAAACCTTCATCCTATCCAAACTCCTTTTCTTAGCTAACATCTTTCCTCCGACCAACAAAACAATAATCCAACTCAACAAACAGTGTGTGAATCTAATCTGAGGAACAACCCGAGAGGTCACTAAAAGAGAACTAATATATAAAAGCAAAGAATATGGAGGTTGAGGGGCAATAGAGCTTGGTGACAAATTAAAAATATATTTTGTTAGAAATGTATCTTCAGCCATCAGCAGGAATGCTCTCTGGATAGGAGACATTTTAATGTGGAGGAAAAGAAGTGAAGTGGAAAAAAAGGACTGGTCCATATTATAAATTAATATATGGAGATTTTATCAATCAATACCAATACTTACACATAAACTGGGGAGGTTTACCCAACAACTCCTAACGAAAGCACAGAGGTGATAAATATTTTAAAAAGTAAAAATCTGTCTGAGAGCCTTCGGGATGTTGGTGGCTGATGTCGGTGAGGAGACTTCCCATCAGAGCTGTTGTGTCTTGGAGTTGTTATGTAACATCAAAGAAATGTCCTATGATTAACTGCAATGATGATGAGACACAACAGCATCTTTTAATGGATTGTTACAGAGCTCGGGAAGTCTGGGAAGCTTTGAAGGATGTTGGACTAGACTATGATCCATATTGGAAATCTGTGATGTACGGAATCATTACCAGAAGCAACAAATCATCTGATCAAACTAAACTACTACAACTCATAATAAGTATTGTCTGTTTCAAACTATGGAAAACAAGATCTGCCATGATCATATACCAGACTATTATTGACAGTAAGACAGTTAAAAAACAAATACTCCCTGAACTCCGGAGAAGGAAAACCCTGGACAAAAATTCTCGCCTCCCATGGAACACTTTGGATTTATAAATCAGCACCTTCATAGACATTAAACTTTACCACTTTATAGATATTAACTGAAGCACTTTATCTTTGTCTATGTAATGTAAAGGTGAAGAAAGGGATATACGAATACGAATATTTAGGTGTCCATATAGGTGTTCATTCAGAGGTTATGAAAAACTGCGAGGGAGTGGTGAAAAATGTGGAAGGAAGGCTAAAGAAATGGCAATAGTTGTTACCCTCGATGTCCTACAGGGGGCAAACACTCATTATTAACAATCTGTTGGCCTCCTCTTTGTGGCACAGCCTGGCTGTGTTAAAACTCCAGCAAATCTCTTCATTAAATTCTACAGCATTATTGGAGACTTCTTTTGGGATACACTACACTGGATACCTCAGTGTGTTGTTTTTTTTGCCAAAAGAAGAAGGACAGGGTTTGGGCATTTAGGTTACAGTTTTTAAGATTTATTTTAATTAGAGTTATGGGTTTATTTTTGGTCAGGTTGGCAATTTAGGGTTTGGAAGGACACTGTTAACTGTTTAACTGTTGATTGGTCAAGTTGCACCATTTTCTGCCAGTGTGGTAAAAACGTGGAGATGAAAATGGGTAGAGCCCATTCACATTGGGCCCTAACACATCCTTGTACTGGCTGCTAATGGAGCCAATCCCTTAGGGTGTCTGCCTTGTCACTGTGAAGAGGTACGGATGAACGATGAAGTACTTCAATAAATAAGGCAATAGTCTACAATTTGCTAGAGCATGATCATGCTGTTATTTTGGCAAGAAGACTGGGGGTGTGATCTGTTTGAGTAGTTGATTCTGATGATTGATTAGGCCACAGCTTCAAGACTCTGTCCTGGAAAGTCAAGTGTGGATGCCACTGGACTAACTGTGTATGGGAAAACACTCAGTTGGGGTCTGTCAAGACCTTAAATAAAAGAAAACTTAAGGATAAAAACAGACACACCGCCTTAAATCCATGCCCTGGCACATGTGGCGCCAGCTCCAGCAGGTGAGACAATATTTAGTTAAATTGAATATATGAATACATTTTAATCCAGTTCAGAACATTTGTCTTGCTAATGTCTGTGTATAATGCAAAAAACTACAACCTGTGTGAGATTTTGAGTTTTTTTTAATTGATTATTAACTCTCAAAACCCCCCAGCATATATATATATATTTGTGTGTGTGTGTGTGTGTATATGGGAACCATAAAGCAAATATGCTTCGGGCACCCAAATGGTTTCCTTGTAACTGTCGCCATATAGTGGTGTAATTGCAGAATTGAAGTCCCTTGCTTCACCCTCCCCCTCCAAGTGGAAACTACAGTGGCCACAAAACGTCTGATAAGCACGAACAGCCTATCTAAGCAGTGTGTGGTTTGTCCGTTCTGGGTTATTGTAGAGACATGGTGGTTCAACATGGCATGGCATTCATGGAAGAGATGATCGTGTCTATAGATATAGAGGGCTCATTCTAAAAGAGCAATAACACAACTATTCTCATTTTCAAGTAAATACACTAATGAAGAGGAGGGATAAAGTGTTGCACACTCTGTACACAAAACTAATTCTCTTTAATTTAACTAATTTAAATTCAAGTTCACCAATCAGATGTGTGTTGATCTTTTCTCTTTTAAATTCACTATTGAATGATGATGGTAACATTTTAACATCACAATTTAGATTTAATTTTCCCCTGGAGCCCCCTACAGATGTCAGGGCTAAGTGTCCTTAACTCCTAGAAATGCCCCAGCTTCAGAGTAAGAGCGATCTGCAAATTTTATTTTTTTTATATTTGATTTTATCATGTCCTTATCTTCCTCTGATGTTGGTACTGAAAATGCACATAACCTTCAAACATGTTCAACAAGTGAAAACAGTAGTGAAGTGAAAAGCTTCTTTTCTCAAAATCCCAGAATATAACATCGCCTACAGCACTTTAAAAAGACAGGCATTTACAACGTGTACACATAGTACATCAGGAAGACAGATGTAATGATCAATTAATGTTATTTTGACAAAACATTTACAACATTTACAATAAAAATTGTAATATTATAAACTCTTTTCACTCACATCTGAAGATGTTTCATTGGATAGAGGACTTATACACTATTAACTATTCTAATTATTAATTAACATCCCCTGGTCTTTCATTGATTTATATCTGCAGAATGTATACTCACCCACCTACTAATTTAGAAAGAGCGACAGCCAATGGTACAATTACTTCACTCAGTAATAGCAGCTCTTTGTGTACACTGCATGTACACTTTACTTCTCCATTGCTGTTGTCGTGTGATGTGCTAGGCACGGCAATATGTGGCTGTTGCAGTTTAATCTGACACATAGCAAACATCGCAGTGATGTTATCGGATCAAAACCAAATTCTGCTGCAGCACCCACGCCTAACATGTAGTTCTCTGCTAAATGTAACTTGGGTCCAATTTCAGTCACAAACCGCACTGAGCAGCCCTGACTGTATTTTTTACAACAATGCAGAATAATTTAGCAGAGACAATAAAGTTCCCTGTAATCTGCCTCTAAAAAAATAATTAATTAAGTTTCAGGTATCAAATTAGACTCTAAAAGACTAAAAAAACAATGGATTTTCCAGCAATCAATAACCATACCTTAACACAGACCTAAAAGCATGAACTTTAATCTGTGTACAAACAGCATATAAAACATGTTGAAAACATAAAGTCTGAAAGCTGTTAGATAAGAGCCTCAAAGTGTCTGTAATCTGTCAATCAACAGATTGCAGCAGCTTCCTGTGTTTCTGTGTCTGTAAATTGGATTAAACTCCTCTGTCTGCCAAATGACTCACTTATAAATTAATAAACTTGATCATTCTTTATCAGTAAATACATAATCATAATCAAACTGTCAAACAGGTGTCATTTTATTTCTATAAAGATGGATTTTTCGCTTTTTCTTAAGCGATAGAACTTTATTGGATTTCCAGAAAATGTACAATTGTACAATCATATAAAATGACATATACTGTAATATAAGATTTTATCCATATTGCCAAACACACAACAGCTGATGCAATATACAGTACCTGCTCAGAATCACATCATCACAAAATATGAGAGGATTTAAAAAAAATAGTTTTGGATAGATAGAATACTTAATTAATACTTGTTTAGATGCTCTCTCAAACAACAGTGATAATAAAGATTTAGGAATAAGACGGCATGGCAGCTATAATGAGTTCAGTTGATTACAAAATAATATCTGGTTCACTTCTGTGATGAAACGATAATAATGATAGACACCTAATAGATAATAAACTAATAAGAAACATATTTTATTTAAATCTGTTGAAGCCTATAAGCCTTTGCCTACATTTCTCCTTCTGTTTTCTCCCCTTTCTCTCTCTCCCTCTTTCTCTGCCTACATGAAGCTGACTGTGTAAATGTTGTCATCATTCATACTGATGACCTGCTGATATCATTGCT
>NW_023339751.1:20800442-20800615 GCF_004916995.1 Morone saxatilis | reverse complement strand
AACTAAGTCTGCAAGAGGATTCAAGCAAATAAACATGAAAGACACAAAAGTGAAGGTGTAGTTATTTCTTGTCTCCTCTGCCAACAACCAAATGATTCTTGGCAGAAACAGCAGCGTGTAAATATTGGTGGGCTTCTGTGTGAGATTTTGAAAATTCGACCCTTTAAGCCCCA
>NW_023339751.1:20792249-20800391 GCF_004916995.1 Morone saxatilis | reverse complement strand
ACCCAAAACGTTGTCTGAGGCTTTATTATCATTGCTATACGCACATATATGTAAAGTTAATTGTGCAAAGCTCCAAGTCTACAGCTGGTTGATAAACGTGGTTCGTGTTACTAAGGATGGCATTACTCCATTTTGTAATAGAGTGCATGCGCCTATGGGGGCATGCACTTATGGCTCCGTTGTTAGCGGGGTGAAATACAACCTATCAGCCAGTTTAAAATTAATTTTATCGGAGATTATTTCATAAATAATGTACGTTCAGCATGCCAGTTGCTTGTTCCTAAAACAGCTTTAACGTGTCAATATCTGTCTGCTCAACCATAAATAGGACGGGATAGACGCAGGGAAGCTGCCTCGCCCAACTTGTAGTGCGACCTCATCATTAACTTCAAGCGCATGACATTTAAACAGTGGAAAGTCCTTGATAGCAGAGTTTGTGGTTGAGAGACAAGTAATATGGAATCTCATCTTGCCGGCCTTTATTTTCCTCCACAGAAGAAACACCCCACGTATGCTAGAGAGGTACTACACAACTTACTTCAGCAGTCCCTCAAAAGAAGTCATCCCACTGAAGTCATTGCCCCCACCTTCCAAACAAACCAAGCTGTGGGAGACTCAAAGTGTCCCAGGCCAGGGTGGATAAAGCAGTCCTCAATTTCGTTGTCCAAGGCTTGCACCTACCACACATTGTTCAGCAACAGGGCTTTATTGATCTTGTGAAACATCTTCAGCCAAATACAAATGTAATGACACGCAATACTGTAAACAAAGTCACAAAGGCTTCAGTCGAAATGAAAAAACTGAAAGCAGCCCTTAGTGATGTTCAGTTCATAGCAACAACAGACTGCTGGACGGCACACCGTCGCAGTTTCATTGGTGTCACTGCGCACTGGTTTAACCCCCAGTCAATGCAGAGATCCTGTGCCGCCTTGGCATGCAAACGGATCAAACTTCCAGAAAGCCTTCAGAGTTTATGGGCAGACTGACGAGAACAACAATCCTGAACCTGCAGGAGAAGGTGATGGAGAAGAGGATGATGGTGGCCAAAAAGAGGATGACAATGAAGAAGAGGAAAGCGGTGAGGGTGTTGAATTTGTTGATGCTGGAGCCCTGTTGGAGGAAGATGACTACTTGCAATACCAGCTACCCAAGCACCATCGCTGCGCCTGCCACCTCCTCAATTTAGTGTCCACAGTCGATGCTTCAAAAGCAGAGGTCAACCCATTGTACAAGCGAGGTCCACATTTGCCAAATGCTCCAGCTTGTGGAACAAAAGCTCAAGATCAACCACTGCAGCTGAAGTCATTGAAGACCACTGCAAACTCCAGCTTGTAAGGCCTGTTGTGACAAGGTGGAATTCGCTCTTCTCAGCCGTAGAAAGAATAGTGAGAATAACAAGAAAGCAAGGCGAAGGAGCCCTTGCAGCTGTCTGCAGTGAACTAGATACACCTAAGTAAATGCTTGTTTTTCTGTCTTTCAGTTAATGAAGTGATTAACGTTAGATTAAGTCACATTTTTATACTTTGAATACTGTACAATACATGTATGCACCATGCCAATATGCAGTCCCCATATTTACGAATGTGATTTGTAGCAACACAACTACATTTCTAAAGTTTTAGATGACAATATTTTTCCCTTTTTAATTATCAGTTTCTCCGGTTGAAGGTGCTACATAAAGTAGGCTAAATGTTCCATGTTGTGTTTTTCTTTTCTTCTTTGTACAGGTTTACTCCAGTTGAACTTGCATTTCTTGCAGAATATGTGAAGGCGATGAGCCCTGTTGCAATGGCACTTGATGTTCTTCAGGGAGAAACCAGTGTGCAGATGGAATGGTTGGTCCCCACAATAACTTTACTGAGGACCAAGCTCCAGCACCTTCAAGTCGCCTCCATGTTCTGTGAGCCTTTGATTGCTGCACTTGTTTTGGGTCTTGAAAAACGGTTCGGAGAGATGCTTGCAGATCCCGAGCTGATAGCCGTAGCCATTCTAGTTCCCAAATTTAAGACCTGCTGGACAAGTGACGACAATATCCTCAAACTTGGTAAGTGTCTCACTTCTCAACTTGCCCTTAATATATGTCATTTCCATGGAAGCAGTGAAATTAGTTTGAAATGACATTTAATGGCACACACACAAAATACTATCCAATACACAATACACAGTTACAATACTGTCATATGGTCTAATTTGTCCTGATTTTTGTTTTTTATTTCACAGGCCTTGACTATATCAGACGCCACCTGGACTGTCAGGCTGAGAATCACGTTAGTGAGGGCTCCCAATCATCTGAGGAAGAGGACTTCTTTTCCTCCTTGAAGAGGACCGACCCTCTTGAAACGACCCAGCAGTTGGACACATACCTGGGGTGCCACGGAGATACAGTAGAGGTACTCAAGTCCTTCCCTGCTGTGTGCCAGCTATCACTTAAGCTTAATACGGCACTCCCTGCCTCAGCAGCTTGTGAAAGACTGTGTAGTGTTGCAGGGCTGGTCTTCAGGCCAAGAAGAGCATGCATTGGCTCAAAGAACTTTGAGAACCAGCTGCTTTTGCGGCTGAACAAAGCTTACTGGTAACTCTTTGTTGCAGGTACTGAGCTGATGTACATCCTCACTCACTCACTCACTCACACACACACACACATAGAGAGGATCTCATGACACACCCAACTCTGTAAGTGAACTCAGAGATTGAGAGATCATCTTCCATGCTTTGCTACAATATTTTTTTCTGGCTGTTCAGTGTGGAGTTCGTAGTTAGTTGTAAAACAGGTAAATGAATATTTCAGGCACCTGCAACTCATCACAGATGTAAGAGCCACTAAAGTTTCAGTCTGGACTAAAATGGTGAACAGGCTGACAACCCGACACACTGCCATCCCAACAACCGTGGCCCAACTGTAACAAAAAAGGTCTAAACTTGTATTTATTATTATTCAACATGCTCCTGTTGCTAACAGTCATTCTGAGCTGGCTAGGCTGTGCCACCTCCTATCATCTTGATGAAGTGATCCACTGTCAGAGCAGACACAGCTAGCTGGTTTACTGGGTTAATTGGTTCGTCAGAGTCATATGACAAGTAGAAGGGACCATGGTGATTCATCACGCCTACAATTAAATTACCCACCTGGTGGCTATGGTTACTTCAGCCTTCTCCACTACAGTAATTGATCAGTCACTGCTGCTTCTCTTACAGTGACTTTCCCTGACACAGACTGTAACTATAATTAATGAAGCAGACATTAAGTGGTTCTCAAAGATCTCTACTGAGGCTGTTGGTTGAGCAAAGCAGTGGGAAATGTTTCATTGTCTATATTAGTCTGCAAATAATAATCTGCTCACAGCAGTTGTTGTCATCCAGTTCCGATACAATACAAGCTGCTCTCTGTCCATCAACAAGCAATAGAAAAAGAAATCATGTTGTGTGGCAGGATTTTTAGACATAATTTAGAAAAGCTGCATTGAAACATGCCTTAAAGAGCCAATAATCCACAATTCAATACAATTTTATTAGTATGGCTTTTAATGTTTCCTGTCATATTATTGTGTACTCTGCTGATATTTAATAGGATTCTGGGAAAAACAGAACTCTGTCATATATCAACTTTTAAAGTTGTGGTGGTTGGCACGTTGCATATTTACACATCCAGAAGGCATGTAGGAACATTATTTTGGAGTTGTATTAAGGCCACCGGGCCAAACTTAACTTTTTTTGACTATTCACACTACTTTTATTTTTTGTCTCCACCAACTCCTAAGAAAAACATCTGTCTCTTTAGCTGCTAAATGCTCCACTGTGTTCACTGGCATACTGTCTGTTGGCTTTTTGGTGCTGAACAGGAAGTGTACAGAGTGGAAAACAGCTGATGAGAGCAGTGATACCAAGACAACTATGAGCTGAAAGATGCTAAAACACTACACACACTGTGTTCCAAATTATTATGCAAATATGATTTCAATTAAAAAAACATTAGATTTTTTGTTTTTCAATTAAAGGGGGGGTTTCAATTTTGCTGCTGCTGTCCCATGTCTGTTTAGATTCACTGACATCAGGTTTGTCTTTATTAGTTTGCCAGGTGAACCTAATTAATGGGACACTTCTTAAGGATGTTGTTCCACATTATTATTATTCCCCTATATTGCAAGTCACAGGTTTCATGCAATATAGGGGAAAAAAAGATCTTTCTGCAGATGAAAAGCATGAAAAGCATGAAATAGTGCAAGTATCATTTTCAATAGGGTTATTGAAACCAACTGGATATTTCTGGACATTTCAGATAAAGGGCGTGTTAAGGAAAGTTATCCTGTTAAGGCTAATTAACAATCGTATTTTTAAGGGAGCAGCTGTGGAAAAATGCCCACTGATGAGTAGTTTAAAGAAGGTATTTTGGAAGAGCTGCTGGTGTGCCTCTGGAGACCCAAAGATCCTCCTCGACACAGGAGTCCTCCAGAGGGCTTGCTGGATGTGCATAAAGCTGTATTTCGCCGCCACCCTTAAACACAATGGCCCACGCATGGAGACATGAATTTGCAGTGGGGGCTCAAGCAGAATACATAGAAAGGACTCTAAATTGGTCTAACAGTTTTTATTCACTGATGTATGCCGTGCTACACTGGATGGTTCAGATGGATGGAGTTCTGGATGGCCACCATTGTCCCAAGCAAGGCTGCGACGTCAGCAAGGATGTGGTTCTTGTGGATAGGGAATTGTTTTGTTGGGCTTGGTATTCATAGGGGAAGGAGTGTGGAGATGTTGCCCCATTATAATGGTTGCTCTGAAGGTGTCTAAAATTGATCCTCTCAATATATTGAGTCCTAACTGTCCCATTCGCTGCATAATGATATATAGAAAGAAATGACCGGTGAGGATCCGTTATAAAAGGACAGCATCGTATGAGGTTGTCGGAGGTGGCGTGGGTTAATTGTGTTTACCTCAAAATCAGCAGCTCTGGGATATAACTCTGGTGCACTGCTCTCAAATGGATAGATACATGGACTTTCAAGTTTCAATGATGGATAGAGAGTATTGTATGTGGAGTGTCATATCAGTAGTAGTGTGATAGTTCATAAGTTAAAGGGCTCCCATGGAATGGTTCAATACTGTATCTTTGAGGTCGTAGAACGTATTGTTTGGTTTATTTTGATTAGAATAGCGTGTTGATGGTATAGAGAAAAATTATCCCCCTCTAATGCAAAGAAAATACAACAGATTTCGGTTTTTCAATCTTTATGAAAAGCTGAGATTAGATGTAGGTTTTGAGAGTACTGTTTGTGTGGCATGGGGTACGCGATGGAGATTAGTATTTGGAACACTTTACTTTCATGTGTTGTGGTTGTTTTTATTTCTGCGATACGAAGAATTCCATTGTTTATCGAGTGTGTGTGTTAATGTGTTAATAATTATTATCCAGATTTTATCTGATTATAGATTGTTGAGGAAGTTAACTTATATATTACCTATGTGTCTCCTATGAGTGTTACTTAACCAATAGTATCGTGATTAGTGAATTAAATTTGTAGATGTATTATTGAACAATCACAATTGATTAAGCTTAGTATATGTGTCATTTAATTAGATATTGGTTTTTTGAAGATGCTTTTGGGGATGAGTGGTTTCTTTATTGATGTTTTCTTTGGTTGTGTGATGTTGTAGCTGGTAGGAGAGGATACGGATCGGAGGTGAATTTCGGGTTTGCTTGGGTCATCAGCTACAAGTTAACCCCGTTTACATTACACATTTGATCACAAGGTTAATGTAAAAAACTAATTAGTGCAGCTTTCTTAAAAAATAGTTTTGAACATTGGCCAGCGTCGAATAAAACATGGACAGAGTCATTAATGTAATGTCTTATTAAGCCATTAGGCGCAAAACTTCCACAGCAGGATGTCTCGCTGACATGCTGTAGCTAAATTAAGGAAGGGAGGTTTGGACTTCAAGCATGTCTGAATATAACAGGAGTCCGTATAACAACTTTAGTCCCTCCAAAGTTGATAATTTTGTTAATAGGTGCTGCAGGCGTTACTACGACTCAACGATTTAGGACTCTAGTCGCCCTACTAAAAAGGAAGAGTATATTAAAACCAATAGGAAACACACGTGGTAACAACCAGCCGCAAACCCGCCAATTGAAAAAGAAAAGCGTGGAAAAACTGAAAGGAGTAATGCGCTCTTGAAATTATTTAGAATATCGCTCAATTTGGCAAGAAATCTTAAACATTAGGAAAGGCCCTCCGTAATGCCAGGAGGAGCCTATTACTCACACTAATATAAGAAAATAAGGAACAACCCTAGGTTTCCTTCTTGCAGCACTGTAGCCAGGCTGACAGAGAGTCACAGTCTATTTGGCAAGTGGTATCCCCATAAAACTTAATAGCCGATTTCATGATGCTTTCTTTTATAAATAAAAAATAAAATAATAATAGTAATATTAATTAAATTATTAGCTATTAGAGACTAAATTAATCACCAAATGCCCTAACAGGTATCACTGACTATCCAAGTTCATGAACTTGATAACTAATATAAACTCAGATATTTAGAATGTTTTTTCTACTAGTAAACTCAGATTATATAGTTTAGAATGTTTTTCGTACTTAATAAACTCAGATATATATTTAGAATGTTTTTTTTCTACTAATGGCAACTCAGATATATATTTTTAGAATGTTTTTCTGCTGTCAGTCATTTGCACCAGTTAATCTTCCAATAATTTCTTCATCGGAAGCCGATCAACCGTGGTCTGGTTAGTCCAATTTCCCAAGTAGGCTGCATTACAAATTAGTTGTACCCCTTAATTGGCACTCCCGCGTTAAATATATATATATATATTAAATATATATATCGTAATTTACTGGATATTGATCAATCTTTCTTTATTATCAGATATGTATCTCACGTCCTTTAAAGTAGCTGTAATGTAAACCCTTCTTAAAAAGCCCATCTTGACCCAGGGGTTTTAGCCAACTTTCTGCACTCATTCATTGTCCCATTAATGCAGTTGCTAACTTCACGTTCACTCGCCGGAAGGTTCTTGTGCTTTCTCATCTCACAGGTTCTCATGATCCTGGTGGAGCCTCCCTGCCCATGGTCCTGGCTGACCTGCCATGCTAATATCACTGATATCTATATTATTATATTATATTATTACGCGTTACTTTATTACTTATAATCACTGCTCATTGTCCCCCATCGTGTTGTCGTCGCCATTTCATCTTCTTCATGTGTGTAGTTGTTTCCTACTGTTGTTGCTGTGTCTGTCTGTCTGTCTGTCTGTCGTGTCTCTCTTCTCTTCTCTCATCTCTCACCCAACTGTCGAGGCAGATGACCACCCCCACCTTAGAGCCGAAGGGTCTGTCCTAGCGTTCTTCCCTTAAAAGAGTTTTTTCCTGCCCGTCGCCAAGTGCTTGCTGCATTGGTGGTACTGTTGGGTCTCTGTAAATGTTATAAGGAGTTCGGTCTAGACCTGCTCTATTTGAAAAGGTGTCCTGGAAGATAACTTCTGTTATGAACAGCGGTTCTTCCAATCAGGTCCGAAGTCTATTGACTTTTTCTTGTCCTTTTTCTATTAAAACCAACCGCAGTTAACAGGGCTTACTACTCTTGACATCACATGTATAGTAAATGATCCAAAAAAAAGGCATTGAGACGCATCGTTTTCTGTTTTCCTTTGTCGATTATTTATTTGAAAAACAAACAACAAAATTCTTATCTAAACATTTTGGTCAAAGACTTGTGTTCTCGATTCCGTTTGTCTAGCTTTATTCAAACCTGTCTTTCAGTCACACGCCCTCTTTCTACTTTAACAAGCTGAATGAAGTCTGAGTATAAATCAGAACTAGATAATAAAATTAATTAGGTAATAATGAATCACAAATTACTTCTGATACTTTAACCATCTAACTTAGTATACTCATCAGCAAATAAATTATCTTTAAATATCTGTAAAATAACTATAAATACAAAAAATTGGCCGCAAAAACTATGTTAATCTTTTTTACGATGAGGATACTTTTGACATGATAATTCTATGTAGGATTCTGTGGAGACGAACCAACAAACCTTTTGACTTAGGTGGTACGACATGTCTCACGAGTCAGATGCCAAGAATCTAGTATGTTTGTTAAGATCTTGTTAATCCTGACT
>NW_023339751.1:20765025-20792224 GCF_004916995.1 Morone saxatilis | reverse complement strand
CGATGTTTTTTCGCGGGTTTTTCACTGAAATGCCTTGAAAGACGCTGTTGCATGGATCTCGTGAATCAACAACAGATCGCCATACAGACATTCATCTCTACGCCTGACTTATGAAATAGTAAGCACTCAAACTATTATTGCCTACTCTTGACTTTATCATCTAGTGCCAATACAATCACGCCGTCAAACTTTACTTAATTTGTCAATACTCTGGTTTTACGACTAAAATACACTGCAAACTAAATAACATCCCAAATGCTCCACTCAGCCTCAGATTAACTTAATCAGACTGCATTTGGCCAGAATTTCGCGCACTGCTAAACACACTAAACCCCAAAGATGACATACCTGCACCCAGAGGAAACAGGTGCGTTACTCACTTCTGTGCCTGGTTCAACTGCAGTGGACTGGTCAGGTACATCTGCATATTCATCATAGACAGCACTGAGTTTGAACCTCGCAAAAATACACATAAATACCACACTGCAATTGCTGGTCAGAGCAAGATGACATATTTGGGAGGAACGTGGGTTCAGAACATGTTACAACTCTTGATATATTCCTGCAGGTGCCAAAATTGATCACCTGGTCATGCTCCGATCTACGTCATCCAACCTTCTCACTTTCTGAACACTCATCAGATATCATGACCCTGCAATCGATCGCTACTCTGGAATGGCACCCACCTGAGAGATCCAGAAAAACCCATATCTCCACAAACATGTAAGAAAGAGCTTTTTTACCTTTCTGGTCTTAAGGGGCCAAGTGGTTTTTCTTCAAATGGTGTGTATCGCCTCGGAAAGGTAGCTATCTGGTCTATCAGTATAAGTGTGTAGACCATACTTCTGTGTCTGACCATCTGATATAAACTATACAACACGAAAATAGAAGCTCCCTCAAAGCTATGTGAACTCCACATCTTGTATATCAACAGAGCTCTACCACTTGGTTAGATCCAAGCCCTATCACCAGCTGGATGAGATACACGCTTTAGACGACAACCATAACCAAAAACCACTTCATGAGATGGTGGTCTGTAATCGTCAGGTCTGGGACTCAGTTCCCTCATATGTCTTCTCCCTCATCTTACCAATTAATATCATGGATAGATGCTAATACACAGGTCAATCGCCTGCACGTATCTTCTAACATCTTCCCCCTACCTCCCTTCCCCTCCCAACATGCCGATTGATAATTCTACATCTCGGTGGCGAACCCTCAAAAGAACCCATGTCTGCCAGCCGAAAATCCCTCTGATGAAAAACAACGAATTGTGGGAGTGTACTGAAGGTCCTGAGCCTACTAAGCTTATTTTACACTCGCTGTTCCCTGCACGCAATGCATTGGGTTAACTATGCCAGAAAGGGAGCAAAGAAGTAAACCCAATCACCATTCCAGAAAACCCCTAGTAATCAGTCATCTTCCATGCAACCTCTAACCCTCCTTGAGACTTATCCACCACCTATCTTAAAACACCCCCAACTACCACCACCAAAAACACAACAACCAACCACCCCACAAAACCAGATAATCATGTATCGTAATATCTCATAGGGAAACAACCGGAGACACACACATAGACACCACAGCATAACAAGCTTTTGGCCTCTGTGTGTTGTTGCAGAATGGACAGCAATGATATCAGCAGGTCATCAGTATGAATGATGACAACATTTACACAGTCAGCTTCATGTAGACAGAGAAAGAGGGAGAGAGAGAAAGGGGAGAAAACAGAAGGAGAAATGTAGGCAAATAGAAAGGATAGAGACAACACATACTGTCATCTTTTGATTTCTAATAAGACACCTAACAATAAATAAAAGGAAGCATTATGTTCTGACTCTGCTGTTAAAGTTACATTTTTGCTGTTGTTGGGGTGTGATTCTGAGTTTTATTACACATATGTAATTTTATATCAAATTGTACATTTTCTGGAAATTCAATTAAAACTTTTTCCCGACAAAAAAGACTGTTAACAAGTTTAATCAGCCATTCCTGGAACACTGACTAAATGCAGAACAGCATAAACAGTGACTAATTCACATGGTAAAATGAAGTAAAGCCAATTGGTTACATGCTGGTGAACATGTGTCAACAAAGTTCTCAAGAAAAAAACAGTGAGGCAGAGAGAGAGGAAGTCATTAGTCATGTCTGCTTTCTGCATGTTTTATAACTATTTTCTGCATGTGAAGATCATAGACATAGATATTTGGCGCCTAACTTTTTTTTTTTGATGAGGTGTGACATCCCTGGTATTACTTTGCAGAACAGTCATACAAACACAAATATCAGTGACCATAGGCAATTACACCATGTACTGTTCCACATACGAATGAAAGGGAAAATCTGTGTTACCATGTAGAAATCATGAAAATCATAGAAACATGGTGGACTAGAAGCATAATTATTTTGCAGTGGTAAATGTGACAATCTTACTTAACAGTGATGGTAAAAGTTAGTACAAATTCTATGTATAGTGTGCTCTAATGTGCTTTATGCGGCTATTACGTGAGATTAGTAGTACCAATTTATGTAATTCATGCATGGCGTTGAGCTTTGCATTGCCATGCATTGAGCTGCTCAGTGGTGTAGTCAGACGTGTCCATGGCACAGCAGCAAAGCTAAAGGGTAGGTGACAGTCGGGTCCCCTCCTGGACACTCAGGAAGCTCAAATGTCTTAGTGTGAGACTCGATGTGTGTTTATGCTGATAAACATTGCTGATGTTGCAGAAAATGTTGCGTTGAAATGTTTATGTGCTTGTATGTGTAATAATGCATTAAAATAAATTCAAAATAATCACCATACCCCAAGTGTAGCTATAGTCTTGAGAATTTTTTTTCTGTGTAGCAGCACATGACTACTGACGCAAGGATGTAAAGGCTGGAAAATGAATGCGAACGGAAATATAATCCATGAGAAATATGTTTCAGACAAAGACAACAACTGGTAAGGTATATGACATACAAAGCAGAGCCTGTTGCTCCATTAAGTGGAACAGGTGGGACAACGTTAGGGGGAGGTGAAACATATGATTTGCTTGTGACTTCTTTGTGTCCCAGTATAAAGTAAAGTCTTTCCTGTGTATGGTGTTACTCTTCCTTGCGAGCAATAAATAATTCTTAAAAAGTAGATATAAAAGACAGATATTGTGTGGTGAGTACTTCACTATGACCATTTCACCACCACCAGACAGCATCAGGTTTTATGAACAGTCTTGATGACAGGGTCCTGCAGTGGAGCAAAAATAACAAGGTGAGTCCATTTCTATATAGTTGATATTCATGGTCTCCAAAGGATTATTTGACCTGTTTTTGTGACCCCGAGGTCTTTCCTGTAGTACCACAGTCTACTTGTACACAAGAAATATTAAACTTTACTGAAGATTTACTGTAATTCACTGATGAGTTAGTTCAATTCAAACTATGAGTTTAAGTTTATTAACTCAAACAGTTTAAGTATGAACCGAAATATTTGATTTAAGTAACTCAAGTATTTATTGTTAATTTAATTTTGGTTAATTAAGTTAATTGTAACAATTCAATTAAAACTAGTAAGTATATTACACTTACAGCATTTCCAGCATTTCTCCAAAGTTTTTAAAATGCGTTAACAAAATTTATCAGAATAAAGTAACTTTAATGCATTTTCTTTATACAAATGTTACCACTTAAGTTGAATTTACTCAGTTTTCTCACACTAAAGCAAATTATTACATTACAAACCTAATCAGAACAGACGTATGCTAAAAACAATTTATAATGAATTGATTATCCAAATGATAATAATAACAATAATAGAAAAATCCTTAGCTAAAGGGGATTGACCATTAAGGCAACACCCAGGAAATAAAATTGATTTTTAACCCAATTACAAGTTACTAAAATTAAAACTAAAATTGTTGTTGTTATATGTTGTTAATTCTGTCCAACACTTTCCCATTGCCTGGTGTAATTAACATTGCATCTTTGACTGGCTCCTTCTAATCTTATTCTTTTGTATAGAACACTGTATGTGTTGTTAAGATAAACTTAAACTAACAAAATTCCTTAATCTTGCAAATGCAGGAAATAGCATATTCCATACATTCTAGCATCAAAAGTTGTTAAAAGATTGCTTCACAATCTTTCACATTTGTCTCAATAGTCAGGCACCCACCCATTGAACCAGCTTTTGCCTGCTGTAATCATCCCTCTTGTTCATACACTTTCAATGTAAGGGATGGGTCCAAACTGAGAGTAAAGATTTCTGCACACTTAGATCCATGATATATATAACTTTATATTTTATCAAGCTTTCGATCTTTTCGAAATAAAGTGATGGACACATAATGTCCCTTTGAATAAGCCGCTGTGCCCTTAAAATAAAAGATTTCCTTATTAAACTAGATTTCCAAGGGTCTGTCATCACGCTGGAATGTGTAGTGCTACCACAAGTATATTTGTACCAAAGAGGTTCAGACAGTTAATGTTGTTAGCATCTTTGGTGGAACTTCAACAGATGGGTAGTTTGATTACTGTAGTCAGCCATAAAGTGTGCAGATAAGCTCAGGTTGCAGTATAATAGTTACTATGTGTTGTGTTTGCTGCCACAGAAAATAAATAAAAAGTCGCTGATTATGTACTCTTCACAGCAGTGTGAAAAGCTAAAGTTAACTAGTGTTAGTTAAAGTTAAAGTTAAAGTCATGAGCCGGGCTAAAGACAATTAAAATACCCTAAACAAATATGTTCATGAGCTGGAAGGTCAAATGCAATAAATGCAATCACAAGGAAAAATGCAATAACTGCTAGCAGCTAACTAGCTAATGCACCACACAATAAAGTTACCCACAAGCCCCCCTTTCTTAATGATGCAGTTTGGCAGTGGGTGTGGTAACCAGTGGCAGAGGAAGTATTTAGTATATACTGTGAAAATAGTTAAAAGTTAAAAATAGTACATTTCTGTCATTGTGCAGTAAAATGGTCTCTGTCAGTGTTTCACAACTATATACAGTGTTTTAGGGCTGTATTAAGGTTGAGATATTTTTTTAATATTATATACTGCAATGCCACACTAAATTTGCATATCTGAAAATAATATGAGATGTCAACAGTCTGAGATCAACAAATAAAAGTGGTTTCAAAGTTACAGCCTTTTTAGCACCTGCATCAAAGCGTCTCTGGAACGCAGCAACAACTAGTCAGTTCAGACACAGCATTGTTACACAGAAATAAGGTAATCTTTTTGAGTAACACAGGAAACCAAACTGCCGTTCGTGGCAGCGCATTAGTTATCAGGAGATAACATAAATGCATAAAAAAAAAATCCATAGCTGTTCTCTACCGTATCAAAATACTATTTAGTTATACATTTATTATTTATTTATACAATTTTAAATATTGCATCAATCTTATAAGTCTAGGCTCAGTTATATAAATAAAATATAAGTAAAATGAACTTGAACACAGATGGGTTATGAGGGTCATTTCTTTTTTCCCCATTTTTTACAACTAAGACCCTCTTGCCTATACCCATAATACCTTGGTGAGACATTCTCTGGTTGATGAGCTGAAAGGGCCGCAGCTGAAAGATTTGCACACACATTTCCTCTTTCTTTGTAATGAAGTATCACGTCAACTTTGATGTCACAGTTCATTCATATGTATTATGTACTAATGTACTAAGAATTCAGACACAGCTATTTCACATGTGGGGAAAATGTATAACCATATTCTAAATTTTTCCTGCATATTATTTTTATTTCATGTATTTGTTTTTCTTTACACTTCCACTTTTGTATACTGTGTTTACATATGCAATACAATACAATGTCAGAGAGTTTCATGTTTTTAATGATGCTAAGTACAAATACTGTAAATGGCTCCGATGCTTTATCAGTCACAAAGTAGAATCAAACATACAGCATTGCAGTTCTAATCAGATGACACTAAAACATGCTTTCAGGAACTGAGAGAAGGAAGAAATGTGTTTGTCTTTAGTATATTAAAACATGTCAAAATTAACATGAAAGGAAATTATCTCATCCTGCACATGACAGCTTGCATGACCTTTGCTCCAGGACTGATGTCTTTAGTCTCACATATTCCTGCTGGTAGGCCTGTGCTGCCCTCTGGCTTTGGCCCGTCTACTGTCCTCTTGATGTGGGAGGTCAAGGTTTTATTTCATGGGTGAACTATGTGTATGACAGAACTCCAAACATCAGATCAAACCTTTCTCAGCACTGGAACCTTTTCCACCATTGATCTATACTTTCCATGTGTGTCGAGTCTGTCAAGTCAGGGCTGACACTCA
The DNA here is from genome assembly GCF_004916995.1 of Morone saxatilis. Lineage (NCBI taxonomy): Eukaryota > Metazoa > Chordata > Actinopteri > Moronidae > Morone > Morone saxatilis. Next base: position 20,785,934 of record NW_023339751.1, on the reverse strand, counting down.
TGTCGTACACGCTCTCTAACCTCCCAAACTAAAAGCTTTTTATAAGAAGTAGGAATTGGTCTATACCTTTCATGCTTTTAACACTTACATGCAAAATAATTAGAAGTGGAGTTCAGAAGAATAGTCTCCATGATCTCCCTACATTATCTTTGGGTCGCGACTGCTGTGTTATCCTGGCTATTAAGAAGAGGGGGTTGCACTCAAGAATATATCATTCAAGACGTTTACTTAAAACATCTGTCTGCCATTACACAGAACATTTTTGGCCATCCAAGCTAACAGGTGAGCACTATCACCTATCACTGATAGCATGTACAACTTTATTGTGTATCACATATGGCTTCGATAATGAATGATGTATCTTTTGGAAGTTAAGGATCCCATGTCTGATCCCTTAATGTTTTTTGCCAGCTATCAATTGGTTTGAGCTTTTTTATGAATACTGAGAAGTTTGAGGTCAACATTTTGGGTGGGTTAGGGTTAGGGTTAGGATTAGTTAGAGATTAGTGATTGCTTTTAACTGTTAATTTACCTGGCATCAATAAAGTCCCCCTCCAGTCAAAAGTGTGTTTTTCTTTTTGATCCTACAGTGTGATGTTTGATCTTCACTGTGTGGCACTCTCTTCTTTATTTACTCACACTCCTTCCCCTTGTCATATTGGCTTTCAGTCAGTTAAATCTTTACTGGATTTCAACTACACATCAGACGGTGTCATGTTGTGGTTAATGCGTTCACTGCTCTCATGCAAATGTGTAACTTTGTTTTCAGTCTTGTTGATCAAGTAAGGGACATCAGACTAGTTTAGTATTCTGTCACCATGATGTTAATTTATTTCAGTGCTGTTTGCTGCTCCACACTGTTTGAGCAAAATAAATTTTAAACCACTCTTTCAATAGAATGTAATTGTCTAAAGACAGCTAATGAATTGGAAAACAGGTTAGACTGAAACTGTTTGAAAATGATTAGCCAGCTGTTTCATCCTCAAAGAGAGCAACTAAAACCCATCAAGGACGAAGAGCGACTTAACACAGGACAAGCATGTAAAATGGTAAAATGCCATAATGAATGCTCAACACCTGAAATATCTAGAATTCTGGGCTATGACCATCGTGCCATTAAACACTTTACATTAAATGCAAAAACAGAACACAACACTACATTCATCTCCAGGTTTGCAGGATCTGATCTAAATTCTTTGTCCTTATTTTTGTGGTGAAGCTAGAAAAAGGTGTGGTCTGAAAGTAAAAGATGGGCTCATGTTGGAAGGAAATATATATTATTTTTTTTATGGATTGTCTCATTTAATCCACTTTATATATTCACAGTTTCACAGTTTTGTTATTTGTGTCAACTATATACAGGAGAAGAATGTAACATGACATTAGGAGTCTTTATGGTAAAAAAGGCCAGAAAACAAAAATGTGACAAACCTAACATTACTTGTTAATCTTGTTTTGTTGTGTGTCTTTTGAATAGGTACTAATGTGTAATCTATTTAACAACTTTACGATGTCCAAAGGTGATGTAGATGTTAATGATCAGGTTTATAGAAAAGGCTGCGGAGCTTCAATTCTGTCCTTCTCTGCAGAGAACTGTCTCCAAGAGTGCAGCAATAGTGCTCCACTAATAGTGTATACATTGTATGAAGTTTTCTATGCGGGTGAGTAAATTAACATTTTTCATTGCATTTATAAGTGATCCAAAGTGTTCTGTACTTCTGTCACCTAAAAGCAAATCTAAATCTATTCTTTTAAGGAGCCATAAGCATGGGGGAAATGAAGTTTGAAAAAATTCTGGAGGAAATTGGCGGTTTTGGGCCTTTCCAAATCGCCATCCTTATCTTGCTGTCCGTCCCTCGAATAGTTCTGCCCTGTCACTTCTTACTGAATAACTTCATCGCTGGGCTGCCACCTCACCGCTGTGACATCAGCACCCTGGATGATGGAGGACACTTCGGAAATTTAACTCAGGAGCAGAGACTGACCATTAGCGTTCCTGTACGAGAAGATGGAGAGCCAAAATCCTGTGAGATGTTTGCAGAGCCTCAGTTTCAGCTCTTAGCCAACAGATCCAGCAGCGCTGATCTGCCAACAGTTCAGTGTCAGAGTGGATGGGTTTATAACAACTCCACCTTCACTTCCACACTGGCAACAGAGGTACAATGCCCGACTTTCTTCATATTATTTACACACATATAAATCTCTATATTGCATTTATAACATTATAACAGCATTTATCATGCAGTTTCTATGAATGGCAATCTTTGTATTTTGCATTGCCTATCTTTTTTGGGACTTTAATGTAATAAATTCCCTCTGGCAGGACATACATACAATTATAGAGAGTGTACTTGATATTAACATCCTGTAGGTCCGATGTACTATACCTAGGCCAAATACCTGTAAATATGCCTTTAGTAACAATAATAATAAATATTTGTTTTAAATAATTTTTGCTGCAAGTAAGAAAACTATAACAAGAAAGTGGTTACAGCCTGAATCACCTATATAACAAGACATTTGTGAAATTGTGAAGGATATTTATGTCTTGGAGAAATTAACCTTTTTATTTAAAGCTGTAAGCATGCAGATTTTGGTCCATATTGGACCAAATGGATCCAATACTTGTGCAATTGAACCTGTCTATTTCATTTTATGAATGTTTTTAGGATGTAAATAATAGACTAAATGAACTCCCTACCATTCCACCATCTGTCATCTAAAGGAAATCCTGATGTTCTTGTTGTTTGTTTTTCAATATGTATGTTTTATTTAGTTTTGATTTCTTTTTTCTTTTTAGTCTTACAGATTATGCTTATGTATCTACAAAAACATGAGTGAGTAATGATAAGAAAGTCAATTATGTAGAAACAGGATGATGAAACTAAAGAACTAAAAAAAAAGAACGCCATATCATATAACATACATGTAAATGTGTTTTATGATTGCATTTTGCATTTGCCCAAAAAAGGCTTAAGTTTTGCAGTCTTGGTTAAAAAAAGTTGAAAGTGACTTGAAGCAACATTTTCTGTAAACCACAGGAAACCATAGTTTTTTTATCATGTTTATGAGATGTTGTATTTACCGCATCAGGGCCATCCTATATATAAGAAAACAGGCCTAATAGATAATCCAATTGCCTCTCTCTGTGACCACTCTCTTTTTCAGTGGGACCTTGTCTGTGATAGAAAAAGCCTGACAAAAACCACAAGCACAATCTTTTTTTTTGGAGTGATGTTTGGAGCCATAGCTTTTGGATACCTCTGTGATAAGTACGTGTATAAAAAGTGTCTCCAACATATTCATGATAAAGTGAACATCCAGTAGCTCCCATTATGGTGGTATTGATGTTAACATTTTATATTTTTCAACTATCAACTAAAATGATGTCACAAATGTCCATCTTCATGTTTATTTTACTGTCTTAAATGTTCTTATTATTCTTATTTGTAGGTATGGGAGGAAAAGCACTCTTTTGGTGTCGTACATCATGGCGATTGTGTTTGGCTTCTCCAGCGCGTTTGCAAACTCCTACGTTCTGTTTGCAGTGTTGAGATTTCTCACTGGGTTCGGATTGACAGGAATCAGTGTCAACTCAATAGTTCTCAGTAAGCTAACACAGTAGCTGTCAACCTTTTTGGTGTCAAGGACCCTCAAATTGATACATATCAGGCCACGGACCTGGGAACCAGTATACCACTTTTAATTGCCTGTATGATATGAATTTTTCATATAGCGCCGTAACCTTGCATAACTGATACAAATGCTACTTAAAAGGTGATAGTATGTTAATATGTAATGTGTGTGATTCCCAGCCCACAAATGGCCAAAAAAAATTGTTATTGCAAGTTTAAAATTAATTAAGTCATAAATTGTTCAACCAAACTTAAAATCAAAATATAGTAAAGTTAATGTATTTTGTCTTGCAGGCATTGAGTGGGTCGACACAGGTCATAGGTCATTTATCGGTGTGATTGGCAGCCTGGCTTGGTCTGCAGGTAACATGCTGCTTGCTGGATTTGCCTTCATGGTAAATGACTGGCGGACACTGATCATGACTGTTACAGCCCCACTAGGATTTGCAGTTTTGACCTGGTGGTAAGTGAAGCACATACATGTTATACATATTGTTATTCATTACAAAATGAATAATAAAAAAAATGTCACCCTGTACAGCTGAGTTCAAATGGTTCTAAATAAATACATTATGGACTATATATTGAAATATGTATTACATCGACAAACATTTCTCCAATCACTTTAAAATTTTTGGAGTAGGAAGATTTTTTTATGTGATTCGATTATATCCTAATTTATCTGACCAACCTACTTTTTTAAATAATTCTTCTGAAAATAATTGCAGGTGGATTCCTGAATCTGCCCGATGGCTTTTAGCCAATGGGAAAGTGGAAAAAGCCCACTTTTACCTTGAAAAATGTCTGAAGTTCAACAAAAGAGAAAAACTGTCATCCAAATTAAAACTGGAAGTAAGTTTAAAACCTCGCTTTGTTTTTATTATTATTATCAGATGTACTTCCACATATCACTTAAAAGATACATTCACATTCATTCAAGTCTAAACAATTCCCATATGCCCATATGTATGTTGAAAGAGTTGTTGCTCTGTGATGAGATCCTGAAGTGATCCACATTTCACACATCCACATGAAGTCCACATTACTCTGTAGGAGCAAAACACAATTGCCTCAGTCAACTCCAGCTGAATTTTAACATTTATTTTTACACACAAGGACAGTGGATTTTGCCCCTCGTGATTTACATTAAAATTGCTTTAGGAAGGGATCACTTCATGACCATTATTGACAGGAGGAATTATTACAGTGACCAATAACTCTTTCAATGACTTGAGAAAATGTGAACCTAACCTTTAACATTGCTTCTCTACCTCTGTACAGACACTCTCCAGCATAGAAGTACCTGAAGAGCAGGACAAAAACTACAATTACCTTCATCTAATTAAGACCCCGAAGATGAGACAGTTAACTCTACTGACTGGGATTGTGTGGTGGGTATCACATCCAACAATACCTACAAAGACATACAAAGACATTTAAATGACCTGTCTTGATTTCAGTAGTACAAAATTCCTTTAAAGTATTTGTATTTTAAATTGCAATGTCTGGTTGAATCTCCTTCAATAGAATACATACACATAGAGGTATGGAAGGGGGCAAACTTTAGTTACAGAAACAGCAATAAGCAATGATGTGTTGTTCATCGTACTCTGCAGGTATGGAGTGGCCTCAACATATTATGGAATCAGCCTGAACATCAGTGGATTTGGATTGAACATGTACCTCACACACTTCATCTATGCAGCCATAGAAGTCCCTGCCAAGCTGATGGTCTATTGTTTTCTGAACATCATTGGTCGGAAGAAGTGCCAAGCTGGAACGCTGTTACTGACAGGAATCTGCATCGGCATAAACATCTTTATACCAAAAGGTTGTGCACGTCTTTCTTTTAGATTTTCCTGAAATGACTTAAACACATGCAAGCGAGCCATTTTTTCTGCAGTTACAAAGCATTACATGTTTTATTAAATGTTTTTCCAAACCCCCTCGGTGGCGGATCTGTATCAGGACATGGAATACTTCCTACCACAGTGAAAGGAAACAAATTTGCCAAAAAAGCTACATAATAATTACATAACTTTCTAAGTTATTGAATGCAGTTTGTGTGGTGTTGCATCTCCACAACAGGATACTGTATGCACCTACACAAGGTCAACAGTCCATCACCAAACTTAGAAAACAGTATTTTTAGCCTCTGACTTGTGTTATGTAAATCTTATTTGATATGCACACATTGTACCATAATATGAATAGACAGTTGCTGAAAAAGAGCATGTATGTTCAGCCAGTGATGTAATGAGCTGTCACTCCACTTAAGGCCATACTGCTTGGATCAGAGGTAAAGCTGAAGAAGGTTCCAGATTTTAGGATAGTACAAGGACTAACTGTGACTGCGTTCTTGACAGCCACTTATCAGGGGACAGCATGGCTCATATGGCGCTCACTAAAGTTAACCCAAAAATTTTCAAGTCAAATTTTATTTATAGCCCGAAATCACAATTTGCCTCAAGGAGCTTACGTATGTACTGTACGGCATTCAAAACCCTCTGTCCTGAAATCCTTGATTGAGGAGGGATCCCTCTCCCAAAATGAGAGACATGCAATTTAAGTCGCGTGTACAGAACAAACCAACAAAATCACATTATATAAACATTTTGATGGAACAATTTCTGATATATGAAGAAAATATATAAGAAGAATGATGACGCAGAGTAAGCCATACAAAGTCCTCTCCACTATAAAAAGCCCTGGAAGAGTACAGGCCACAGAATGCATTAGCAAACAATCGCAAACATTGCCAGGTATCATTTTGATTATGCATGCCTTTCCTTGTATACAAGCCTTAAACTTTGACCTAGGACACATCTGCTTCCAGTTAATTTTATGCGGAGAGTGGAAGAGAGAGTTTTGCATGTTAAAATATGTCTAACTCACAGGAATTGTTCATAACAATGTTCCAAAGTACATGTACAGCTACTTGACCAAAATTAGGTAATACTAGAATTACACCACAAGAGGGAGCACAACTGCTTCTCTCCTCAGGTTCAAGAGCTGTATGAGGGAGGACACCTTCCTTTACTCAACTGCCATTCTGTGGAACTGGCTATCCATGAACATTAATATGATTAACTCTATAGTTAGTTTTAAGTCCTCATTGAAAACAAATTACTGAGTGGCTGTTAGTAGCTAGGAACAGTAGTTATAGGCTGTTAGGTCTAGCCTATAACTATATAATTTAATTCATTTTGTTACATTGCATAAAGAATATTGTAATTCTAAGATTTGTGATAAAGTATTTATTACGATGATGTTCCAGGGACCAGTTTTTTTGGGAGCAGTACAGTACTTTAACTGTTTATGGATTAATATATGATATATGTTGTACATTGTATTGTGACTGATTTGTCATTCCAAATTATGATTTAGAAGGTGCTAGCAACCTGTTGGCTACCTTCCCCCTTTCTCCAATATCTTTTTGTTTCAAGCTAATTGAATGTTTTACACACATATCTTATGTCCATTGCATATACTGCATGTGTTCTTTGTAGGTCTGTGGCATCTGCGTTCTGTAATTGCCATTCTTGGAAAAGGCCTATCAGAAGCTTCCTTCACAACTGTCTTCCTGTACACAACAGAGCTTTACCCCACAGTCGTCCGGTCAGTTACTACCATACAGTCGTATTAAGCTGCTACTTGCCCTACTGGACTTTTAGATGAAGTCAGTGGGTAAAATATTATGATAATATCATATTAATATAGGCCAAAAATATGTAAACGCAAGTTGTAAAAAGGATTTTTTACCCTTTTAAGTTAATATTGTTTTTTACTGTATTTAGATTTTGATTTAATCACAATGATGAATGATCTTTTGTTGTGTTATGTACAATGCTTAATCAGTTAAGTTCACCAGTTATTATAGTTATTACTATATAACTTATACTATATTATAAGTTATTTATTTTTGTACTTTTTTCCCTTTTTTGTCCACTATTTACAACTTTGGTCCAATTAAGACTATCCAATTCACTGAGACAGATCATTTTATCAATATTAATCATGTGGGACAAGCAAGGTCATCATATTTATTTATTTATTCTTAAGAAAATCACTGTATTAGGATACTGCTGGACCATCTGTCAGTCATTTTCAAGGAGACAGACACACATGCATCAAACGCAGATTTCCTCCTGTGCTCTGTATATTTTAGTTTTACACTATAATGTTAAACACAAATATTGTTTTAATAAGAAATGCGCTATGCTTGTTGTTTCTTACAGGAGTTTATTCTTGGGGTCCACAGGGAACCTTGTATGTTAAATATGTTGGTAGTATGAGGGTAATGTAAGTTCTCATACTTTACCTTCTGTGTCACCAGACAAAATGGTCTGGGATACACCAGCTTCATAAGTCGTCTGGGAGTATCAGTGGCTCCGCTCATCCTGCTGTTGGAGGACGTGTGGACTCTTCTTCCTCAGATTATCATCTGCTCTGTGGCCATCATTTCTGGCCTTGTGTCTCTGCTGCTTCCAGAGACACTGAATGTGAGGCTGCCAGAGACAATTGACGACATTGAAAAGCCCAGGTTGGTAAATTAATGCATGACAGCCGCAATTTGTGAAATTTGGAAATGTCTTTGGCACCACTTTAGAGCCATCTGGAGGTAGAACTGAGAATGACACTGAGACACAGAAATTAATGCAGATTCTTCTGAAAAACATCCTGACTTTGAACACATTTACAAATCATTTACAGAAATGAAACCCCACACAACGTTCAAATACAAACCTGCTCCAATACGCTCAGACACCTGTCATCTCAGCATTTCCATTGGATTATGTAACATAACAATGAGATCAAATAAAATAGGCCTATTTTATAAGGAGTACCACTGACACAGTAACATGAACACATGCAATCAAACACAGTCTAAAAGAAATAGTAAGTCTCACTGTTGGATAAGCTTTTAATGTTAAATATCTGTTTAGTATGAGTCAGAGATTTATTCATTCAACTCATGTTTATGGGCCACAGTTTGAGGTTAATTACACTGTATGTTACATTGTAAGGTGTATTTTTTTGTTTCATTTCAGACATAATGATGTCTCCTCTCACTTCATGGAGTCTTCAGCTGTCCTGGAAGCAAAGAGCACCACAGGCACCAAGCAGTGAAAAGACGAGTAAAACGAAGAAATACTCATACACATCATACAGAACTACCATACTGCCTTTTGCAAATATTAACAGTGGAATTGAGCACACTGATAATGTATAGCACATCTTGTCTTCTCTGCTATTTGTAAGAAAACTGAGGTCAAAATTTTTGAGTGTTTATTACAGCTGAATATTGAAGATAATGTATTTATAAGGTAAAAACTGAATTAATTACACTTATCACTGTTTTATCTACAATTTGCTTTTATTTGTTGTTTTTGTGGTTTTTCAGACACCACCGATTGCAGTATAATGGAATAATAGGATTGCATGCTGGCAAATATTACATAAAATAAACTGAAAGTTATCAAATTTATTACACTTTTCTCTGCCATTAATTGAAGTACATATTCCAAATTCCATGGCAGTGCCCCAGTGAGTCACATTAAAATTGCTGCCAAATCTGAAAAACAAATATACTGTACAATCAACCAATCTCTACTACATTTCAAGTTATAAAGTTACAGTTAAAATTAAGTAACATTTCATTAGGACCAAAGAATAACTCATTAAAACAAAGTGTATGTGTGCAAGAAAATCTGAGTGTAATGAAATCTTTGAGTATGTTCAAATAAAGTGCATGTAAGAGTAAAAAGAAAAAGAGATTTGTTAGAGTGAAGGACAAATAAGATGTTTCAGGGAAGGTGTCGTCCTGATCACATTCACACAGTTAGACACATTCATACCTGGAAGCTGCCCTGTACAACCACTGCCCTGCTAGTCACTGGGCATATCAGTGGTGGTAATGAGGGAAGGGCAAGTGCTGCTTCTTTATTTCACTTCATTTTTTCACTTTCTCCCCAATCCAGCTTTATCCTGCCGGTCCAGAGAATCTAGCAGCCGACCTCCCGGTCATAAGCTCAAAAGTCACGCAGCCATAGCATTCAACTCAGGCAGAGCACTGGTTCATTTACATTACAATCACTGACTTATTCAGCAGCTGCTTGGCTACCAGCTGACCAGAAACATCCAATCATATTCATGGCAGTGTAAATTGACACTTCTCAGGCTCTGATGATGTCCTTGTGCCAGTGCTGTTTGCTGCCAAAGTTCTCTCCACCACCCCAACCATCTCTTTATGAGGCCATGCTATTGTTCCAATGGCCCATTATTCTGAAAACCCTATAGTCAGAAAAATGTCCCATTGGACCGAAAGCCCATCATCCTGAAAACAAAGCAAACCATTGCTCCAAAAATACCAGCCTGGTATAACTTACATAACTTCTTTAACTACACATGTCACATGCTAATGTACTTACTGGTATTTTAACCCAAACCATGATCTTTTCCCAAACCACACCAAGTAGTTTTGTTTCCTAAAACCAAACTGCGGCCAGCTCACAATGTTAACCACATGTTTGTTATTGTTACCAGACGTTACCAAGAATTTGCACAAAAATATCAAGGCCAAAAATCTCCAAGGAGAATGAGTTTCAGAGCAATGGGCCTCTGGGTAACAATCTGTTGGACAAATGGGCTGTCGGTTCAATGGGACATTTTGCGGAATAATGTGAGTATTAGAATCCCCCTCCTCCTTAAAGTCTGGTCTCCACAGTCTCAGCCACAGTATCCACAGTGGGTGCAGTGTTCTTTTTCCGACTTGAGCTTCTGCGACAGGGCAGCGCCTGCAGCACTTCTTTGAGCCCTTTGGTCATGAATATGTAGAGGAAAGGGTCGACTAGAGGGCTGAGGAAGAGCAGTAGGTGAGACACCAGCCCCAGGTATGTCACTATCTCCTTGAAGGACAGAGCCTCCAAGAGGACGCTGAGGATGAAGGGGACATAAAGAAGGGTGTAGTTGACCCAGATTGCACCAATCCCCCACACTGCCCTCTTCCTCTCAAGGGTCGAAGGGTTGGATCGGGAGCAGATCAGAGCCCTCCAGGAGTCCACGGCAAAGAAGAGGAGGAAGGGGAAAGGAGAGAGCAGAGACACTGCAAAATAGAGTTTGTACTGTAGCACAACGAGGGCCAGGACGCCGAATGGAGTAGCCCATGCCGCCAAGGTGACTGCAGGAGACTGCCTGATACGGGTACAGCAGCCAAGACACTGAGGGTAGGCCACCAGGAGATGGCGCTCCTGAGCTATGAACAGCATGAGGGTGACATTGGAGATGACACCAAAATAGAAGATGAAGTCTGTGGGGTTCGATGAGAAGACAGTCCCACTCGCCATGTCCTGGTTTACGCTGGGACGACCAAAGAAACTGATAATGTCAGAGACCAGGAGGAATATGACATGCATGGGAATTTTGTTTTCACCTGGACAAAGAACAGAGGAACATTGATGATTAATAGGCTATACTGATACTTGATCTTATTTGTAAATGAATTTTTAAAAAATGAAAAATGTGCTGCTGCTGACACTGTGCTGATTATTACTACTACGACTGCTAGTACTACTGCATTACCACTAATATTAATTATATTACTACTGACAGGCATACTGATACTACTGATGCTGATACTTTTAATAGTGCTGATACTGGAACTACTACAACTTCTGGATGCTATTAATGCTATGATTTTATACCATTACTGGTACTAATGATAATGCTTCTGCCACCCACCCAGCCTTTTGTGTTGCATTTTTCTTACTCTATCAAAGTTCTTTATGACTGTTGGAGCTGAAACTGTTTTAAGGGCCAAATACAGCCTCACTTGAACACTTACTAAAATGACAGTATGTGCAAGGATTATTTGTGTATTAAATGATAAAACGAAAAACACCAACTATATCAAGCCAAGACCAACTGGAATTGCAGTTTTGTTTTGTTTCGGGGTGCTACCGAGCTAGTCTAGCACAGATCAAGCCAAGTCCCTTAACACCCCCTCATCCTACTTTGGTTGATTCTCAGATGTGTGTAGGAGGTGGTGGTATGTTAAATGATTGGTGTTGGAAATATAGCAGAGTGAGTACAAACCTTTGGACAGATTCTTGAGGGTGTAAATAGCCAGTGCAATGGCGGGCAGCCCGATGCTGAACGTCACCCACTTGATCACATTGGCTACCTGGACAACGGTGAGCGTGGTGTTGTTGCCAGTGAGGTTTCCAGTGGCATTGAGGACGGGGACAGTTGTTGTCACTGTGTTGTTGTCAGCCATAAGAGGCCACACAGAGGCTATTTATGTGTTCAGCTGTTCAGATTAGCATTGAGATGGCCAGAGTGTGTCGCTCAGTTGATGTTATGGATGCATTTGGTTTTAACGGAGACCACCTTAGTCTAGTTTCAGTCAAAACAAAGGTGTATCATGAGAAAAGAATTAGCACTAAACAGTTGTGTATCTTAATTGTGAACCGGTTAAGAAAGATTGCAGTGTATTTTTTGCTTTGAAAGCAGACAGGCATGTTCAGTTATCTGTCACCCATGAATGTAGATATCCAAACTGGGCATAAAGTGTCAGACCTTGATCTGGCACTACTGGATGGTCTTTTTTTCAGATTTGGAATGTTGAGTTTGTTTTTTAACATGATATCTACAAAATGTTTTTATGGAAAAGTGAGACAAAAAATATCGTGGTGATCTATTTTCTAAGTCTGCTACACACTGCTTTCTCTCCTGTGTTTATGGCTGAAGAAAGGCAGTGCTAAAACATATTAGAATATGGCTGAAGTGCACCACTATCCCATGTTGTAAATATAAAGAACTAAAAGCGTTAATTTTTTCTTCCAGATTCATGTTAATTTCACCATGCCATGCTAACATTACAACATAATTCACAACAACAAGAAAACACAATCAGGAGAGAAAACAAGTTAACTCAGACTTAGAAAATGGATCACCAGAATTTTTTTTTTTTTTTCACTTGCTCCTTGCCTTATTGCCTGCAGTAATCTTGTTCCTGACCACTAAGGGGCAGATAAACATCAAAACAAGTTGACAGACACACAGCCCTGACATATTATCACCTTACTAAGTTATTATGGGAAACATGTTATCAAACAGCTACCTTTGTACACACATGACACATTTGAAGTTATGTTTGTGTCCACCTGAATAATAATACTTAAAAAAAATAATAATAAAACTAGTCTAATATTTTTTCTCCTTTTAGCTCTGGTTTAACTCTCTAAAATATCTGGCTCTCTAGCTGCTAAAAGTTCTACTTTCCTCACCAATGACTCTAACTGTTCCTGTTGTTTGGTGCTGAGCAAGTAGGGTAACGCAGCTTTTATCAGAGCTTCTTTGATAAAAACAGCTGCAAGCGGCTGCTGGTAAAATGGTTTATGAGAGACACCAAGTAAGTGTGCCATATTAACCGAACTATGAGCCAAAATACACTAAAAAGCACTGGTAAGGATTTCAGCTCTATGGTTAATTGATGTTGATGTAAATAATAATAATAATAATAATAATAATAATAATAATAACTAATTAATGCATGTTTAATATTCCTTTCATCATGACAGACAGTTTTACATATCCACATCAGTTGAAGCCAATGAGTCCATCTTCATTTCTCACATAAGTAAAACATTTTCAGGTTTTGTGGTCTCTCCTGTTCAAGGGCCCAATTTCTTTTCAGCCTCATTTTAATTTCCAAAGCACATTAGTCATCTTATCAACCTTTATCTTACCTTAATGTTCATATGCGAAAAAACCTTCAGTTGTCATTCCACCTTGTATACTTCTGAAAAATAGATTAATGGCAACTCCTGTTCAAATATATCAATTCCCACGTACAGTGTGAGAGACAGTTTGTCTGTCTGAATATCAAATGACATGCTTGTGTGTGTTTGCATCAGGTATTATTGGAAACCATTTATTGCTCTGAGCCTTCTTATCTCCACAGAGCTCAGCTGGCTGCTTTGAATGAAGCCTGGATGCGCTGAATATTCTCCATTGGTTTACATGGTTCGTTCGCTGTGCTCAGGGTAAAGCAGGGAGTGAATATTTGCATGAAAGACCAATGTCAATATATGGCAACAGCCTTTATCTTAACTTTATTCCTGTATGTTTCTGTGGCTCTACACAAAAGAGGCACTCCATACACATGCAAATCAATTTACGTTTCATAATGAGCACCACTTAGCCTGTGTATGACGTCTTGTTTGGTTCTAGAGAAGTTTGTCAAGTCAAGCAAAATAACCCTAATGATGTCATCTGTGTTATCTTTTTTAACAGAAAGCCTGTGTTACAGACTGGAGGTGCAGAGTCTGAAAGACAAAAGACACTATCGAGTTACATAATGGGAATTGTAGGATCCAGCATTTTATGTATTGTTGGACTAAGGACTATTTTCCAAGTACTGCAATTCTCCATTGTGTCTGTGTTATGTGTGCTAAAGTAGTCTGGACAGCATGTCCAAAATTATATGAAATTGCTTAGGGTGACATCTCCATATGACACCTATCCTCTTCTAAATAGGAAATAAGAAGAAAATGCAGTTGTTAGCGCTCAATGCATTTTGGTGAGCAATAGTGAATGTAAACACATTTGTTGTTTTTTTTTTTCAAGATAAGAGCACCTTAAAATGTCTAGGATCTATTGGCAGAAGTCCACTCCAGAAAAAAAAAAACACTTGGTAAACATTTCAAACTGTCCACAGGGATGCTAGGTTGTAATCTGAAGTACTTTGTAATCTAAAGAATGTGATACTGAACTGAGAGTGGCGACCCAATGGTTAAGTACTGAAGGTGTTGGCCTCAGTGTTTGGAAACTGAGTCACTGAACAATGTTTCCTGTTGTGGCACAGTTACTGAACAATACAGATGAAGCCACAGCCAGCCCCATAGGCTGAATTTATCAACCAAAGGCAATAAATAAACAGCTTTTAGTCTTGTTGAAAGTGTCGCTCTGACACATGGACATTTCATGGCCACTGGCATGCATGGAGCCGCCTCATAAACAGTGAAATGAAAACATGACATAGCAGACTATATACAGTATCTGCAAATACACAACCAGCAATGAATCATTACGAGTGACAATTGGGATCGCATGGAAAACAGAAAAAAAAAAAAAAAGAATTATGAAATTAAAGGCCTAATACAAATATAATTCTGAAATAAAATGAATGAAATAATAATTAAATAAAGCATTTTAACGTTACCTCAAAAATCTAGGTGACACGGAGCAAAGGGCCACAGGTCGGAGTCAAACCATTGACAGTATGGCGGCTGCAGCAAGGTTTCAGCATTGGTCATGAGGTGCCTGCTCTAACAGGTTAGCTACCAGCTAATATAAATGGCAACAATTTATTTTTCATGCGGCCCCAGTCCTCTTTCTCCATTCAGTATTCAGTTAGTTTTCAGATTGGTAAAAGAGGTCTTAAATGATCACAATAAAGGGTAAACAGTGTCCATGTACAGTCTCTTTACAGACTAGATAATAGACACGTGTTAAAAAGGTTGTTAACTGCCACCAGCCATTTTAGACTGAAGTTTATTGAAAAAGATGCTGTCAACACATTACAATAAGGGACACACATTTTGAGTAGTTAACAGGGAATGAATGACAAATCAGGGTTGACTTGATAAGTTCTGAATAATTATCAATGAAGGACTATATAATAGATAATGAAGAGTTACCAGAGAACAAACTGGTAGATGCCATGTTAATGACACATTAGGTAATGGTTAGTTTGTGAATATCTGTGAATGGATCATACTGACCACTTTCTTCATCTGACCCAGCCAGTGAATGGCAAAAAACTAGTAACGACTCATTCATTAATAATTGATTAAACATTAGCGACTGTTTCTGTGGCCCCTAAAGTAGAGTGATGCATCATACTGAGTACTGAATCATTACTTCATCATTATTAATGATTAATGTAAGTGATTCAGTACTGTACTCTACAAAATAACTTCTACATAAACTACATAAGCTACAAAAACTATTAAATTACATGAATCATTTATTATTTCCTTTGGTATTTGTGTCATATACAGATAAGCAACGATGATTGCTGGATAATATGATAATATGAATGTTGATGTTTTCCAATGAAGGCAACTGCTTTTATGTTTGAAAGGCATGTCTGCTTGTTCTGATTACCATCTCAAATTACCCAGCAACCATCACTGCATATCTGCATATGACAAAAAAAGAATACATTTCTATTCATTTAATTGAATAGCTTTTCATAGTTTGTATAGTTTGTAGAATAAGCATATCATGTTATTAAAGATTGCTACTACAAAAAAATGACAGAGATGAGTTTTTCAAGAGCATTTATAGCACTATTTTTGAGGGGACAATTTTAATAACTTGTATTAATCATTAAATATTGCAGTAATGATTCAGTACTCAGTAACCACTCAGTATGATGCACCACTTTCCTTAAGGGGCCATAAAAACAGTCATTAAAGTTTAGGTAATTGTTCTGCTACAAAATCCTATAAACTGGACCTTTAAGGCATGACTAGAAAATATTTTGAAATGTTAAATAGGCTCAAAGAGAATTTTCAAGACTTTTCTTTTTTCTGTATGTGATCAAGAACAATGTAGCGAGAGGATGGTTGGACTCGCTGTTATCTGACACTTAATGAAAAACCAACATTAGCCTAATGTGTCAGTGTGATCCTGGTGTGGTGACTAATGAATCAACTAAAACTGTAAATTTGCTCTGAGAGAACTCATACTGGGGTAGATAAATTGTGAGCACATCAGCGCCTGCTCACCCTGCTGTCAGCCATTCAGGTCCTCTGACATGCAAAAACACATCAAAGCTCCATCCTTCTGCTTCATAGTTCACTTGTTGAGCTGAGAGGGGACTTTAAAATACGTTGAACGCCCCTCGGCTCTTTTCACTGTGTCTTTACAGACAATCTGTTCAGGTCCTGCTACAGTTGACCTGTGCCCAGCAGGATGCTCAGAGAAACAGAGCTATTGTTTCTTCTTAAAACATCATGGGAAAAACAGCATGGTGTTGTTGGTGGTGCGGTTAGAATAACCTGCTGACAAAATGAATCCTGCAGATTCTGTGTCCTGAGATGTGTTTATGATTGTCTTATGTTACATTTCCTATGTAAGCCAATATTGTTTTTTATATTAAGGGCCTATTTGTATTTGACTTAAATGGAGGGGTTTTGAAACAAGGAGTTTTGAACTGTGTACGAAACAGTGTCAGTTTAATACTGTTGCTTCTTTATGACCTACATAAGCAAAGAAAACCATCAACAAGGAGATAAGCTGTTTCTAATTAGTTATTCTTAATCCACCGGGTTGGATTCCCCTTGAAATCAAGGTGCTAGAAACACTACTCCACTACACCACTTTTTTCCGCAGGGGCCGGCAGAATCAACATGAAATTAAAGACCCTTGATGCTGCTTTAAAACCAACAATTATTACTATGTCTAAATAATGTGAAACTGACCTCCTGGTATTTTAGTTTGCAGTACTGACAAAGTTTATTTATGTGCATCCGTCTCGCCTTCCCCCGGCTCAGCAAGTGAGAGATCAGTTCCTCCAGACTGTGACAAAAATAAAAGCCCTTGAAATGCAAATTCTGAAAATGAGAGTGTTTAATGTTTGATGTCAACGCATGAGGCTGAATAATTTTACCAGGTGAATGTAGGCATGTTAGTAAGTTTTATAACCAAGGCCACAGCCGGGATTTTAGAAATACTGATGTCATGTTACTTTAATTTGTTAAATAGGGGCCATGACTTCTATGTTAAATGCCTAAAAAAGGAACTCTCTTTTATCTTTTTACAACTTTCCACTCCAGTCACGTATTTCCCTTTTTTTTTACTCATGTCTCTGTATTTTACTCAAACTCATTCTCCCTTATCAAAACCCTTCTGTTTCTTTCCCCCATATATGTTCATGTGTTTTGTGTGTTCATCTTCACTTCTTCTTTTTCTTTATAGGAGTCTGTGTCCTTCCAAAGCAGCCTCTGTTAAAGTTAGCTAGATGATAGACTTAAAACTAACAACATTAATAATAAATAAAGCAATTAAATAAATAAGTAGGTTAAGTGTCTACTATCTTTTTCCAAAGCTCTCAACTGAATCTCATTGGTGGACAGTTTGTTCAGTTATCCTAAATTCGGTCACTTGATAATGTTGAATCAAAATGTATCATTTCTTTTAAGTTTTCTATAATCATGTATTATTGTGCATTTGACTATGAGCCAATGAGTTGTTGTTCTCAGTACACCTATGACCTGAATAACACTGATGTATGATACATTAGATAAATTTGTGTGTGAGAAACTTGCTTTGCTGCTTACGAAAAGATTAACCAACATTTACCTGTGACACTCCTTTTTCTCTCTTCCTGAGCTCAAGGCTGAGATGACCCTGAACATGTATTCCCAAAATTACAAAAACTGACTGCTTCGGCACCTCTGGGTCAGACCTTCAATTTACACTCAGCTGGAGATAAACTGGCTGTTAGTCTTTTATTATCCTGCTTTATTAAATAGACTAAAGACAACTGTGTATTGTACCATCATTTATTATCATTATTTCTCCATAATTCCCACTACAGTTAACAGATGGTTGTATATAAGGAGGCAGGCCGTATTTTAGGACTAACCTTGGTGAAAAACACATTGCCTTTCCTCTGACTTTATTGTGAAGCAGCAGCAGTAGGAAATGGGATATAACCCAAAACAGTAATGTTGTATTTCACGGTGCATGCTTCCAGTGAATCCCAATTAGAGGTCAGAAATGGCGACCCCGTCAATAAACATGAAAACTACTGTGCTATATAGTCCCTGGAAAAAAAAAAGCCAGCCACATAGGCCTCCTATAAAAAGCGGAATTTGACAGCATTCAAATATTGTGTTGCATATTGCAAAATATTATTCTTGTCCATTTAAACACACACATATACGCTGTAGGCTATATATAAACGGAATGCTGGCATATGGTGTTTCACCTTGACGGTTGACTGCTGCGGGTTATGTGCAGTTCCATGCGCCTCCACTGCGCTTCAGATCATTTCCTCCATGAGTCTTCATGCAGCAACAGGGAGGGATATGCTGTATCATCCATCCCGACAGACGCTCGCTCCTTTAGTTGCAATCCTGCAGCTCCATCATGGCTCTCAACATCCCCGGAGTGGCTGTAATGCTGTTCTTCTACCTGCTGGTCCTCGGCATCGGCATATGGGCTTCCATCAAGTCCAAAAGGGAAGCCAAGAAGGGCCATGGGGATAAGACGGAGATGGCGCTGCTGGGCAACCGGGGCATCAACCTGGTGGTCGGCATCTTCACCATGACAGGCGAGTAACTGCGCTAAAGGAACAGGACAACATGGATTCATCTTGCTCTTTCATTTTTTGATAAGATCCTCTGCTTCTGGTAGTGTTTTACTGACGATATTGTGCCTCTCAACAGTTTGCCTGTGTGTCCCTGCGATCTAAATGATGTAACATTAAATCGATCTCTCTTGTTGAGTCTTAAAATCTTGCTGTTGTTATAATAGCCTAATGATGATAATGAGGATGATAATAATGTCAATCATTCGAATAATAATAAAATAAAACATATAATAAAACAGGAGAAAACAACACGTGCAATGCAGTTTCACATTACTTCAGCGACAACTAAGCAGCCTGATGGGTCCTAACGAGACAACTTTCAATTTTAGGGCTGCTAGAAATTCTGTAAATATATATTTTTAATCGGCCAATAGTAACTGATTTGAATCGTCTTTGTTTTTTTTCATGCATGGGACAAAACCAATAGAAACTGTATAGAGGAGGAACCTACAAAAAAGAGGAAGTTAAAATGGTTTAAAATAAGCTGAGTCAATGATATAGAATATAGCAGGAAATGTGTCAGTACATTTTTTGAAACTCTGCATTATTCTTAAGGGTGTCCACTTTTTTATTTTATAATAATGACTCACTTGTTTCAGCTCACATCGTGGAACCACTTTAAGGACATGGACATTCTAAAATAATTGGCCATTAAATGTACAGTAAATTCCTATTTAAATTTAATAAAGTTACAGTAGACAGACTAGTTCCTGTTATCAAGTTACAGACGTGCAGGTTTGGCACAAGCAGCTGCCAACCAACCAGCTACTGTTCTCTGCTTGTAAGTGAATCTGTGTGTGTGTGTGTGTGATACAGCCACGTGGGTTGGAGGTGGATTCATCGTGGGCACAGCAGAGGCAGTGTACAACCCCTCCATGGGACTGATCTGGGCCGTAATGCCAATCGCAGCAACCCTGTGTTTCATCATTGGTGAGATTTACTTTTAAAGTTGTGTAACAGGAACAGGTATTACACAGGGGTTGTGCGTATTAAAGGGAAAGTGTATAGATCTGGATACAAGTGCCCCCTAAAGGCTTTAATGCAAATTACACACCACACTGGATGGATAAAAATCACAAGCTGTGCAAAAATGTAAAGTCTGTGCTGATGGTCAACTGTTCTTTTTAGGAAAACAACAGCATCTTCTGTTAAATTATTGAAACAATTTACATTTTCCTTGTGGTTTATGTGAATAATGTCCTCTCTAAGAAGCAAAGGCGGGCCACTTGAGTCAAGTCAGAGACAAGTCCAAATCCGAGAAGTTTGGACATTGACTTAAAAAAAAAAAAAAACCCAGTGCCTACTAAATATTCTTCACAGTGTTGTGTTACTGTTGTTTATTGCAAGAGTCTCCAACCACCTAGTACAGTCCTTTGGATAGAAAAGTCTGAAATGTGACAGGAACAGGAAACCTTCCTATAAATGATATGATTATATGACATTGCTCTACACATTTCTACATAAAACTACAGGTCTAAAATGAGTATGCTTGTTTGTTACATGTAAAATACATAATATGGATCATACGCGTTATGTGTTTGTAAATTCTAAATCATTTTGCATAATGGGAACTGACAGCAGAGCGGCCATGTTGATAGAAAAATATCTTAATACCAGACTTGAGCATAGGACTAACATGTTATTCTTGTATCACCACAAAATCTATAGGGAGGGTGTCAGGGTGGATGGTTGAATGAACAAAGCATGTGATCCAATCTTCCACTAATTATGGTTACAATCTTTTCCTAACCTCACCCAAATAGTTTTAGCTTACATTTAACCAGACCTTAAATATCCCCTCCAGACATGTATTACAACTTTTATACAAATAGTCTGCTTGGAACAATGTGTATCTGATATCTTTTATGAAAAGTTTTAAAATTTTG
>NW_023339751.1:20756973-20764907 GCF_004916995.1 Morone saxatilis | reverse complement strand
AAACATCTTTCTAGTGTCAAACTCTTCAGACATCATTCTGCACAGTGAAGATCAAACGTCACACTGTAGGAACAAGAAGACATATTTTTGAGTGGACGGCTCTAAATATAGAAGTGGCAAATCACAAAACACTCAGGAATAGTTTAAGTTGTAAAATGGCCAATTTAGAACATCTCAGATCCAGCTTGTCAGGCTCAGCTCTGTAAGACTTTGTTAGAAGTACTGACAGGACTTCGGTCATTAGTTTCAGAGGTACTGTATGAGAAATTAAAGTGTACACTTGTACGTTTTGGTTGTATCATATAAAAACATAGACATTTAGTTTTTTGTTATCTTTGTATTTTGACTGGAAGGCTTACACTATAGCTACAAATCCGTAAATTACAGCACTTCAGCATAAATTCCTCTCCTGATATGCATCACAAACCTACCTGAGAGTGTACAATAATAACATTAGAGGACAGATTATTTTCTTGAATATCAAAACATTCATGTTTTTGTTTGATATTTCTATATGAATGGAAACACAAGTTATGTAACCTCAACTTCCCTTATGTCTGGAGATTAGCAGCGAAAAACAACATTCCTCTTCCACATGAAAATCATGTGAGAAAAGAAAGATCCTAAACCCTGATGAAAATACACTGGCATTAATGTGGTTACACAGTGACACAGTTATTGTGAAAGTGTTGTTTGTGCTTTATGAAATAAAACATTTACATTACAGAGGCACTATTTCAAAAAGCAAATCATATATATATTTACCGAGTGTCTATATCGTTTAGGATGTCATATCTAAATTGATTGAAGAGAAGTGAAGTGAAGTGGTTTACCGCTTCTGCTAAACAGCTTCCTGTGGAAAATCCAAAATATTTTATCTTTGAAGTTAAAGAGACATTTAAGGAGAACAATAAGAATATTTAAACCAGAAATGGAATTCAACTGCTAAGAGGGAGATAGCTGGTCAATCAAACTAATTAATAGCATTTTCGAATTCAAAAGCTGAATGTTGAACATGCTTATTACACATTTAAATGACAAAAACCTGTCTGATGCATTCAATCACTAAATCTAAATCTTTCTCTTTTCATGTTCCATCGATTAGGTGGCCTGTTCTTCGCTGAGCCGATGAGAAACAATAAATATGTGACCATGATGGATCCTTTCCAGATCAAATATGGAAAAGTACCGACGGCTGCTCTTTCGTTGGCTTCACTGGTATCGGAGATTATGTGGGTGGCAGGAACACTCATAGGATTAGGTAAGAATGTTTCTGTGTGTGGGTGTGATGCATTTGATACTTGTATGTTGACCCTGGCAGCAGAGCAGCTGTTGATCACAGCTCTTTGCTGAAGTGTTGAGTGAAACACAAGCCTTTGTCTAATTGTACAGTTGTCTGAAATAACTGCATCAAGAGAACAAGACCTTAAATCACACTAGTAACCACAGGAGTGATGGGTCCAATAATGTAGTGTTAAATAAACACACTGCATTATATTAATCAAATAGAACACGCAGTTGACCCTTTATATGCGCCGTGCCTTTTGGAACCTCGGTCACCTTTCCTGTCCTTATGCTGGGCTCGTCTATGTTGAAAAAACAACCAAATTCTGAAGATGTTTAAACGATAGCCTAAAGGCCTTAACACATGTGGGACGCGACGAATAAACACAAAAATGCTAAATACTCTCCTGCAAATATTTCTTTTAACGCAGCTCATAAAAAGAAAAAATCACCTCAAAAAAACACCCCCAGCGTATAGTCACATCTTAAGTTGGTTAATGTTAGCTAAACACTAGCGATCTAACTAGCTAAATTCATTAGTTAGCTAGTGTTTTGCTAACATTAGCTATGAGAAGTAACTAGCTAGCTAACAATTAACAATGCTAGCTAACAATGCTCTGTAGCTAACTTGCTAACTAGCTAGTTAAGATGTGATTTATACACCGCTTTTATTTTTTAACCGTCTTCAGAATTTGGTTATCTTTTTCCACATAGTATAACACGAGTTTCCCCACGGTTACAAAGGCATGACCCGCTCACTCTGCCTCTGATTGGCTAGTACTCATTGCCCTCATTGGTTTGATTGGTTGGGTTTAGGCATGAAGAGTAAGATCGCTTAGGTTTAGGGTGAAAATGTCAAGATAAGCCAATCAGATGCAGGGTAGGGTGGGTCATGAAGTTTTTACTCAGGCTTGTTCAACTGTTATTGGTCACAGAGCAAAAAGGGGAGGGACTTATGAAGCATCAATTTAATTCTAGATTTTAAATTATATATGGTAAATGTATAGTGTACAGATGCTATGGCTTTAACCTATACACTAGATTTGGTTGTAATGATACAAATGTAGGAATTTTAGCTTCAAATCCCCTCTAGACATCTATTAAGACACGCAAATAATCTGCTTGAAACTTTCCACTAGCAGATAAATGTGAAAACATCCTTCCAGTGTCAAAGTCTGCACATATACGTCATTCTTGTGCTGTTTCCAATAGTCTGAGTTCATATTGGCTTGTAATAGATACATTCATATTGGTATACCTGTGTCAAGAAATTCCAGTACAAGCAATGTCACTGGAATGTTTAAGGTAATTTAGAAGCAGTGTTTCTATTAGGCTGCATAGTTTGTTCTCCAGAGATAATGCTTTTAAAAATGTCTGCTTATGTTATGTGTTATTAAAAAATACGATAAATTAATCAGGCAAACTGATAAGAAACTGAGCCATTAAAAACACTTACAGGTGTGATTCAGTGTAATGTAGTTCTGCTGATAAAGAAGTCTGAAGCAAACCTTCCCTTGGTAAAGATTTAAATAAGGATTAGATAGCCAAATGCTGCCTCGCCTATCCAAGTTCCAGATTGCCTATATGATTCCACTTCAAACAAATAATTTACCTGTAAAAAAAAAAGCTGGTTGCTGCATTTTGGTCCAACTGTCCAAATAAGAAAGTAAGTCTCATGGGTTTATTGAGTTTCCCTCAGTATCAATCAACTTCCAAATTTCAAAATAAAATATAGAGATTACAAATTTATATCTTTCTGTATCTTATCTTATGGTTAAATATTAGTTTGAGTGATACGATAAGAGACAAGATAAGTTTAGTTACACACTGAGAGCTTTGATGTTTGGTCTACATCATGGTTTTACATCTTTACAAATCTGAAATGTGTAACCGAGTGTATTTACATAGTGTGTTTAAAACACTAATGTGTATGCATTTAACAGGTGTAACTATGAGTGTAATCTTGGATTTGTCCTACACTGTGAGCATCTGGATTTCTGCTGCTGTGGCCATTACCTACACCCTGATGGGAGGTCTCTACTCTGTGGCCTACACCGATATTATACAGCTCATCCTCATTTTCATCAGCTTGGTGAGTTATCGTTATTTCCTGCTTCCTGATGTATTCCCACACGGTGTTTAAAGCACAGAGCTAGAGCTGCAGGTGTTCCGTCAAGCGTAGAATAAAGACCGGAAGCACTGGGAAACAGCTGTTAAACAGAAAAGTAAAAACGTTTTTTAATTTTAGGGCGAGTTGTGTGCTGGAACTATTTCTTGATGAACAACAGTTTCTCCAGCCTGCTCAGTACATCTGTGCATCTGCATAGTGACGAGAGAAGTCACTGCGGCCAGCTGTTTAACATGAAACAGTTAGAGCACACAACTTCCTGTTAAACCGCAGTTTGTCATTGTCAATTCACACACAATAAAATGTGTGTGAATGCTTGCTCACTTTAGTATGCTCAGTGGCAGACTCAGGCAGTTTGAGAGGCATGGGCAAGAAAAAAAAGCACAGAAAGCGCCCTAGTGCAAAGAAGGTTGTGATGCATTTATTGTGAAACAGGGTTAAGATTAGCACCCTAGAGGGTAATTTATTATGTTTTATCTACCATAGAGGCATCTGAGAGGGCACTTTTGTGGCGTTTTTTCAAACATGGGCACCAATGAGGGCAATTAATCTATTTGCCCCACTTTGCTTTATGCTCCAACAGTTGAGCAAGCTTCTTATTTCCTGTGCTTGGATATGCTACGTGCTAGCCTTGTCTATGCACACACATTTTGAAGATGGTTAAAAGATAAGAGCAACATACATAGTCACATCTTAAGTTAGCTAATGTTAACAAGACCTTGACTAACGATTGAAAAATGCTACTTAACTAGCATTTTGCCAGCATTAGATATATGTAACTAGCTATCTAACAAGTGAGGTAGATCTGCTAACTAGACAAGCCTTGCACATAGCATGTGTAAGTACAGGAAAGGAGAAAGGTCACAAAGGTTCTGACCGAGACTTGTTCAACTGTTAATGCCTCACAGAGCAAAAAAGTCAATTGAGTGAAAAATAAGATGAATATGTTGTTTAAAGATTTAAGATAACTTGAATGAGCACCAGTTGTTATTAGTGGTCTTACATGAGGTCCTTTGTGAACCTTATTTGAGAAATAGCTGCCAGCTAGCATTCTACCTTTGTTTCCAGTCAGAAGGTTGTTAGTGTGCTGTACTGTGCTGAAGGTTATTGCTTTTTCTCAGTGGCTGTGCGTTCCCTTCGCTCTGATGAGCCCCGCTGTGTTGGACATCACTGAGACAGCATACAACTACACCTTCCAGTCTCCGTGGGTTGGCACTCTGGAGGCAGACAGAGCCTGGAGTTGGATCGATAACTTTCTACTTCTGGTAAGACTGGAAGGGTTCTCATGAAATTCACTGTGTTTTAGGTGAAGCTTGTTTAGGAGTTTGTTCAAGGATGTCCTATTTCACTGTTATTAAATCATGGGCAGCAAATCAGGTTTCAGATTTGGATTGGAGAGGATCCAAACAAGACGATCAGACTGTGCTGCATGTGTTACACAAACATTCTCCTCAGGTTTCTTGTTTGCATAGAACCTGGAGAAGTGTGAATCCCGTCACTTGAAGTAGTTGCTAAATGGGACTTGTAAAGCTAGCTAAGTTAGGTTTTCTATAAGTATACTCGCAGCTGAGATGAGCTGATAATCATGACACAGCTAAATCTGAAGCTTGGGTGGGGGGCATTGAAGCATTCCTTTTTAAGAGGTGGAGGTTTGAGGTGAGGATGATTCAGCAACTCCAGCTCCTGTTCTTCTCTGTGTGTTATTACATGTTAGTCACAGAGCTGTCATCATTAGTTTTGCCAAAAAAACAAACATTTCTAAAATTTTATCACAGTTTTGAAAGTATTTCCAAAAAAGGTTTCCCAGTTGTGAAATATAAACAAATAAATAAAAGGTATAAAGTACAAATATAAAGTAGAAAACTCACTTAATATAGATAAGGACAGGACACCTAATAATAAAACCTTTAAAGCCTCTGGAAATGTGGCTTCATAGGGTGCAATCACAGTGTGATATCAAAGTTAAGTGCCTCATTAATCATCCACAAAAATGTGAAAATAATAAAAAAAATTAATGGCTATTAGAAAACCGAATTAAAAAGCTGCTGAATTTGTGGTTTATAGACTATTCATCAAGATTGTGTAGGCGTGGCAGTTTTGAATGATCCCTCAGTACTGTTGTGGATAGGGCAGAAGCTAAATGTATTTAAGCTACCTGGAAGCCCCACATCAACAAAAAATCAACACCAGTGTAAGGTTACGTTATATTTAGAATATTTCCACTATATTTTTGCTTTTTCTGACCGGAAACCGAAACCATTACTTGCTGTGGGTCGGGGCAGCTGTAGACCAACTGTTCAGTGAGCTTAACTCAGTAGCACAAAGGGGTCATGAGTAAAAGTATTTAAATATTTATAAGATCAAACAAACTATTTAGAGAGGGACAGACCCCAGAGCTGTTGGCAGAAGAGCCGTGCAGCATGAATGAGAATGAATTACAATATAATATATTTGCTTATATTTGTTGGTAAGTAGCTACATTTGTTGCCTAATTCCAACCCAATATGAGGAAAGTTCACAAAAACTGAAATGACTATATTTTGAATTTGAATTTAAACACATTTCTAATACGTTTTGGATGCTTTTTCATTTGAAAGATATAAACACAGCCTCTCATGCATTGTTTCGGGGGGTGGATCTATCATGCTTTGGAGTTGTGTTGCAGCCAGTGGCACAGGAAACATTGCACGGGTGGAGGGAAGAAAGGATTTCACAAAATACCAACAAAGTCTGGAGGCAAACATCACAGCATCCGTAAAAAAAGGCTGAAGCTGTAAAGAGGAAAGTTCCTACAACAGGATAATGATTCTAAACATTCCTCAAAATCCACCATGGACTACCACAAAAGACGCAAGCTGGAGGCTTAGTAATGGCCCTCGCAGTCTCCTGAGTTAAATATCATTGAATATCTGTGGGTAGATCTTAAAAGAGCTGTGCGTGCAAGACGCCCCAAGAATATTGCAGAACTAGAAGCCTTTTACAAGGAAGAATAGGGGAAAAACTCCCAAATACAAGAACTGAAAGACTAGCTGGTTACAAAAAGAAAGCGCTGACAGTGTGGCGTGCCTACAATTTTCCACAAACATGTTTGAAATAAAATGAAACAATGCATGAATGTTTGCTGNNCAATGATGTTTTTATTTTTGTTCAGTTTATGAAATAAAATAAAACAATGCATGAATGTTTGCTGCAAATATTGTGTTTTATGTTCCATACCCTCGAGAGACTGAGTTTACGAAACAATACATTCTCCTTTTTGATTTTCTTCCCTCTCTTTTGTTTTTCCTCCCTCTCTCCAAGGGTTTGGGGAACTTGGGTCTTCAGAACTTTCACCAGAGGACGCTGTCAGCGGCCTCCTCAGCTACAGCCAAGATAACCTGCTTCACTGCTGCGTTCATCGTCCCCACATTAGGCATCCCTCCCATACTCCTCGGTGCCGTGGCTGCATCAACAAGTATGGTAACAGAATAAAACATCACTTGGGAATCTTATTTTTATCCTATGTTAATTTGATACATCACAAAAAAATGTCTACACTTAAATAACAGCTGCCTAACATTGTATGAATGTGGTAATACACATAAGCTACATGAATCTGAAAAGTTTAAATTTATAGTCACTATATACATACTGATCTACAGTATTTCTGTTGAAGCATTAAAAAGAATCAAAAATCTGTATGGTTTACATGTTAAACCCCCTTTGACTGTCGGTTTGAGTTACAATTTAAGAGTATGAAAGGATGAAAAATATAAAAAAATAACTGTACTATACTGAATCACATTAAACATTGTGCAGTGCAGGATGTATGTACAATTTTAGACTTAATCTTGATGGTGATATTAAACAGTATCATTACACTAATTAAAATATAAACAGAATTAGATTCAGGAAAAAAAAAGAGTGTTTAACGTGAAGTACATTTTTATTGCTTGTCTAGATGTTTGTGTCCATTTCTCTTTCTCTGTCCCCTCACCTTTTTTTCTTCATGCTTCTCAGACTGGAACTTGACTTCTTATGGTTCTCCTTCTCCATTTGAACGTGGGGAGACCGGACTCGTCCTGCCCATCGTCCTGCAGCACCTTACCCCAACCTACATCTCCATCATCGGTATTGGGGCGGTGGCCGCCGCTGTGATGTCATCCACGGACTCGGCCTTACTGTCTGCAGCCTCCATCTTCACCTCCAACATCTATAGGAACATCCTGAGGCCACAGGTGAGGAAGAGGGGGAGGGGAGTGAGGAGAGGGGAAGTTACCCATCCATTCAGACATCCCTAGACTCTTTCACGTTAGAAGAGGAATCAACTTTAATGTGACATACAGTATACAAACATTCACAGTACAATGTACAGTGAAATTTGTCTTCTGCATTAACCCTAAGTACTAGGAGTAGTAGGCAGCCACTGGACAGCGTGCAAGGACCGAATCCAGATTCAAGCAAGTGTCTTGGAAATTAAGCCAATAAACATGTTTTTGACACCGGAGCCCCACAGGGAAACCTATGGGCTGATATTTGTGTC
>NW_023339751.1:20742147-20756873 GCF_004916995.1 Morone saxatilis | reverse complement strand
TTGCCACCTGAAATACCAATAATAAACGGTGAAAGATGTCGTGGCATCTCAGGAAGAAATCGTTGGCATCTCACCTGAAATGCCACTGTGAGCGTGGCCGATGCCACTATTTGAAGCCCTAACCCCTGCTGCAATCAGGACGCTATTTTTGGCCTAAAACAAAATGTACTTACCGGAAAATTTAAAAGCCGTCGCTAAATAAGTTTTTTCTATGTCGGGCTCAAATGTAGCAGTGCAGTAGATAGAGTCACTGTAGCTTGATTGACAGGTCGCCACCCAGACTTGTCAATCACAAGGTGCCCCGTCCAAAGGCATAAACCTGCTTTATCGATCTATTTTCCCCTCTAAATAGGATCGGAAAGTTACACCCTTTAAATGAACATCATGCTGTGTTGAAAAGGACTTGAAACTGACAATTACAGATCAAAAACTCATAAGAAAAATGTTTAATGAGGTAACAGTCAGGTGGGAAAAACCTTATTTTGCCATTATTTCCTGATGGAACTGGGCTTTCTTTATTCAGTGAAGTTGCCCTCTGCTGGCTGTGCTGGTTTAAAATCTGAGTTGAGAGAACCGAATTTGAATTGAGCGATCCTGAATTTGAATTGAGCGATCTGAATTTGAATTGAGCGATCTGAATTTGAAATTGAGTGATCTGAATTTGAATTTAGAGATCTAAATTTGAATTGAGCAACCTGAATTTGAATTTAGAGATCCTGAATTTGAATTTAGAGATCTGAATTTGAAAGTACAAAAAGTTGAATTTTTAAGTGAGGACTCAAATTCAGTTTCAAACTAATAAATTCAAATTCAAATTATGCTTTCAGATTCAGTTAAACAAAACAATTCAAATTTGCCAATTCAAATTCAGGTTTTTAATGCAATTATTCAAGGTTGGCCAATTCAGATTCAGCTCTAGAATGAACTTCAAATTCAGTTTCTACTGAACACAAATATCAGCGCCATAAGACAACCGACGCAAACAATGGGGAGAAGAACATGCAAACTGCACACAGAAAGGCCCTGCCCCAGCCGGGAATCGAGCAACAGTGCTAACCAGTGAGCCACCGTGCTGCCCACAGGTTAAGGGGGTCATCTGATTGAATATACATTTTAGAAGTAATGATTTAACAATGTGTCACTGAACTAAAATATATACAACGGGCCATCAGAAAAAAAACTGTAAACCACTGATTCTAATTTTTGTTTGTTTTCTTTCCTCCAGGCGCCAGAGCAGGAGATCCAGTGGGTGATCCGGGGCTCAGTGGTGGTGGTGGGGCTGGCTGGTACATCTCTCACCTTCCTGGACAACAGCGTCCTGATGATCTGGATGCTTCGATCCGACCTCACCTACACCCTCATGCTGCCGCAGCTCGTCTGCGTGCTCTTCTTCAAGATCTCCAACGGATACGGGGCCGTTCTGGGCTGCGTGGTGGGCATACTGTTGCGGGTGTTGTGTGGGGAGCCGCTGCTTGGGATACCTGCTATTCTTCAATTCCCAGGATGCATTCTGGTAAATGGTGTTTACATCCAGCGCTCCCCAATTAGGACCATCTGCATGCTGTCTGCTGTGGTGTCCATCTTGCTGTTCTCCTATCTGGCATCTCTTCTCTTCAACAAAGAACTGATTCCTGAGAAATGGGATGTTTTTGATGTCAAAGCTCAGTACTCAATACAAACACAAGGTGGCGCCAAATCCAGCACCAAGAATGAGAACTTGAAAGAACAAAATGAGAACAATGAAGTGTGTGAACCTATGTTAGAATCAACATTTTAAGTAAGAAATATCATTTGAAATACATTTTTGGACTGGTTTAGGAACAAATGTATGTTATGTGAAATTACATACTTTAAATAGTACAGTATATTTTGAATTTTTGTATACTTTTATATACAGCATAAATGGAAAAATGCTCTTTATAAGATAAGAAGTTATCATTATAAGAGCTCAACATTTTCTCTGCAATTTTTTGCAGTAGTGATACCTTAAAATGCTGCCCACTCACCCTCACCAGGAATGCAATGCTCACAATTGTTTCTCACTTCTCATTTTTTAGCAACATTTTGTAGGTTGACCATAACTCAAAAGTGCTGCTGTTGATTGAACTTTAGTTTCTTGTTCATAGAGATGAAGGAGGGCTGTTTATGCTCTCACATATTATACACAATGCCTGTGGTGGAGGTCAAATCTTCTTGAAGCAGAGCTATGGAGCTGTCAAACACTGACATTCTGATGCAGGCTTACTGTACCCTCAGAGTGCACAGTGCAGCTGTAATATGTTAAATACAATGAAATATCAGAATAGCTATTGGCAGGCACTTAAAATGTAACGATTTTGACCCAGATCAGGACCAAAAATAAAACTGCCACACCTCTGGGCTTGGTCGTGGTTGCAGCAGGCTGTTCCTCTTTCCAGCAGTGTTTTCCAGCTCCACATGGAGGATCGATTCCAAGGTGTTCCCAAGCACCAAATGAGATATATAATCTCTAATGTGTTCTGGGTCTACCTTAGGGTATCCTACCAGTTAGACATGCCTGGAAAAAATTCCAAAAGGAAGCCGCCCAGGAGGCATCCTGATCAGATGCCAAACCACCTCACTGGCTCCTTTCCATGGGAATGAGCAGTGGCTCTACTGTGACCTCCCTCTGCATATCTGAGCTCATTCTCTATCTCTAAGGGTGAGCCAATCTACCCTAGAGAGCAATCTCTATTATGAAAATTGTCAAAGACAAAATAAAAGTCACTTAATGAAGAGGCCGGTGAGGCTCATTATGTAATCCACTTGTGCTTCCAGGTAATTTTATCACTCTTCTTTTTAGTCCTTTAGTCCATTGTATAGCAGGCTTTTGCATTTGAAGGACCAGTTTGTAGGATTTAGTGGCATCTAATGGGGCAGTTGCAAATCACAATGCCCTCACTTCATCCTCCCATTCCAAGCATGTAGGAAAAACTATGGTGGCGGTCAAACTTGCAAAAAACGCAAAAGGCCCTATCTATAGCCAGTGTTTGGTTTGTCTGTTCTGGGCTACCGTAGAAACATGGCAGACTCCATGGAATGTTCAATCGATCCTCCTGAATGTTACACACTGAACCTTCAAAAACAATGGCCGTCAACATTTAAGTTTTGTCAATCTTGAAACCAAGGCATGACCAGGCATTAATACTGCCGACCACTATTGAATGAATACAGAGAAAAAACAGATGGGCTGCTGTTACAACCCAATGAGGCCAACGGATTGATCTGATTATGGGGTACTCAGGGCCAAGCAAAACAGATTACATGGAAGCAAGGGGGCTTCAGTGAGATGAGCTTTTTAGCGTAATCAATTCATTTGAAATAAACCTCCTGTCTTTGCCATTACCATTCTTTTCTTTACACATGCACATTATTGTTTTTTTGTCTTGAAGCCGAAGTCTTGACCGACCACAGTGACCACAGCCTGAAATAATGGCTGTGGTCACTGGTCTCCTCCACTTGAAACACAACACCCACAATGTGATATGTCTCTGTTATTGTTTTAAACACTATCTAGAGAGATGACTTTAAAGTGTACACAATATAAATTCACAGTGCACAGCATCATCAACCCAACGACTTGATGAGAGGGGAGTCATGGTATTTATATATGTTTTAAGTAATATTTCAAGGCCCAAGAACAACCTCAGGATCAATGTCAAGGATGTCTCTCCTGTAAGAGGATTGTGCTCCTAACTCAATGTCATTGCTGCTGAAGATAATGTAAAAGTTAGTAAAATATTGATCATGGGAGGATAAGACCTGTGTTAACAAATATGAGAATTTCCCTTTAAGCACTACTCACTCATCTCTACTGACTGATGGCATAACTAAGTACTAAGTGATAAGTGAGTACACCATTGCTTACACTCAAAGCCAAAAATCTCCACATTCGTAATAGGTAAAGCTGCCAATTTTACAAACCAATTACTTGAACTTGCTAGTCATGGGGAGAGGCTTTTTTTAATATCTTTTTTCATTTTCATTTTCAGCATATATGATGTGTTTTCCAACATGAAATTAAAAAACTATATTTTGACAAAAGCTATTTAGTTATTGATCAGAATTAAGCAAGAAAAAAAGTTCTCATAGCTATTTGTTGGGCCAAATCCTGGTTTGTACTAATATGAAAATGAGCATGTTTAATGAGACCTAGTCTCATTTGCATAATTTAATCATAAACCATAATACAAAAAAAGTAATATATTTGGGTGTATATTGATTCTAATGGAATAAAAACATTTTGGAATACATTTTTTCCCCCTATTCCCGGGTGATGCATGGTCTTAAATTTCTACAGTCATCTAATTAAGTTAATCTTCTATCTTTGTTTAGTACTGTGCTGGGTTAGGATTATATTTGTCAACATCTACATGAATTATCGACCCTTAATTTGGAAAGAATTTGTCCTTGAAGAGTGCTTGAATGTATCGTGACAAAAGAGTGCCAACCCTGTAATTAAGACACTTTATTATGAGGACAAACATGGATACAATAAGTTTTGTTTAAGTCCACAGAACTAAACCTGACTCCATGTATGTCCGAGCTCATGATGACACACAAAAATAACCGCCCTCTGCTTGATAATTCAACACGGGACTGTATGGCATGCTAGCACTGTGACAGATGTCCGGACTGTCCTCTGATGTCCGCGTCATATCTAAGTCTATATGAGGTGACATCTCGCTCCTGTCTTGTCTGTGTGCCAACAGCTCTAGTGGAACAATCGTCCCACAGGACACGGTAACACGGGCTGAGATAAAGGTCTTCTATAATAAGACTACACAAGCAAGTGCTGCTGTCACAAGGACGCTGCTGTGGCTGCTTCCTGTGTCCTTTGTCTGTATGTTGATGGTTACGTTGGTGGTGAAGTTAAGACTAAGGTTACTCCTTGACCTTGAAATAAAATGTTAGTTTCTTTGGATGTTCAATTTATTATTTTGTTATTATTATCCCAGTAAAGCCCTTATATTTCCCTTTTTTAAGTTTTTAGGTCAAACTTCCTTCATGAGCTTCCATGAGCTACGAAAATGTCTTTAATTTAAAACAGCTAGTTACAGCTACTAAATGCACAAATTCTGAAGTCTGACTATTGTTGGGTCTGGATTAGGTGCACCACTAAATATAGTTTTGTGTATGTTTGATAATACAAAAAGTTATTTTTATTTCAAACGGGTGTCATATCTGTCAAAGCTCGTCTCATCCGGAGACATGCTCTTGTATTTGTTCTCAGAGTCCAAGGTGAACAAAGACGTGTGTGCAATTGCTTGTAAAATGGGATAAATTATCAAATACACTTTGAGGAGTGAAACAATTTGGCTTTTGCTATCAGTAAAAACACATGGATGTCACCAAGGCTGACTCTTGCAGGTTTTGAGGCAAAACAAAATAAAAAGGGTTCCCAAAAATGGCACTGCATCACATTTTCTCTACTAGAAGGGAACCAGAGAGGGCACTTTATCACATCTTCTTGAATACTGGGACATCTTTATCTACCATAGGAGCCTCCGAGGAGGCACTGTTGCAGTGTGGTTATGGTTCGAGACCAGACTGAACTTATGCAACTTTAATGCAGTCTGCTTGATCCACATTTCACTTTCTTAAGCAGAACTGTTGAAACAAGTTAAACTCACAGGCACACACAGTGCAGGACCTGATGTGTGATGATGCAGTAGAACAATCACAGGATGGATGCAGTGACACCTGCTGGTCATCTGGTCGCAGCACAACAGAGCACCAATACTGCTGAACGTGATAAGACATTTAACTCACGTTTATCCAGGGTGACTTACGATGATATCTTTAAGATTACAGCTAACTTTATACTTTATGGAGAGGTCAACAGTGCTGAATAACAGTGCCGTGTACATGAATCACTTTCAGTTTTACAAAACATTGCAAATGCAGTAGCACAGCCATGGAGCTTGAAGGGATTCAGGGGTCTTGGACAGTCATTTCCATAAGGCAGAGGGCAACCTGTGGAGGTCAAACCCTCTCCAGTGGCTCCCTGGCTGGATATTTTTTTATATTTTAATTTACCACTGTTGTAAGATTTCATCGACTAAAATTTTAATCACACCTTTTCTCTATATTTTTTTGCCAAACCTCAATGACAACTGAGTCTCCCTAGAAATCGAAGAAGTGTTTGAGGAAAAGAGAGAATAAAATGACACGTGGACAGATGTCTTGAGGGCTGTACTACGAAGCGAGGTAACCGGCTTATCCAGGTAACTTCAGGAGTAACTTTGTGACAGCAGGTTAACTCGTACTACAAAAGGTGGGTAAGTTTTACCCAGGGTATGTTATCAGGGCACTTTACACTCCATGTCCAACAATCAACTGTTTGTTATTGCTCAGCTCCTTTCTCTGAAACTAATGATTATTTTCACAGTTAATCTACTTTCGATGAACTGATGTTTTTCATCTAGATAATTCAAAAGTAGCGTTTTCTTTTTAAATATTCAGTTAATTGACTAATTACAGAGATACTAATTGACTGGAATTTGAAGGTGTTAAGAGTTAAAATGCAGATTTGACAAGCACTTACAATTTCAATAACCCGGATGAAACATCCCAGAATGCACAGACTGTACACACTGTTACATCAGTACACAATTTATTTCCCACACATTCAACTTTTAAATACTAAATGACAAAACAATCAGGAGTTGAGGTGAATTTAAAGGTTGATTTAACTCTCAGTCACAGAAATCTACAGCTGCTGCTCGGTCCTTTGTAGGTTCAAACTAATGTTACACATTAGGCCACAACCCATTCTGTGATGTCACTTGGTCGCTTACCAAATAACCCCAATGTCGCCAGTTTCACTTCAGTAAGGACCTTTACTGCATGCCATCCCCTTCTGTGGGGGCTTGGTGTGCAGAAGGAGTCAGTGATATAGCATGGCATTTGTTTTAGGGAGTGAGAATTTAAATTGGTCAATGTTTCATTTAAAGATTTGTAGGATGCACCCTAGAACAGCTGTACCTTAAGATGTCAGACTAACAAACAAAAATAAAACAGCACCCATAAAATGCTGAACTTTAAATTCCTTCCATTGTTTGTGCAGCCGATGGAAAAAACAGGATATTGAGTCTTTGTAGGACCCTCACGGTGTCCTCTCCTCTCCTCCCAGCCCTTACAGAAGTAGGGGGAGGGGGAGTCCGGTGCTGGAGGTCATGAGGGCCCTGACGGAGTTCCTGCTTCAGGTCTGTTTGTGGGGTCTCGAGTGGTCCCTTCATACACAATCTTGTTCTTGATGCCGTCCTGGATCATCCTCTGCTGAACACGAAGCTTAGCGTTGTTCATCCTGCAGTACAACCTGGAGACAGAGACACAGCAGGGTTTCTGTTTCAAACGGAAGAAACTAGACTGTAAAATATACAAGACTTCTTTAATGGAAGTGTTTGTTCTGATCCAAAAAGTCAACCTACCAGGACCCGAGTGTGGTCAGCATAAAACCTGCAAATCCCACATCAAAAGACCTCTTTACCCGACCTGCAGACACCAGAACAGGTTTAGTTCAGTTTTTTACCTTACCACGTGAAACTACTTTTATCTGTCAGAAAATAGACACACTGGAATTCTTTGCAAATGTTTATAAATCTCTCTAAAGAGGCTTCGAGACTGGTTTGTTTTTTAACTTAAATACATACAGAGCACAGAGCTATGCCAAGGTTTGCACAAAAACAAGAGTTTTTGTATAGCAAAATGATGTACACACACACAAACACAAAGTTCAGATTCAAATAAGACTCACTAGTAGCCAGAAAGTGCAGCAGGCCAGCAGTTACTGAGCCCCCAGCTCCATGTAGGATGGCGTCTCTGGCACACGGAGTATTCTGGACATCCAGAATCCCCAGCAACCTAAAACCCTGAAGGACAGACAGACAGGAAAGGGCAGAAACAGTTACGGGTCGGGCCATGTATGAATTGGTAGGTTCATGTTATCATCACTTATGTTAGTAGCCAGAATTGTGTTAAGAGTTTTTTTGCCAAATAAAAAAAAACTGAAAATCATGACCCCAAAACCATGATAGGAACTGAACTGTCAACTCTGTGAACCGTTCCACCCCCACTTGAGAAATACTGTAAATTCACGCATTCTTGCCCATGTTACAAAGACTCATATCATCTGAATCCATAGTGACTTTACACATGCTTTGACCTGACTACTTTCTATGTATTGTTTTTAGGAGTATAGTGTATTTTGTAGGCCCTGTGTAACACTGTGTGTTAGTACTAATGACTAGTCAAGCACTCAAGACATTAACACATGCAGTATACACATATATATGTATATGTATATGTATACATGCAGTCTGTGGTTTCTGCTCACTACTTACACCAAGCACCATTCCTTTCAATACAGTGTAAACGCTTGAACTGGATGGAATTGGACAATGAGTTGAGCCATGGAGATAAATCAATGTTATATTGAAGTCCAGAGCTATTTGGTGAATAACCTGTGAGCCGACTTTTTCAGTGGGACTGTTTCTGAAAAGCGTTTCACTAACTAGTTGAGTTGAATAGTTTCGGGGCACAATGTTTAATGTTTAATATTTGAAGGGGATTTGTTTGGCCAGGTCCTTTCTGATAAGGCTCAGTAGCTTCATTGTTAACTGATGTTAGAACTGCAGTGAGCTCCGGTACCCGTATGTAGCTGGTGTTAGACGTTACGTTAACATGAACCCCAAACAACGTTACTGTTCGTTCATGTCGACACAACTCGGACAGACACAGTGATGACATTAACAGTTGTCTAGGTTTTGCTTTCACTGACAGGACTTTATGAATCAGGTTAGAAACAGTTTCTGCTGTTGACCTTCTAAAAACTGAAGCGAGCTTCTTCCTCCATTTATAATGTAACATGAAGCTTTATGAGGCCCTTACCTTGCGCTCGGTCTCCTCTTCTTCTCCCGCCATTGGACAGCTGCGTTTATGCTCCTTGTGCAACGTTTGCCTTCAATGTATCTATTCTTTTTATTTCTTTTCTAACCCCGTCATGTAACGATCATTTCTGTAACCATGTTTGCCTTGGCGCATGCGCTGTGCCTAGCGAGTGGTCCGTCGCTATTAATCGCCGACTGCAAACAGCAGATGTATAGTTCCGATTCTCTGGCGTTGGGCAGTATTAGGGAAATACTACGGTAGCCCACACGTGGGATTGTAAAGCTTCGACTAAACTGTATTTGCCTTTATAAATGTGTAAGAGAGTTATCATGTTTGATAGATGACAATATAATGTGTGTGTGTTTGGGCAAATATTTATTGCTTTTAAAAAACAAAACATATTTTATTTCAATTGTTTGTTTGTTTAAGTGATTTATGTTTTAGGTTACTTGTATGGGTTGTAGCCGTTTGGTATTTGGTAAATGGAGTCACCTTCTAAATATTTGTTGACAAGTTGACAAAAGAAAAATAGTTAAATAGTTAGCATATTTTTGCTCATTTGTAGGATTAGGCTGTATTTGTGCTACCATTTATTTTATAGGCCTATCCAAGTTTATATTGTGAATATTGAATATTGTGTCAGTAGTAGGAAAATAATTAGTAAATGAAACCCCAAGGATGAGTTAGTCCCGAACAGGTAAGCTGGATCACACTGTGCCATCTTAATCCATTATAACCTTCATTCTCTGAACGACAGGATCAAAGTCATAAATAAAGCATGTCAGGAGGAAGTGTGTGTGTCACAGTGAAAAAAACAGGATTATTGCACCGGCAGCAGGTGATTACCTAACAGTCTTCACCCTGCTGCACACACACACAGCTTTGAGGAGTCTGGAGGATATATTCTGCTGATTTAAATACACGTCTTTAAAGTTCCATATTCTTATCATGTTAGACAACTTAGGGGCTTTTTTATGTTATTGGTACACTTTTTTTATCAGAGAACATAGAACCACACATTCAGATCTTAATTATTGTGCAATTTGCTAGGAAAAGTCATTCCCTTACCAGGAGTTGAACCTAGGCCACCTGGGTGAAAACCAGGAATCCTAACCACTAGACCATATGGGACACTACATATGGTTTTAATGTCCATCTCAAAAAAACAATAACAATGTTTAATAACTTAACTATCTAAACCCTTTCAATTACTTTATTTACTAACCCCTTTGCTGGTTGTATTTCCAATTATACACTTTACAGTTCAGCCTCAGGACATCGTCCAAAGGCTAAAGCTGACGTGAACATTTAAATCTCATCCCTCCTTCAATAACTACTACTGTCACACTGGCCTTGAGCAAAGCACTGAACCTAATATTATTCTGGCACTTATATGAGTGTAACAGGATGTAAAGGTGATATGGAGAGAGACTAATCCCCTTGGGTAAAGGTCAAAACTGTACTATGACAAAAACAGGTAGGGTTGACATCCAATATGAGCAAGTTTCTTCCTGGATACCAGGCTCCTCTGTGCTGTATAAAGACTGAGCTAGACACCTGACCTTCGCACACTACCTGCAGAAACCAGAGAGGTAAGTTGGGCTCCTTTACACCAAAAAACACAAGGCGATTTCCATGTTATGTATTCCTTTTTATTTTTTAATGTGTGGAAGTGTTGCAGAAAAAAATAAGCAAATATTAACCGTATGATTAAACTGTACTTTTTAAGATCCAGTGTTATGTTTACAAGTTGTCACTAATGATTTTAATACTTGAATTGCCTAGTTGTGTTTTTTTTTTTTTACTCTTTACAAGGTCAGGGGTAAAACACTCCATTAGGAGTTCTTTCTTGATTAATTAAAGCTGAAGAGGGAACACAAGTAGATGATCTAGACCATGCAAAGGGGAAACCATGTTATTTCTACTCAGAATTGCAATTGGTTGGCAGCTGTCTATCAAAATGGTATATCAGAACAGCTCAAACATAGTTCTGATAAATAACATTTTATTTATATAGCAGATTTTAAAACAAAGTGCCGCACATGATATAAATGACTAAGTTATTGATTCACTGACTAACTAACCCAGCTCGTCTCCTGCAGGATGATGGCTGTGCAGGCCAGCAGAGTGATGTTCCCCTTGGTGTTGAGTTTGTTTCTGGGAGCCACATCTGACATTTGGCCCCTGGCCCCTGCAGGTGAATAAGACAATCAGTTGACACTGATCTGAGTTTTTGTTTTCACATAAAATAAACCTTTTATTCAAATTTTATTGTGAAAAATGCATGATTTTATTGGAAAGTTACAAAAAAGAGACTCAGAGAGACCATGACTGTGACCTTTGTAGATATTTCTTATCAGTCAGTTGGAGTTTTGGGTGCTTTAATTCATCCCTTCAGCACACCCCATACTGTGCTGTACTTTATTCTGTGAGGCAAACTGTCTTTGATAGTCAAACTGAGGTGTACACTGTGGTGATTCTGAGCGGACGTAACAAAGAAGGGACCTTTTTGACTTTGTGTCCTCTGAATCCTTGAGATCCATCTTCATTTTAAGCATTGAAAGGAAGCATTTAG
This sequence comes from Morone saxatilis, assembly GCF_004916995.1. Classification (NCBI taxonomy): domain Eukaryota; kingdom Metazoa; phylum Chordata; class Actinopteri; family Moronidae; genus Morone; species Morone saxatilis. Next base: position 20,745,388 of record NW_023339751.1, on the reverse strand, counting down.
CAAACAGTGAGTGAGGTGAATACTTTTCAACTCGATACAGGTATGGAGCAAACAAAAGTGGAAGGAAAGTCCAAAGAAAGACAAGAAAATACATTAAACTAACTACAATAAAATACAGGAAAAAATAGAACATGGTTATGTTGGTAATGTGAAATAGGTGTGTCTGAATTGTTGCATTAGTACAGAATACATGTGAATGAACTGTGGCATCAAAGTGGTAGTGGTACATCACAAAGAAAGAAGTGTGGTTTATTAAACAGGAAATATGCATACACTCTGTCACAAGCCCATCGCTTATGAGTTAGCAGGGCTTCTCAGGGACTTTCCCAACACCTCTCGTGAGAAAACAGTTTATGACATTTGTACCAAATTGCAACATCTTCCTTCACCAGAGGCCTTCCAGCTGCCGCCCTGCCAGCTCATCAATCAGACGGTGTCTCTAGAGAAGGAGGGCTGTCCCAAGTGTCACCCAGTGGAAACAACAATCTGTAGTGGTCACTGCATCACTAAGGTATTGTGGCCTGGCAAGAGGGTCATCGGTGTATGTATCATTACTTCCCTTTACTAAGGTGGCCATAACCAGTACAGCCACACTGACACAGTGAAAGCCTCTTAGGATTTTTACACCACTGACAGTTTGACTGTCATAGTAGGAAGCACAGGTGTTAATAACAAAATGAACTGTTGTTTCAGTGAGTCATGACAGTGTGACAGTCAGCAGGTACAATAGCAGGACCTTGAAACTAAAGCAGCTAAATGGAATTCAGACGTAATATTTACAAGTTTTTCATGTTAATTATTTTAGTTTTATTTTGGCCTTGTGCATTCTCACTTAATTTAGGTTTTCTTGGGTTATTGAATAGTTTTGAGGTATCCTGTATTTGTCCAAAGAATGGTTGATATGTGATCAGCTTTGCATTCATAAACTGGTCTTCCCCACCTTATGTATGATGTTAGCATTGTGGCATTAATCTTTACAAATTAGTTCACTTTGTTATTTTTGCTCCCCTCCAGGACCCTGTCATTAAGATACCATTCAGCAATGTTTATCAGCATGTGTGCACGTACCGGGACTTACACTACAAGACATTTGAGCTTCCTGACTGTCCACCTGGTGTGGACCCAACCGTCACCTACCCCGTGGCTCAGAGCTGCCACTGCGGCCGCTGTGCCATGGACACGTCTGACTGTACCTTCGAGAGCCTGCAGCCCAACTTCTGCATGAATGACATACCTTTCTACTACTAGTCTCAATAGCAGCATGAAGCACATTAAAGCTAAACTGACTTTCAGCATCAACTGCTGTAAGGATTGTCACATTTACCACTGCAAAATAATTTCTTTTGTTTCTATTTCTCTGTGCAAATAAAATACCAACATTGAACATTTCTTTGAACTTCCTCAAAGACAAAGGCTGTTACTCCCTGGGGTTATCAAGGCGGCATACTCTCAGAGAGCTCCTACTTTCTAGCCAGGAGTCTTAGCTTAGGAGTGATTTAGGAACATTCTCAGAGCAACTCTCAGAGCAAACGAGGTCAACGTGGTTGACCTCGTTTGCATTTACCTGGAATTGGTAGATAAAAAAAAAAAAAAAGGAGCTCTCTTAAGGCCTGAGATGTTTTGTGAATAACTTATTCTTGTCATAGATTTCATAATTCTAAGATTCTTCTTAGAATTTCATAGTTCCTCTTAGTTGCATATTACATTACGTAATACATCTGGGTTATAAAATAGGTACACTATCATTGATGTTTAATGTAATAAAATATTGTCAACACTAGAATTGTAGTAACTGCACAGTGAAAAAGATAAAATATGTGTATATGTCTACAATAAGGCTAAGCTAATACTTATTATTATACAACATTAAAATATATCTATTCTACATATCAACCAGTTTCAACAACATTTTAATGATTCATCTCATGATACTCATGATCTTTTCAATTGTGGCCAGTTAAAAGAAGATCAGGCATTAACAAAAACATCAACCTGTTTTTGGAAAGATTGATAAAACCTGTTAACAGTGAAGTTTGGGAACAGATACCAAAGTATGTAGGTAATTATAAAAGCATCTCCTTAATATTTTAATGATGAATGTGGACATACAAGTCTCTGCCGGCTGATCTGTCTGGGTGGATTGTCTCAACATCCGCTGCTTTCTATGTTTTTTTTTAAAGAATTAATAAGTCTAATGTCATTGGTGCCCGTGTGCATAATTACTGTAGGTACAGAGGGATGATGGTCAAGGATGGAGGGGATAAATTGCAATAAGTCCTTAGTTCTGGCCCTGGAGGAGCAGTGGGTTATTCCTCTCGGTAATTCCACAAAAAAGAGTCTGGACAGTGTGCAACTCTTTGCTGCAGAGGGCACCTTGTAGTTCTTATGCATTAGTTCAGTGTTGTTGACTTTGTAGTTGCTGTGGCTGCTTTGACACAGTATGTTAAAGTTTTCTGTCTTGAAACTGTTTTCAGTTCTTTCCGGGTGTGTTATGCCCAGCTCAGGACCATATATTAAAAAGTCCACACAGTAACAATTGAAGTAAATTATTTATTTATTAACGATAACTCATCATAAGCAAACAATGTGTGAAGACAGCAGATAGCAGTGAAGTGTGGGTAAGAAACTGTAGTTGGTTATCTAAACTACCTGTAACATGAACAAACGATCAACTAAAGGCAACCAAACCAAACAAAACCAATGTTGAGTGACTGAAAGGCAACAGCCTTCCAGAGGGGAAAGAGAGCGCCATAATTGAACCAGCCAGTTTATATAGGCTGTCAGCTGATAAGGCCAATAACTTTAATGACGTGGGAGGAGTCATGCATGCAGGGAGAACCTTATGGTTTATTTATTTTCATTTGCGTGATGAGATTTTATACATAGTCAAGACAAAGACATGAATAGGTTCATACCACCTAAGTAAACCAGATTAAAAGGAGAATATTTACGCAACTTACGAACATCATTAAAAATTACATGAAGCTGACTGTGTTAAATGTTGTCATTCCATTCCATACTGATGACCTGCTGATATCATTGGCTGTCTTATCACTTCTGCAAACACACAACAGAGGCCCAAAAGTTGTCTATGGTTCCTTTCCTTATTAAAAAACAAACTAAGTCTGCAAGAGGATTCAACCTAAGTAACATGCCATACAGGTTGCTGAAAGCATTGTTATTTCTTGCTCCCTTTGCCAGGAACCCAATGATGGATGGCAGGAACAGCAGTGTGTAAATA
>NW_023339751.1:20741113-20742047 GCF_004916995.1 Morone saxatilis | reverse complement strand
AAGAGATCCCTTTCCTCAACAATAGACAGATAGCTACCTTTCCAGGGCGATGCACACCATGAAGCCGATACTGGTAATCAGACCACAGTTGTACATATAAAAGATGATGTCAAATATCGTCTGATCCTCACGTCTCCCCATCCGAACGATCAAGCAGCAGAGCTGAATGAGGTCAGAAATGAGAAGGTTGATGACGTAGATCGGAGCAACATGATCATTTCGCACCTGCAGGAAAACATTGTTAAAAGTAAACAAGCAGTTGTAAACATGTTCTGAACTCCACCTCCTCCAAGAAAATTGCTGAGGACATTAAACTCTTCATTTTGTGGCGCTGCAAAAATATCATATGACACACTGTGTCAGTCACTGCAGCAGACTGGAGTCACAGATGCGTGTCTGTGTTTGCAAGGTGCACTTCTCTCCTCACTGAGTATGAGGGCAGTTCCACATTGCTTTATGTATGAATGTGTTTTTGTGAAGAAGGCTTTTATTTTATTTTTTCTACACACACACTACACTTCACTGTTTATATTTATATTTATATCACTTTGGTTTAGTTTTTGCTAAGCACTTTGGGCTGCATATTTGTATGAAAGGTGCTATATAAATTGACAATGCAAAGTGAAATAAAACATAAATGAACGCATACATTTATTAAATTAATTCATAAAAATAAAATAAATATCTTTTGATTAATAAATGTCTACATTTATTTTTAATATTATTTTTGTCATATTGAATAGCATATTGATTAATTTATTGAATCATTTATTCATTTATTATTTATCTTTTGGCAGTCATGGTCCTCCAAAGTTTTAAAGGACAAGACAACTGCCCCATTGTTTGATGAACTTAAACTGCTACAAAAATTTAAATCTTCTAATGAAAACAGACAGAATCTCCCTCAGCCAATCCAAGATCTGGGTGTGACCAA
>NW_023339751.1:20739829-20741056 GCF_004916995.1 Morone saxatilis | reverse complement strand
CATTTATGGAAGAAAAATAACCTCTCAATATCCCAGTGGCACCTCCTACCATTCGAGTGCATTTCAACACAAAGACCAACAACTTTAAAAAAACAACAAAATATATAAATTTCATTGGCCTACTCGCATTTCATAAAACCAATATATGTACATACACACAGACAGATCCTCACCCATTTACTTCTTAAATTATGTATGTATGTAAGATTTCAAACAACTGAAACACACTGAGTCAACCAAGCATGTAGGAGAAACTATGGTGGCCACAAAACTTGTGAAAGTTTAAGAGAAGCGGGAATGGAACTACACATGTAAACTGTATAAATAATAAAATATAATGATGTGGTAACAACCGTTACAAACAATGATTATTATTTTCAGGTTATTATACACTAATAAAAATATACCTATAATTATGAGTACATTTCTGCCAATAGATCCTTATAAAAAAGTTACACACTTTTAAGAGAAGACTGGAATCAGTCACACATGTTAACCTGCAAGTGTTTAGTTCCAATTAACTTTACATACATTTTAAATATAAGTAAATTATTCCTGTAAATCTTTCTTCTCCATCCCCGCCCCAGATTCTTTACAAACAGACGGACAGACAAATGACACAGACAGTTTAAATCTTAGTCTTAATGTACATACCTGAGAATAAAGAGCATAGATGGCCACAAGGGTCAAAGGAAGGCTGATACAAATTATTACATGTTATTACAAATTTGATGAATACAGCGTTGTTATGATCATCAGAATTGGAGGTGATGTTGCTGTAATTAGAGCTGTTGGCCAGTGAGGTGTTGTTAATGTAGAAATCTTCCATTATTCAGAGTGAAACCTGTAGTTTGAGAGATCAGGTTATAGAAAGGGAGACAAATGTTTTATGTCTACCTAACGTTAAGTGATATCACTAAAGCTGCAGTGCCAGTTCACACTAATTTAGTATACCCATAGTATACTCACAATCATAAAAAGCTGTTGCTATTGTCATTCCTTAATACTTGTTACATTAATAATATTTAATCAAATAATACACTTTCAGATTCTAATAATTCAAGTTCTGGTGATGTATACTAATATTTTTAGGTGCTGATATCAGGTCATTACTGCAGCCCCAGAACATCATCTGGTTGTTTTATTGATTTAATGTAATGTTTCATGTTCATGTACATTGGTTGGTTGAACACCCCTCTACCCTTTGGACTCTACTGACTGGGATGT
>NW_023339751.1:20738603-20739729 GCF_004916995.1 Morone saxatilis | reverse complement strand
TGTGCTGCAGTGTATGTGTGTGGTACAGCAGAACCACACCAGTGTGAGTGTTCATTGCTTCTTTGCAACTTGACTTCACTATAAACCAGGATCTGTCTTGTTTAACATTTAAGAATTTGTCCTCACTCCTCTTCCTTCTTTTTTCTAACCACCATGAAAACATTATTTAATAAAAATTCCAGTTCTTCTATCCACTCAAACAGAAAATCTTTTATTTACCGTAAAAGGAGGAAGTAAGCATTTTTCCAGTGTTGACACATGGCCAGTGTCAGTGCAACACAGTTAAGTAGCATGTTTTTGCTGTGGTTTTCTGTCCTTTTTGGTTTGGAACTTGCTAGTTGACAGTTGAGGCTCATTCCCAGAATCTGTATTTGACAACCTGGGAATGAGACTCAACTATCTTTCTCAGCTCTGATTGGTTGTTTGTGTTAGGGCCTGGTAGATTCTTGCAAATGCCATTAGTAGCTCTAGGAGGAGCCAGAGGAACCTGATTTTTCAGTACTACTGTCAGGATATAGTGAAAGTTTAAGCAAATCTGACAAAAAGATATATTTTTTTAAAAAGTTGCCTACTGCAGCTTTAAACCAAGCCATCACCCAAAATGTAATGATTTACCTTATCGGGATTTGCATTTTGTCCACAAAAGCAAATTTATGTCCCCACTAGTGATGTGTCGGTCGAGAACGAGCTGGTGCAAAGAGCCGGCTCCTTTAAATGAACGATGGGAACTGGCTCCCGACTGTGCCATTCCTTTTTTTCTTTTTTTTGTAAAATAATACAAGGCAGAATGATAAGATGATCTCCGCACTACGGGTGCTCCATTCATGCAGTTGGTTTTATTTGTCCAGATGTCAGTGGTGGGCATTAACAAAGCACATTTACTTGAGTCCTGTATTTAATTTACTTTTTACTTTTTAGTACTTTACTTGTTTTGTTAGCAGTGTGTGTTTAAATAAAACTTGAAAATGTCAATAGCTGTCCTTTATTTTAAATTTCTATGCTTTAGTTTTTATAGGTGTTTCTATCTGCTTTGTGTAGCAGTGGTTTACTTTTAAATACTTCAGTACAACGGATATTTTGAATAATTTAAGTGATATATGTGTACACATACAAATCATAAGTCAAA
>NW_023339751.1:20731613-20738545 GCF_004916995.1 Morone saxatilis | reverse complement strand
AAATTAGAAGTCGTTTGAGAGCCGAAGGAGCCGGCTCTTCTTGGTGAGCTGAGCCAAATGATCTGGCTCACTAAAAATAACCGGAATTCCCATCATTAGTCCCCACAATATGAGTACACACACACACCTTTATCTTCTTTATCTGTCATACACAAATACTGTTATCTTTCCAAGTCTACCCTCATCCCAGAGCTTACATTGCTTACCGTCCTTGCTGTCCACTGTGGTGATCACCACCTCCATCTCGTAAGTGTCCTTCATCTGTTGCCCCCGGAAACTGGCGAGGTGCTCCATCTCGATGAGGTCACTCTCGTCCTCCTCTAGAGGAAGCCACGTTCCGTCGATGAACCACTGGCCTCTCATCACAGGAATACGGTCTTGCTCTGGAGGACACCACACAATGGTTACCACACTATGTGAGGGCCTGTGTAGGCTATGCTGGATTAATTTACTTCCCTATCTTTAACAAAGTACACAAACACTTTCAGGGTTCTCACTCTTTTTCAGAAATAATTTTCCAGGACATTTTCCAGGAGTTTTTATTGACAATACAGGACAGAGCCTAGCCTAATCTACGTCCTTTTTACTCTCTGTGAAATCTACTGCAAATTGACTACAGTTTTCCTCTCAACATAATATTATGGCCACAGCCTGTAAGTCACCGGTAAAATCAAGTTGAATATAGGGAGGAGTTAAAATACAATTAAAACTTTCCAGGACAAAATTATTCTTTTTTTTTTTTTTTTAAATGTAATCAAAGTCATCCCCTCTCTCTCCCCCCTTTCCTGTCACTTTCAATTAAATGCAATAAAAGCCAAAAAATACATTAAAAAAATTTATAAAAAAGAAAGAAAGAACAAGATCATTGCATTTGCCATTGTACTAGAAACAACTTCACAAATTAATTCATTACAATTAAGTAAATACAACCAAATTTTTTGTAAATTTAACGAGTACATATGACTTAAACACAATTATAGATAATAGATATAAGACTAATAGTTATTGCTATTTACTTTTACATTTGTTTAATCCACTTTTCTGATTTTAAAGTGAATTGAACATCAACTATCTTTTCAGTGGAATGTGGAATCTATATTCCATATTACCAATAAAATATTAATAAATTGTGTACATGATTCATCGATTAGTCAGTCAACAAATAAATAATTGGCAACCATAATAACTAATTGTTTAAGTCGTTTTTAAACTCAAAAATCTTCTGGCTGCAGCTTCTCCAGTCTGATGATTCTGAACTGAAATCTTTGGACAAAACAAGACATTTGAACATGTGCACCTTGAGCTCTGAGAAATGTAGATTTTTGACAATTTGATAACATTTATTAGACTATTAATTGAACAAGCAGATTACTTTCATTAATTAATTTCATTCATTCTGGTCGGTGTTTACATTCCACCGCAGGCCAACGTGCAGGAGGCACAGCGCACGCTCGCCGACCAGATACTGTGTGTGGAGCGGACTAACCCGGACTCTTTAGTTATTGTCCTTGGTGACTACAGTCACAAACTCCCCAAATACAGACAGTTTATTAAATGCCCGACCAGAGAGGAGAACACACTGGATCACTGTTACACTACAGTCAGCAGAGCTTATCACGCCGTCCCCCGCGCCGCACTGGGCCTCTCTGACCACGTCATGGTCCACCTGATTCCTTCATACAGGCAGAAATTAAAGCTCTGCAAACCTGTTGTGAGGACATCAAAGCAGTGGACCAGTGAAGCTGTGGAGGACCAGGCGTGTTTTGGACTCTACTGACTGGGATGTGTTCAGGACTGCTACTAAACAGTCTGGATGAGTACACAGAGGCTGTGACATCATACATCAGCTTCTGTGAGGACTGCTGTGTACCATCACGCACCAGGGTGAGTTATACAACACAAACCCTGGTTCACAGCCAAACTCATTCAGTTACGGTTACAGAAGGAGCAAGCGTTCAGGAGTGGGGACAGGGACAGGTTTAAGGAGTCAAAGTACAAGTTTAGCAAGGCGGTGAGAGAAGCTAAACGACAGTACTCTGAGAAACTTAAACATCAGTTCTCAGCCAATGACTCTGGTTCTGTCTGGAAGGGGCTCAGACAGATAACCAACTACAAACCTAAAACCCCCCACTCCATCAACGACTTGCGCCTGGCAAACGAGCTGAATGAGTTCTACTGCCGCTTCGACAGACAAAGGAGCAGTCCTGACACCATCCCCCGTGACAGTCCTATTTATATCTTTTCTATGCTGCTGGGAGACTTTAATATTATTAATAATCACATTGTCACAACACACAAAACTATTTTGCCTATCTCTGCTGTCAACATTTCCTGGAAAACTGCAGACATTAAATACCGCTTAGTGGATCCAATGTTGTGTCAGAACAGACACCAAATACATAACAGAACATATAATACTACAATGATTTTGATTATGATAAGAATAATTTGTGAAAAGAAACAAAAAACCTAAGTATATTTTAGATATATGGACTCCCTTTCTCAAATGTCTAAACAGTAGTTATTGATTTCATATGATGATTCTTGTTCATTCCTTCTTTACCAGATTTTATGTCATTCTAAATAGGTTATCTTTTTTGCCTGCTTCTACCCTTTTAGCTATTTTCACTGCTTTTCCGAAATGTAAGTGGTAAATGGACTGTAATTGTATAGCGCCTTTCTAGCGCTTAAATACTACACTTTATTAAACAATCAAATATACTATATATATACTTAACAAATTAAGGGAATGAAATAAGACATAATTGGTGTCTATAGTATAGTATAGTTTGGCTGCAGTATACTGCACACCTACAGCCCAAAACTGTTACAGTTTGCATATTTATTTTCCTGACCATTCTTTTATCTTTTTTAATCAATACATAAAAAAAAAGTAATATGAAAACCTACCTTTGAAAACAGGACTTGAATGAGTTCCCTACACCACTGATGTGTTGTCCTCTGCATCCCAACAGTCTACAGTAAATATGGTGATAACATCTTCACCTGCTCTTTTAAATATATGTAAATTACATGAGAGCAACATTAATAATCGGCAGGAAAGAAACACCAACTGGACACTGCTCGAACATAATGGGCACTTATTGTCTCACCAAAAAAAAAAAAAAACGTGAGATGCAAATGTACTAAGCAAACATAGTGTGACCCCAACGAAAACCCGGCTAATATTATTATTAATATTATAATAGTATTGTTATTCTAAAATGACATGGGCCCTCTCTATAGCCGCTGTTCATTTCATTTCTCCAACGTTCTAAATCTAAATGTTTTGATTGATATAGAATTTGTTTTATTCTGTTGTGTTGTTTTGAATCAGCGCTGAGGGGAGCCTAGTTGGTTAGCTTCATCATCAGCTGACTCAATGGACTGTTTTCAGGGTTCAGCTCTTTTAGTGCTTTGAAATTGAGAGTTGCCTGTTTATTGTATGTTTAAAAGTAATGGGAAACATCCCAGTTCTGCTCAGCAGGTGTTATTTTGTATTTTCAATCAACTGTGCGATCCCTAGCTCTCACTTCCATATAAAGCTATTGGTACAATTATATTATCAAATATTTTTATCCAAATTCTAATTGGAATGTTAATATTGAATGATTTAATTTTTAATGTATACATTGCCCTGCTTTTTGTCTGAGTGTATGTATTGCCATATTGATATGTCCTGATCTTATATGGACCAAGGTAAGTATAATTTATCTTTCTCTCCCTCCCTCCACTGTTTGCAGTGCCCTATGCATTATTACATCACTTCATCTCCTGCCATTAGCATGTTGCTTCCTAATATATTAAAATAATTATGCATAAAGTTAATAATAGTATCTTAATATATAATTAATGCATTTTGAGTAATAGCTTGGCAGTTTTTCTCAGGTGGAGTTGTTCAGTGACCAAGTAAATATTTTTTAATCTAGATCTTTTTTTTCCTGAGCTCGGTGATCTCATCAAAATAATGTTGTTCAAGAGCTGACTGCGTAATGAGCTGCTGTCTTAGTAAATCAGACACTGAATACACACGATCAGAAATCAAAAAACAGATGTCCACAATAACATTTTCTAACTAAACCTGGCTCTTAGAAGGTGTTAAGGGTTTAGGTGTTTAGTGTTTGGTTTGCTCGTTCTGAGATACTGCAGAAACAGTTGAACATGGTAGAGGACCCGCTCCCTGTAGATAAAAATGTTTCATTCTGAGGTAATGAAAACACACAACTATTATTATTTTCAGGTGATTATACTCTAATGAAAACATACCTATGAACATCATAAATATATTTCTGCCAATAGATCCTCGTAAAAACGTTACACACTTGATCTTTAAGAAAGGGCTGGAATGGATCCACACATGTAAAGCACAAGGTTTATGACCAATTAACTTTATATCAATTTTAATTTTAGCTAAATTATTACTGTCAATCTATTACAACACTTCCTCATCCCAACCCCCTGACACTTAGTCCCCTAGCCAGATTAGGATCCTTTACAGAAAGACAGACTGTACGACAGACATAGGACACAGACAGTAAATAACAAGTCAGTCATAACATACCTCAGAATAAACAGCATAGATGGCCACAAGGATCGAAGGAAGGCCGATACAAATGATTATGCATGTCACCACATGCATGATGAACTCAAGTTTTTTGTAATACATGTAGAAATCATAGAAATCAAAGGTGACATTTCTGTCACCATAGTATATGGACTGTGAGGAGTTGTTAATGTAGAAATCTTCCATTCTTTAGAGTGAAACCTGTAGTTTGAGAGATCAGGTTATGGAAAGGAATTCAGTTTTTACTTCTACCTACCATTGTTTAGTGATATCACTTAAGTGCAAAGTGCACACAAGTACTATACACATGGTCCATCACAACGATATCAAATCAAAATCGTCTTTTCAGTTTTATATATTCACATAAATATTCAGTCTTATTTATTTGCATGCCTGTTTGCATTTCTTATCATCGCAACATAAAAGAAGAAAGTAATGTCACAAAGTTTACCTTAGCGGCAAGACACACCTGAATGAGTTCACCAGCGTCTGATGTGTTGTCCTCTGCAACCAGACAGTCTACAGTAAATATGGTTAAGTGATGACATGCAGTAGGTTCCTGTTAATCAACACCTCCTATTCTCAGAAACTGAGAAAGCCCCCACCCTTTCTGGCCAGAGTCAAGTGCTTTTGGATGCATCATTCTGTTGTGATTCAAGTATGAAAAATATGGTGAATGTGAATAATTAACGTACATATAGCAGAGCTGCTTTGAGCTTTAAATACTCGCCAGCTTGTGGCAGCTACTGTGTTTGTCTTCAAAACAATTTGACTGGTTTCCAACTTGACCTGCAAAGCATCAAAATGTCCAATGACATTTCTTCAACCACTCAACACTGCAGCAAAATCCACTCCCTATTACTCATCCGTCTGTTCAGTATGTTTTTAAATGTGAATCATATTCTTACAAATTACCTGTAACGCAGTCATATTTAAAGGTTCAGTGTGTAACATTTAGGAGGATCTATTGGCAGAATTGGAATATAATATTTACAGTTGCATGCGAAAGCTTTGACACCCCTTCACAAATAATTATATTTTTTTATTATCTTGAAGGTATGGAACATAAAACATAATATTTGCAACAAACATGCATTGTTTTGATTTATTACATAAATTGAACAAAAAAAAAACATCATTGTGGCAATGTGCAAAAGTTTAGGCAATGTTTTTGTGTTTTAGGTTCCATATCCTTTCAATGAAAAAATCACATTAGTGTATAAAGATTTGAATTGTTGTGTTTTCTTGACTTTAGAATAAGCCTTTTATATATACAAACGTGGCGGAATGGGTCAAACAAACACAGGACTCACCCAGGATACCAGGGGTTCATGGCCAATATGAAGCCAATGTTGTATTTAAAGTTTTAAGTGAGTAAAAAATACATTACATACCTCATCATCTTGCCACATGATTAATGACATGTAATAGCTTGTTATTTTTACCCTATACTTTGGTATGTGTTTCTAACTTTAAACACTGTTCAATCAACAATGATCCCTGTTTATGCTGACTAAATGCAGTATAGCTGTAATACTGAATAATTACAAGACGTGCAATAATGAAGTAAAAACATTTTCTCAAGAAAAAACACACAGAAAGAGATAGTTGGCCAATAGTCATGGCTATTTCCTGCAGATTTTACAAAGATTTTAATCTCACGGGTGTGAAAATAAGTATTTAACACGTCAGCATTTTTGTCATTAAGCATATTTCCAATGCAGTTATTTCCATGACTTTTAAACCAAACATTGGTGTTGATGTGACGCCTGGAGTCACAATCGATAACAAGCACCGTTTCCTGTCTCTGCTTTTCCTGTACAAAACAGGTTAGAGGTGTGTAATATCTTGTCACAATGCATTTATAAGGACTTTTAAAATCTTCATTATGTTGTTTTGACAACGTTTGATGTGTAAAACAGTAGTTTGATTAGTTTAGAAACTGAGTTTTCCTGCAATGGAGTCTTGCTAGCTCCTGTGAAAAACTTTTAACAACATGGCGGCCTTACTGTCTATATTTATGTAACATGAGGGTTCAGTATGTGGTGGTTGGATCACTCTTTATGAGAATAAACAGCAGGATGGAGAGGGATGACTTTTTCAAGCAGTAATTTACTGAACTTTCCAACTCACAACAACGTCCTTGTTCGGAATTCTCACGTGACTGAACTAACCAATTAGAAGCTAGAACTTAGACTGAGGTAAACGTGAGGGAATCAGAGAGGCAGATTCAACAGAATATCCTGACTGTGTTAAATATGTAAACATGTAAATATGTAAATAATAATTGTGTAACATAAATATGTAAATAATTAACTGACTTTAGTTAATTAACTCAAATATAAATTATATTAACTTCTGAGCCTTA
>NW_023339751.1:20729626-20731588 GCF_004916995.1 Morone saxatilis | reverse complement strand
ATGGTGGGTGGATTGTCGCGACCTTATATATGGGGGTTCCGGGGGTGTGGGTGTCTTAGGGTCCCACACTTGTGTGACGTCACTTCTAATATGATTACTATTGCTTATGAAAAGTTTATATAGTAATATACAAGCTCGCCGGGGCGTTCGTCCCTGACGCCTATGTAAATGTTAAGTTAACTTACGTTGGTCAGAGTGCTGTCCACTAACAATAGATTCTCTAATACATTTATAGATTTCTGAACGTCTATGGTAATAACATCAACGTTAGATAATTACTAACGTTCAGCTAGCTAGATATAAGTTACATACTTTTCACAAAATCCTGTGGGAAACACTGTATATATGATATTTTGGTAAAGTTTAAAAGGGCAAAGGTATTTTTTGTAATGATGGCCTCTTATTATTGTTGTCATGTATACTGTGTTTAGGAATTTAGTAAAAATGTAAACAGCGTTGGCTTAAAAGTATTAATGCTACTGGGTAAATGTGGTTTTGGACCTAAATAGCAGTCACTGTTGGTGAATAATGACAAACAATACAACAATACAAATTAGGAGTTTGAATTTGATTTCTGTTTCATTCAGCAGTAAGTTTGTACATTCGTAAAATGTCATTCCAGTGGGTTAATATATGAACCTTCAAGCTTGATGTCATGTAAATTGTGAAATGTGTTTTAAGGAAGATTGTTGTGAACAAAACACAAAGTTGGTTTAAATGAAGTGAATAAGAAAGATATCAATCAAAAAAACAGAGAACAGTCAGCTGAGCGTTCACAAGTAGCGTTTCCTGTCTCTGCTTTTTCTGTACAAAACAGGACACAATATCTGCTTACTGGTAACTCAAGATTGAGGCCTGTAACATTAACTCAGTGAATCTACAAAGGTAAAGAAATTGTAACGTTCCAATTAATAAAAAAAAAAGGTTATGTGCAATACAGTGGAATAACACAAGAAAAAAGTATTGAACACGCTAACTAATCTTTGTCCACAGTGTTGTGGGATTTTGGTTGTGTTTCATGCTATCCCGTCTGTCTCTGTCTGTGTGGTGGGTCCTCTGGGTCCTAATTCACCGCTCAACCTCCACACCTGCCCCAAGCCACCAACCTGAGATCCACCCACTAATGAACGCTGCAGTAACTAAGTTCCTTCCACAAATGTTCTATTGGGTTTTTTCTTCCTCTTGTACCAACTGACAGTCTCCTTTGCAGTATGTTTTGGATTGTTGCCATGCTGGAAGGTCTACCCGGGGTGATCATGCATGGAAACCATGGCAGTAGTGTGCATTATCTATTGCTTTGTCTGTGAAAATGGTACCTGCTGCTTTCAAGCACCTCCTATGCTTTTTATTTAACGGAATGAGACGGCCTTGTTTCAGAGCCGTCATTTTAAAAAACGTCAATTAAATATGATGTGTGACATTGTTTTGTCTACCATTTTTTATGATCTTGTACTAGTGTTTGTGACATCTATATATTTATTTCAAAGTCAATTCACAATGTGGCATAATGTGACAAGAATGAACAGGTATTATACAGTTTTTCATAATTTTTTTATTGAACATGGAAACATACTTATACATCTATGTAGCCTTATACCCCATAATGTATAGCATTACTCTCTCTCTCTCTCTCTCTCTCTCTCTGACTCTCTCTCTCCATATATTTATATGTCTGTGAGTGTGTGTGTGTGTGTGTATAACACACCATTTGATTATTTTTTAAGATATAAGCCTAACACTCACAGGATCAAGGCACAGTGAAGACATGAACACATCGTCAGTGATATTGGTGAGGTGAGGTGGCTGTGCAGATTCTAAAGGATACTTAAAGACAGTGTTGTAAATGACAAAAAAATAACCTTGAATCCTTAAATTTAATACATATAGACCGATCAGCCATAACATTATGAGCACTGACAGATGAAATAAATAACACTAATTATCTGGTTATCATGGCACCTG
>NW_023339751.1:20722803-20729523 GCF_004916995.1 Morone saxatilis | reverse complement strand
CAGTGCGAGGATTTGAGCGACTTTGAGGGCCAAATTGTGATGGCTAGATGACTGGGTTAAAGCATCTCCAGAACTACAGCTCTTGTGGGATCCCGGTCTGCAGTGGTCAGTACCTATCAAAAGTGCTCCAAGGAAGGGAAGACGGTGAACCTTGAAGGCTCATTGATGTACGTTGGGAGCAAAGGCTGGCCTGTGTGGTCCGATCAACAGACAAGCTACCTGTAGCTCAAACTGCATGCAAAACGTCTCCATGCTGGTTCTGATAGAAAGGTGTCAGAACACACAGTGCATCACAGATTTTTGGTCTGGGGCTGCGTAGCCGCAAACCAGTCAGGGTGCCCATGCTGACCCTTGTCCGAAAGCAATGGTAAAAAGTGACCTGGTCTGACGAATCACATTTTCTTTTACATCTTGTGGATGGCTGGGTGCATTGCTTACCTGGTAAACACATGGCACCTGGATGCACTATGGGAAGGTGGAAGCAATGTGATGCTTTAGGCAATGTTCCGCAGGGAAACCTTGGGACCTTCCATTGATGGGGATGTTACTTTGACACGTACCACCTACCTAAGCATTATTGCAGACCATGTAACTCTTTCATGAAAATGGTATTCCCTGATGGCAGTGGCCTCTTTCAGCAGGATAATACACCATGCCACAAAGCAAAAATGGTTCAGGAATGGTTTGAGGAACACAACAATGAGTTCAAGGTGTTGACTTGGCCTCCAAATTCCCCAGATCTCAAGCCAATCAAGCATCTGTGGGATGTGATGGACAACAAGTCTGATCCATGGAGGCCCCACCTAACAATTTACAGGACTTAAAGTATCTGCTGCTAACCTGTTGGTGCCAGATACCAAAGCAGAGGTCTAGTAGAGTCCATGCCTCGATGGGTCAGGGCTGTTTTGGTGGCAAAAGGGGGACCTACACAATATTAGGCAGGTGGTTATAATGTTATGGCTGATCGGTGTATATACATGCACACACAACAATATGTTATTATATATTATAGAAAACTAGTAGTGGTAAGCGAGGATGTGCCTTCCCAGTAGTTGTGGTGCTAAACCAAAGTCTTAACTGTTGAATCCAGGATGAACACCCAAAATCATAAAGGTAGCACACATAGATTTTCAGGAAAAAAGTTAACTAATATCAACTACACCAATTTATTTTGGCCATGTCAGAAATAATAACGTTTTGCCTTCATGGCCTTCATCAGAGCATATTATAGAAAACATTATGTAAAAGATATAGTAATTAAGGCCAGTTTATAGGTGGGTGGACTTCATCAGTAACCAGTTGAGGTTAGTAAAAACACAGCTGCTTTCTCATTACTGAAAAAAACATCCACAGTAGCAGTTTTTGCTGAAACATCACATAAGACAAAGATACAAAAGAAAATCCTTCATGAGGAACTCATTCTCTTAAGTCACCTAAGTTCCTCTTTAACTACTTTAGCTTTCACCAACCAGCAGTGATAATCTACATGTGCTAATCATTTAATTGTAGATGGGGAATATGACTTGGTCAGAAGACTTTTTGCTTCCCTGTAATAATCAACTTTCAGCTAACAAACCAATAAGAAACACATTTTATTTACATTTGTTGAAGCCATCACAGTCAACCAGAACAAGTTCACCAAAACATTTCCCAGCAACCAGTTCTCCCACAGCAGAGTCAAAACAATGCTTCCTTACATGAAGCTGACTGTGTAAATGTTGTCATCATTCATACTGGTAAACTGCTGATATCATTGCTGTCCATTCTGCAACAACACACAGAGGCCAAAAGCTTGTCTATGGTCCCTTTCCTCATGAAAACATACAGAACTAAGTCTGCAAGAGGACTCAACCTAATGAACATGACATACAGGTTTCTGAAGGTGGCGTTATTTCTTGCTCCCTCTGACAGGAACCCAATGATGGTGGGCAGGAACAGCAGTGTGTAAATAAGCAGCACCAGGACCAAAACTCCCACAATTCTTCGTTTTTCATCAGAGGGGACTCGGCTGGCAGACAGGGCTTTGAGGGTCCCACCAAGGAAGAATATCAACAGTGGGAGGGGAAGGAGGAGGAAGACGGCAGAGACAATTTGTGGCACCTTAGAATCAACTTTGGCTAAGAAAGTGAAGAAAAACACAAGAGGAAAAGCCCAGACCACAACACAGACCACCACAGAGGTTTTGATGGTTCGTCTGAAGCGGTACGGCACCAGCGGGGAAGGCGATAACCAAATACCTGTAATACAAGATGGCACATAGTCTTTGAGGAGCTTCATTCTATAGTAAATACAATGGTCACAGACACAGAAGTACTACAGAACATACTGGATAGACAGATAGCTACCTTTCCAGGTGCGATACACACCATGAAGAAACATGGCCCAAGACAGAAAGGTAAAAAACCTCTTACAGTTTTAGAAAATCTTCTGATCCTCAGGTGGGTGCCATCCAACGATCATGCAGCAGAACTGGATGAGGTCAGAATGAGAAGGTTTGGGATGACCGTAGATCGGAGCAACTGATCATTTGCACCTGCAGGAAACGAAGCAGTTGTAAACATGTTCTGAACTCCACCTCCCTTCCCAAATATGTCATCTTGCTCTGACCAGCCAATTGCAGTTATTTTATGTATTTTTCATCAAACAGTGCTGTCAGAAATATCAGATAACTGACCAGTCACTGCAGTAACAGGCACAGATATAACGCACCCTCTCCTCTTTGCATATGCATCTTTGTTTTAGTGTTAGATGCGGAATCTGCTCATAAGCCAAATTTAATCCTGAGGCTAATGACAATGTTATTAGTTGCAGGTATTAGTCGTAAACCAGAGTATTGGACAAATTAATAAGTTTGACCTGATGATGGCACTAGATGAAAAGTCAGAGTATCAACAAAGTTATTAACTATTAAAGTCGGCACCAATGAATGTCTGGTATCATCTTTTATCACAATGCCATGCAAACAGCTTCAAGGCATTTCAGTAAAACCCAAAAACATCGACTTTATAAGTGTGCTGATGGAAAGGTCCAGTGATGAAAAAGGTCAATAGGTACCATCGTCTGGGAACCATGAATGTCAAAAATGTCCCACTTTACCAATTGTTTTTTTTACTTAATTTGACGACTGTTTTCTTTGACAGTTTAAGAGAAAGCTGACAGTGTGTTTATGTTTGGGTTCAACTAACTTCTTCCTCAGATCAGATATTTACATAAAGGCAGACTGTACAACATACATGAGACCAATAATAAATAAAACTCTTAATGTACATACCGAGAATAAAGAAGCATAGATGCCACAGGTCAAAGGAAGACCGATGACAAATGATATGTATGTCACCGCATATCTGATGGATTATACTTTGTCAAAATCATTGCCCAGGAGGACGCCGTGATGTTGCTGTAATTAAATCTGTTTGTCCTGTGCATTGCTTGTTATGTTTGAAATTCTTCATTCTTCAGACGTGAAACCGTGTATTATCATCTGTTATCACATTATTACAAAAGGAACAGACTTTTTAATATCTCCTAACATCTGATCATGTTATGTCTTCTGCATTCCAAACCGTTTACACACATTAAATCAAGGTCAAAGTAGTGCATTCCCTGGTACTTACAGTTCCTTTTTTCTAAAGAAGAGAAGAAGATGCCAAGTTTCCTACTCATGCCTTGACATGCACTGATATTTGCCAACAAACATGCTTTCTACTGTGTTTGCGGTTCTGAATGCTTAATGTTAAATTAATATTGTTGTGTAATATAAATGGATATTGCAGTAAGACAGCTGGTCTCAATCGCGTTGCCGATAGTTAGGTGGTTATATTATAACAGTTCCAGAATGTTCTTGCCATTTTCACTAGTTAATAAAATATATTTAAATTAAACATTATGGCTTTTATGTTTTCATGGGTCTTTTTTTTTTTTTTGGTAAAACAGCTGGTGGATATAGTGTATATAGGTGTTTCTCCAAAAACGGGTGAAGGTGTCTAGAAACCTGAAAAATACACTCTCCATGCTATCGTAAAATCATAAATAAGGATTAATAATGAATTTATTAATGTAAGATAGGCTATTTACATATTCTAAATAGATCTGTAGTTCAAAATATGGTATAGTCACTTTTTATGAGGACTTTCTATACTGTGAAGGCATTGGATATGAACAGTTTGTAAGGGTTAAAGTATGTTAACAAACAGCATGATAACATGAACAAGCAGTTAGGTGACAGCCTGGAGGTGCTGCCAGAGATATCAACAGACAAAAGCAACTAGTATTGTTGTATAAAACTGTTAAAAGATATATAGGCCCAATATGTATCTAAATTAAAAACAGATCAATACATAATGCCCTTTAAAATAAGAAATAAAATATTCTAATTGTTATTTGAAATTCAATAAAAAAAGAGGAATTTATCATTATTGATCAATGAATTATAGTGATAAATGAGGTATCACTGAAACATTTTGGTAATAATCACAGGACACAAAACTACATTTGCGCCTCATTTCTTCTTATCAAAGATTTTGATACGAAGGCAGAGCACTAGTTGTTTTTCCTGATGATTGCACAAGATGAAAAGTCATGGCAACACAGTTAACCCTAACCCTAACATTTTAACATCTGGGTAACATGGATGTTTACATTTCTTCTATATTGTTTCACACTTTACTTGATAAAATATACTGTAAATATTGCACCGACAAACTTGAACCGTATTTTTTTTTTAAGTTAAAAAAAATAGCCATTAACTTTAACAGTTGAAGAGAAGACTGGGATGGAGCCACATATGTAAACTGCATGTGTTTAGTTTATTCAAGGAGTAAATTATTCCTGTAAATTCTTGGCCTTAAGAACACTTCATCCCAGCTCCTGAACACCAAGCCCCAAAGTGAGATCAAGATCCTTTACAGAAAGACAGCACAACAGATACAAGACACAGACAGTAAATAAATCTATCTCAGTTATAATGTACATACCTGAGAATAAAGAGCATATATGGCCACAAGGATCAAAGGAAGGCCGATACCAGTTATAATGTATGTTACCACATTCATGATGAATTCAATCTCTCCGTAATCATCACTGTCGAAGGTGCTGTTGCTGTAGTCATAGCTGTTGGCCTGTGAGGTGTTGTAAATGTAGAAATCTTCCATTTTTCAGTCAAACCTGTAGTTTGAGAGAATGTTTAATAGCTACTTAACATTATCAGCGTGACACAAGAAACCACTCACAATAATATCAAAAACTGCTGTTTCTTTTCAGTTTCATGTATTTATAAATTTGAAGGCGTATGTAGTTCTTATCATTCTCTGCATGTGAGAAAAATGTAATGTCAAAAAATTCACCTTGTTGAAGTGAATAAATATGCTTAGAACCCCCCCTGCTGGCCAGTCTGAAACACAGTGGAGATATTTCACTTTTTGAAAACATCTCTGATAACACGGTTTCTTCTCAGGTGCTGGATCCATCATTCTGCTGTGGCTGAAGCATTAAGGTTATGCTAAAACCGAAAGATTAACATAATTTTACGCTTAAGTATCCTGTCATGACTTCCTGCCATCATCTCACGTAAAGGTATAGAGGAGAACATAACTAACCATAGAAAATATGGTGCAGAAAATAACAAAAAAAATAACAATGAAATATGAATAATAATTATACATATAAAGTAACATTTTCTCCACTTAAAACATATATATATATATATATATTTGTTTTAATTTTCTTCAGCGCTTAACATAGATGCTTAGCTTCATTTGAATACTGATTTTGATGTTCTGTGCACTCAAGAGCTGAGACTGAAAACAAAGGAGGATGTTGATGATGTAATGAATCTTTGGCATAAAGGTAAAAGTGTTATATCTATTGGTGAGAGCAGTGCTGACGGTGTTGGTATTTTCTTTAAAACTCATGATGTGGAGATCATCAGGAGAAGAGACATTATTCCAGGTAGACTGCTGATGTTGGATTGTTTTTATCAGGGTGAAAAATATCATATTATTAATGTTTACACTGCTCCAGAAGTTGGATTCAATATTATATTATGTGGAGATTTTATTAGAGTAATTGAAGAAAATGACAGAGCCAGCAGCACAGTGTCTAAACTGAGCTCTGAGGGGAAACTTTTAAAAGAAATGTGTGAAGAATCAAAGTTAACTGATGTATGTAGAGCTGTTAACCCCTTTGGAACTTATTTTACTAGGTTTGATTCAAAAACCAAAACTTGTATTGATTGAATATACGTATCCTCTAATTTTAAAGTAACTTCCTACGGAACAGTGTTAAATGATTTCTCCGACCATCTTTTAGTTAAAATCTCTTTGTCATCTGGAGCCTCAGCCTATAGAGGCTTCTGGAAACTTAAAAGACTCAGACTTGATAACTGAATTAAAACAGGAAATACATAAAGTGATTCAATTAAGAATCTTAACAATAACCTACACTAATTTATGGGAAATACTCAAAAATATAATCAAAGATTTCTTTAAATTTAAAAGTAGAGAAATAAATAAACTTAAAAATGTAAACCATAATTCCTTAATTAATCAATATATTAGTTTGAAGCAGAGGAAATCTATCTATTAACATCTATCTATTATTATCCATTATAAACTTAAAAACACAAATAGATAATGAATTAGTATATAATATACATAAACAATCAGAAAGCGATAAAAGAGGAAACGTTGCTCAAGCTATAAAATCTAAAAAAATAAAATCAAA
>NW_023339751.1:20716822-20722703 GCF_004916995.1 Morone saxatilis | reverse complement strand
TATCTCGTGGCCACGAGATAGTAATGCGTGGCCACGTATTATTTTTTTTTTATCCAATGTCACCAGGGGGGCTCCATATAAACCAAAGTATTGGACAAAATAAAATGTTTGACCTGAGAAATTTTACTCAAAAACAAAATGTCAACCTAATGGTGGCGTGAGGGGATGAAACAGGTCAGTAGGCTTTATCCTCTCGGGACCATGAAAACTAAATATATATTCCTTGATTGTAAACATGTAAACTAAAATTAACATTTTAATGATGGAGTAAATTATTCCAGTAAATGTATAGGTCATTGCATCACTTTGTCCCAGCTCCATGACACCTAGCCCCAAAGCTAGATCAAGATCCTTTACAGACTGCACAACAGACACATGACACACAGTCAGTCAGACAGTAAAGCAGTCAGTTATAATGTGCGTACCAGAGAAAAAAGAGCATAGATGGCCACAAGTGTCAAAGGAAGGCCGATACCAATGATTATGTATGTCACCACATTCATAGTAGATCCATATTTTCCATTAAAATCATAGGATTGGAAGATGACGTTGTAGTCAGAGGTGATGTTGCTGTAATTATAGCTGTTGGCCCGTGAGGTGTTGTTAATGTAGAAATCTTCCATTCTTCAGAGTGAAACCTGTAGTTTGAGAGATCAGGTTATAGAAAGGGAGCATGCTTTTTAGTATGTACCTAACATTGTTCAGTGAAAGCCGTTTGAGAAAGTTCAGAGAAATACAGTAAATCCACTATCAAATTAAAAAAATGTCGTCTTTTCATATTTTATCATCATTCCTCAATATTTGTACATGATTTGCTAATAGTATTAAAGGCTTAAATATCCCCAAAACTACCTATAATATGGAAGTCGTTTTATGTTTAGAACTGACTAAGAAATAATGAATAATGCTTTAATTTCACTAAAACATCAGTAACTCAATCATTAAATGACTGTAACCTGTACTGGGTTACATAACTATATCCTGTGGAGACTTTTTAAAAAAATGAATAATAACTTTGTTGCAACACAACATAATAACTCTTGCATATCTTAGCTGTCATTTCCTGGACAACTGCAAACATCACTAACCTCTCAGTGGATTAATGCTAAATCCAGTGTTTGCTTATTTTGTTGAAACTGAATCTCTGAGCTCCATTTTGATGCATGTGCAATTCTGTGTTCCTGTGTTAATTCAGAAAGACAGAGCCGATTTTTTTGTTCAAGTGAATGCAATATGACTGTAGGTTTACAATATGCTATTGTTACAAACGTGTTGAATTTGCTATATCACAGTAAGTCCTATAATAATCCTTATTTTAGGCTATCATAAGGTGAAGTGACAGTCCTGATACTAACTTAAGCTAACTTGTGTCAGGTAAAGAAAATAAGATTTTGTTTTATTAAAGTAATACATCAGTAAGATGCATATGAGATCAGAGCCAAATTAAGTTGTATTGTTCATCTCTCCTGTATAAACACGCAGCCCTAAGTAATTTCCCTGTTGCTTTTATTTTCAGTTGTACAAAACTGGAAGATCGGTTTATCAAACGGACAAACAGTTGTACTTAAACTCTGCACAACCCTGCTGATACACCGGATATACAGCAGACAAAATGTGAATATTTAACTATAAACTGTAACATAAATGTCATAAGTCTATATTTACAAAATTATAAACACAATTGCATTATGGCAACTATTTTCCACTTAGAAAGTAACCACATAGAGTAGGTTGCAGCAGCTAACAGCAGCGGTGATATACAATGTTCAATGGCTAATGTTCAGTGACAGGTCACATAACAAGACAAAGTAAAAAAAGAAAGTTCTAAATTATTAAATATTGTTTCCTTCCCTTTGATTTGTTCTTATTCTCTAATCTCTCATCACAGCCAGCGGGTGGCAGAAACCCTATTACGTAATGCAGACACAAACTGTTTCCTTTTCCCTGGCCTGGCCTGGTGGTCAAATGGCCGTGATTCACTGGATGGCTGTTGACTGACGGTTTTCATGTATGGGGAGCTCATTCTCTGAAGCAGGCCAACTGCTGCAATGGTCCTTGATAGTGGTGAAATTGTCGATTTCTACTCTTGAAGTGTGTTATTGACAATGTACCCTCCACTGTTACATTCCTTGAGACCTACTTATTTTTTTCAGGATTTGAAATAAAGAAACATATAATAATAGCTTATCGGCACTGGCTCCCTGTAAAATCCCCACTTACAAAGCTGTTCATGGTCAGGCATCTCCATATCTTAGGGGCCATTCCGATGTTGTTGCTCAGATGGTTGAAAGGTCAGCCAAACTGAGGAGGAGCGGAATATACTCGTCCACGAATACCCAAAGCTGTACCACCTGTCAAGTTTATTTTATTTTGACCCAAACAGAAGGAACAATGCCTGGAGATCTATAAGCTCAGAACTTGGGATAACTGGTGAGCATGATAATACTAGTTGTGCTAGCTAACGTTAGCTCATTTAGTTTGTGTGAGAGTGATTTATGGTGCTGGAAATTCATGTCTTTGTTTGACTCCTAAATAAGTTAGTTTAGAACCAGCTCCCAGCTGTTCCCACAGCTGGTCACATCTATCCAATACTAGCACAGCGACATACCTGCATCGTTAGCTTATCATCTTGTGGCTGTCTTTTCAAATATGTCTCTCTGCCTTCAGTTAACACATGCTGCTGTTCTGCACACCCCTCAGCCTCCCCCATCACGACCCAGTCTTCAGTGTTTATACCATGTTATAATAAACAATTATCTTTACTACATTTGCTCGTCTTTCCTGATTGAAATGTCAGTCGGGTGATTGTTGGATTTCCTGAAGAAGGCAGTGTGCTAAAATGTTGAGCTTTACAGGTTCAAATGAAAGATTGTCTCTGAGTCATGAGTATGCAGTTCTCCCATTCTTTTTTTGAATGCACTGAAATTCACATTCTCACATTACACTCAAAACAGACAGATAAAGACTTAAACTACACAAACTCCCTTGGAAGAAATCTTTGACTGTAACTCATGTTACCACTCAGCGGATTAATGTGTGATGAGTAAACAGAAACACAAAACTAAATAAGCAGTTCAATGTAGTCAAGTTAGTATTAAGTAAGTAGTAAGTAAGTATTTCTACTTTTTCTGTCAGCCTCATGTGACAGGCATATTTATTTTTCACAACTGTTAAAATGGTCTCCCTTTGTCTTTTTCTATGTATTAGATTATTCATGGAGTGACACTGCCTCTACATTGGTATGTTAATAAAAAATAAAAGGGGGTTATAATTTACCTTTAAAAGCTGCAGGACGACAACCTGAATGAGTTCCGTATGCTGAAGTGAAGTCTACAGTTTTGTCCTCTGTATCGACAGTGTACAGTAAATAACACGCTGCACATTCCTGAAAATCTACTTCAACAGAGGAGAGGAGTTGTATGTTGTGAAATTTGAGATTGTTGTGATTTGACACGCATCCCGGCTATAAGAGATGATGGTGATTTCCCCATGCACCTGTCTGTGGTGTTTCTACAGATAATGCACATAACCTTAGCTTTACAAAGTGAAGGTGAAGCTTATTTTTCAGCAGTTCACTGAATACAACATGACAGTAACATTTTAACAAAGAAAGAAGAGAAAAACAATCTCAAGGGCTTATATTTCAGTCCAGTTTTATGTAAAATACCACCACAGAGACTTTACTTTGATGTAGTGTAACAGTGGGCAGGCGATGAAGAAGAACATAAGACAGACAGACAGATATTCTGGATCGTATATTCCTGACTTCATGTGATGCCTCAGAGTATAATATAAGGGTCATGTCTGGACACACATACTGGAAAGACAGATAGCTACCTTTCCAGCGACATACACCCTGAAGCCAAGACTGGCAAAGGGGAAATAATACATGAATAAATATATTTTTAAAAGGTATAAATTGATGAATGAAAGGGAAAATCAATAATTAAAAATGAATGCCTCCATCTGGGCAGTCACATTGCAGTTAAGGCAGGACACTCCGTCCCAGCACATTTGACAAATGCAACAGAAGAGTGAGGGAGTAAGGACAACATATGTTTACCCAATGAAAAATGTTTACAAAATGCTCAAAGTGGACAGACCACAAGAAACAGAAAATAAAAATATAAAATAAATAAAATAAGACCATACGAAAATCTAAAGAATGAAACTTTTATCTACTACTAAATCTGAATAATCTAGGATATTATTGACAAGGCAAGGAAACTATTGCAGGAAAAAGGAAAATTAAATACCAGCAAACACAACTGAATGAGGGACTGCTACAAATGCTAGACATTGAAAAACTGATTTGCACAATATCAAAACCAAATTATGATATGACCAGCTATGAGTCATTTCATATTTTTCACACTAACTTCACAAAGTACCACATCATGTTAGAATAGCTACCCGTTAGGGAATAAGGGGCTTACAATTTGGGGAATGTGCACTGTAGGCATTTCATTTAACTAACTTCACATCTTGTTCCTTTGTGTCCCACATGTATTTATCAATACGCACTGTGGTACAATATCATAGTAACAATTGTACTGTAAATTGGGAAGAATTACACTGTAGCCTAGATTACATGGTGTAATCTAAAGCGTTACCAATTGCATCACTCACCAAAGTTTGTCAAAGTCTACACAGTAGTGACATATTGAGTGGATATTGTGATTTTAGTGCTGCTGCTCCAGAAACAATATTTAGTGACATATTTATAAATTAATGAAAATGAATATTAACTGGCATGTTGCATGTCATTCCTCAAGATAAAGTAATTTACTTGTGAACCTACCCCCTTATGCACCCATTGAATGCTAATTATCTTCTCTATTTCATATTTGTTTCTCAAAAATTGTCTTTTTTGTCAGATTTGTAGCTATCAAGATTTAGACTACTCTACTATGTGTTTGATACAGATACAATCAGATGCCAAATTCAAAGTTAAGGGAAAGAAGGGGGAAATGGAAACTAAATTTTGTCATGGTTTGCACAATCATTTGTATTCCAGTGCATGCAAGTACATGGTTTTGTGTTGCCTATGTCAGTACATACCTTTTCAGTGGCACCCAGAATACAACCTGCCAGCAAGATTGAACAAAGAGAAAAGGCATGAGCATTTGGTCCAAGGTATGCTAGAAAAGAACCAGTTTGTATGACGTGTTGTCATATATATAGTTTCCCCAAACAGTGACACTGAAAGGAGGGGTGAAAGGCCTGACCATCATATGGAGGGGAGAATTTCATTCAGGTTTTAGATTATTGTTCAGACCAGTCATTACATGTAGCCTACGGTCATAATCACATGCATATAGCTATTGTAGGTTGGCTACAGGCTGTACAATATTTATCTGTAATAATATTATTATAATAACAATGTAACGGACTGGATCTATTGCCAAATGTTTCAAATAATGAAAAAATAATAATAATTTAGGTGTAATTAGCATATTAATTATTATCATTCAATATTTTCACTTATTATTTTATTAGTGTATTATTATTATTATTATTATTATTATTAGTTTTATTTTTGTCAGATCACTTGGCGCTGCCTCAAGCGTCTTCAGGCGGCAGCTTGTAGCCGCAGCTCCCGTTGTGTTTTTATATTTGTTTATTTGTTGTNNATTAATCACAATCCGTGCATAAACGTTGAGACAATGGCTGGACTAAGTTTTGTTACTTTTCTCCGCGTTCTTCTGTTACTTTTTTTTACTTTTTGTAACTGAGAACTGTGCCGGTAGTAGTGGGGGCATTGTTTACACGCGTGAACAGCTGATTGCGCTGTGTAAGCCTGTGCTGCTGCCGCCCGGAGACAGACCTGCGGTCCCGCAGGAGTTACGGAGGAGACGCCGGGGTTGCAGGGCTGGAACCA
>NW_023339751.1:20701248-20716722 GCF_004916995.1 Morone saxatilis | reverse complement strand
CTCAGACATAAAGACAGGCAAACCTGCCAGTGCAAAAGAGATGATACAGATGCCTCAACAGGCCATATGCAAAAAGCATATCTCATGAGAGAGAGAGAGAGAGTGAGAGAGAGAGAGATTTTATGGCAGATTCCGAGCAAGAAATACCCACATGTTGACTTTGTGTGGCTTAAGGCAGGATCTCTCAGGAGTAGCAATGTTGCCAGCTGTGCTAAACATTCTCTCTGAGCTGGTGCTTGTTGCACAAATGTATTTTTGGGCCAACTTGGCCATCAAAGGATATCTTCTTTGATTGTCATGCCACCACATCAAGGGATCACAAGATGCATCAAGTGCATCTTCTTGGAGGAACTTGGTCAGCTCTGCATCAGCCTGCACTCTTTTTGGAAATGCAGCCTGGGCCTGACTTGTGAGATGAGCTCTTCTGTTTTGAAGAAGGTCACTCAGCCTCTTCTTCTTGGTGGGTGCGGCAGCAGTAGGTTCATCCTCGTTTCCTCCAGCGGCTTTGCTGCAGCTCTCACCACTAGTACCTTCTCCACTTCCTTCTGGTCCTAAGTCCAGTAGCTCTAGCACAAGCTGATGTTTGACATCATCCGATGCACCTGCCTCCTCCATGCTGCCACGATACCTTGGATCCAAGATGGTGGCCTTTCTCAGGAGGACTTGACTTTTCAGTCAACATTCTTAAACAAATACTACTTTTTACATTTCCATTATTTATCATTATTAATTTGTATGTCTGTATGTTATATTAATTTTATATGCCAGTGCATACTAATGTAGCATGTGCGGGCACTGAGCATGTTTTGCATCTTGCAATCCAAGTTCAGGAGGCCCAAGTGTCCACACATGAAAGAAGTACCAAATATCAGTGCAACAGTCACAGCAGGTTGCATGTGTGACCAACTTGATGAAGATGAGCAGAGTCTTCTTCATGAACTTGGAGAGGAGATTGATGGTCCACACCCACCACAGGCCCACAACCGAGATGCATCTCATAAAAGAGACATGATTTGTGCTCAGATTTAATGATAGGATACACCTTCACACTCACACCCTTTACTGGTGTGCAGTATGCCACAGGGTGATGTGAGGCACCTCAGTTCAAATGCCAAGTTTATCATGGAAATCCAATACTATTACCTTTTATAATACTTGATAAGGCTTCTAGGCATTAGGTTAATTGCCTTTTGATGCCTCTACATCATCAAGATTTGACTAGACTGCTGTGCCTCCAAGTGGAAGCTAATGGAAACTCGGTGGTAAGAACTCAGGCAAAATCAGCAAGGGATCTCGGAGTGTCAGTGGTCCCCAGAGGCAGTTATTACATGGTTGTGAATACAAACTAACCAACAGTTTCTTCAATGAAACATGCATACAGATGAGCATTTTTATTTTGTGCTGCTTTCTTTTTACAACTTAATCATGTGTTGTTGCTGCTTTCCAATCTCTTTTAATTGGATCAATATTTGACCCATGCATGTGGTCACTTTCTTTTAAAATACTGCTCCTCTCCTTTAGTCTCCACCACCTTGCTAATCCTGGCCTCACCAGTGACTCAAGGGCAGTTGTCCTCCGCTCAACATGGCACTTTTAGATGTCATCAAATGACGGTTGGAAGTTGGCCTTCTTGTGTCCAGTCGCTCGTGTGGTGTGGATGGCAGTTAAGAGACCAGGCTGCTGATCTTCAGTCTCACATGTTTGTGGCACAGTTGAAGACGGAGTGAGTCTAACTAGTTTAACTGGGGAAAAGTGTAGCAAAATAATGGTGCCCTGTGGTACCCTACCCTGGAGCCACCATAGATTTCATCCATTTGCTGTGAAAAAGACACAAAATCTGGAAAGTCTGGATCAAGTCACACACCGGCATGAACTGTGCACCAATCACTGGGGATTGAGTCTGTGTAGGCCTGGTTTGAGCCTAATCAGAGAGCCAGGCTTAAACAACCTTGGTTCAGGTTGACCAGGGCCTTCAGGTGTTCCAGGTTAATTGATTCAGAGAGAGCAGATAGACAGGTCAATCACACAGCAAGAAACACAACAGGGTTCGTCATAGAGGGGCAAGACAAACTGGTGTCGGTATTTGCCGACCTGGGATGAGAGCATGTTGAAAATATAAGCAGTGGTAGTACACATTTGAATACGCAGTTAGATTCAAATAACAGCATGTTCCATTACACAGTTCATATCTAAACCATTCAACCAGTGTGCAATCTGCAGTTCCATGTCGCCATCTAGCAGCCAAACATAGAACCCTCTGTATAGCCCCCTACAATAACTGGCAAGCTGACCGGATCCATTTTTATCTAAAGCAGCTATGATCAGTATGTTTGTATGCACATGTCATGATTGTGTTCATAGTGATTAACCCACAACAAATATCTCATAATCTCTACAGAGCTTTACAGCACCATTCAATGCATTGTTGCTGTTTTTTTCAGGCACACAACTTTTTTAGTTCAGTGGGATTAGTGTTGCAGCAGGCAGCTGTTTTCATTTTAAAAAGCTTGAACCCTAACCCCTAACCCTAATGCTCAAAATTCATCCAAATCTCTCACTTTACACAAACTTTGTGCAGTTATTGCATTCACTATTTAGGTTCATTCTATTCATCTATCATACTGTTATTGTTATGCATTGAATACAATATGAAATATTACAATGATATTAAATATCCATAAAATATGTCACTTAGTCAGGAGCCCTCAGTTTACTCAGTGATGGGAAAGGTTGGGAACTGCTACAGCAGGCACCTAAACAGCATAAAAAGGACTCATAGTGACTCCTCTGGGGTCCGAGGCTTGGAACTAACTGCGTTCACTGACTCCATTACCTTCTGCCATTCATCATGTTTCATTTTGTTGTTCATGCAGAGCTTAGGCTTCCAAATCAGACATAATATATAAGATAATACGTTTTCTTTTCTCAGTTTAAATTTACCATTACCTCAAGTTCACAATCAGTAAAATTTCACTTATTCTTCATTTGCTTCTTTGTTTCCGCCATTTCTCCTCAGAATGTATTTAAATGCTGATGCTTCAGGCAACTCGTGCATGTGTGCACAATTTCTGGATGATTTAGGGGAAAATACGTAGAAACAGATGTACATGAGGTTTTATAAATCTGAAAAAAAGACATGTTTCCTGTTTCCTGTGTAAATATACATGGATTTTTCTGCATCTGGCCCCTGGTCGGCCATCTATTGGTTAAGATTTGGTTTAATTTAGGCAACTAAAACAACTTGGTTACAGTTTGGTTATGAAAGCTGTCACTTTCATGGTTAAAATAAACAAGCGTCCTCTATCAGTCCAAGATGGGATGTGAACTGTGGTGTCCAGAAATGTCACGGTCACGGCTTTACCACCTTCCGTGTGACTGTGTAATGATGTCATGCTACTTCCTGCCTTTGCTACAGAGATAGGACACTGATACTGTCCTGGCCTGCGAGAGGTTATTTTTGTGTTTAAACAATCCTCTTTTTTTCTGGTGAGATGTGAGAGATGAAACACTGCAAAATACTGACAGAGAGATGATGGGGCGGCAGTAGCTCAGCGTGTAGGGACTTGGCTTGGGAACCGGAGGGTCGCCAGTTCAAGTCCCACAGACAAAAATATGGAGTGTGGACTGGTAGCTGGAGAGGTGCCCTTGAGCAAGGCAACCTAACCCCAAAACCTGCTCATGAGGCGCTGGTAACACGGCAGCCCCATCACTCCACCATCTCTCCCCTTTGCATGTCCACATGTCCACATGTGCATGAAGTGTGCATTTCAGCCTGTATAAAAAAAAGAGTGAAAAAACAATTTCCCCCTAGGGGATCAATAAAGTATATCTTATCTTATCTTAATGTAGAAATCAGAATCCTCCACTTTATTGTCAGTCATTGTATCCAGAGGTCAAACAATGAGACAATAAGGAATGTACCGTGAATATCACACAACAAAAAATAATACAAATGTCAGTATTACAAAATAAAGATTTTTTGACTGTAAAACTGTTGATGCTCACTTTGATTTAAGGTCATAATTGGGAAAATACCATAAAAGGATGCTACAGCAGTGTTACAGAGAAAATACACATTGTAAGAGTAGAAATTAAATTATATGTACATTTTTACAATGTGCAAACAAAACAAGCAAATGAGTGACAATGTCTTTCCAGGTTATGTATGAGGAATGATCACTGTAAACAAATATGTAAAATACACTCTGCACCTTCTTCAGTTATTTCTATACAGTACATGCTGCAGGATGGTGCAGGTGGAGCAGGGTACAGACACAGGTCTTAGTGGACTCTCTCTTGTAACTAAAAAATCAGGTTTGATTCCTGTAAAAGACCATAAAAAAACAGTCTTCTTCCTTCTCCCTCCTTTTAACAGACAAGTTCAATGCAGTTATCTGAGAAGTCAGGAGTGCTCAGCAGCATTGAACTTGTCTGTTAAAAGGAGAATAGAAAAATCTATACAGATCTACAAAGAGGTCTTGGTGCAGCAGGGCAGGGTGATGACAGTCTATTCTTTGAAGTCTTGTCTGTTTTCATCTTTCTTGCTTCCCTTAAGATCTAGATTGATGTATAATGGGTAGAAAAGGGTTGATGATGATGTTCATCCACCCTGTATTCTGTCTTGACTCAGTCCTTGATTTCTTCCTCTATGATTGCCTTGTCGTTCAGCCTCATCTCTTCTTCTGCCTCTATGCTGCCTGTCTCTGGTCCAGGACTCGGCGGCAGCAGCTCCATGTCTTTGCAGCTGCTGCTTGTGCTGGCAGCTCTGGCGATCCTGGTGAGTGTCTGTTCATACGGTGAGGGAAGGTAGACCATTAGGAACACGCCGTCCGTCACATCCTGCTCTGAGCTGGAACTGGGGAGCCTGTGCTCCCTACGACTGCGTCGGATGGAGGACAGCAGCTCGCAGTTCCTCTCCGGATCCTGCAAGTCCTCCAGGGCGATCACGTTGGCCAATCCCAGCTTGTTGTTGAGGTTGAAGCCACGCCTACGGCGCCACATAAGGAAGCCAAGGGCACTGAGAAAGAGGAGGAGGAAGGAGACGGATGCTATGGTGATGTAGGTGATGACTCTTGCACTCATGATGGCCTCTCCTGAGCTCTGGCCCTGTGAGTCAGACATAAATACATGAATGCATTCTTACATTTTTCTTGCATTAATTAATAAAATTCACAAGTAATCTTAACACATGAAGTGAATATTGTCATAACTAGTGTAGTGAGAAAAATAAATTATATTAAAAATTATCTTTGCCCATTAATCGTTTTAATGCTCATGTAGATTTTCATGTTTGACATACTTACTTGATAAAGAAAATTGACTTTTTCAATGTACTACACTGTGCTGTGTTTTTAAAGTAAGGTGATAAACTATCTGGTTGTTAGAGGGAAGTAAGTGACATCTGTGACAAAAACAGAATTAAAATAAAATAATAAGAAAAAAAATATATATTATTATTAAAGGGGATACTAAAGTTAGTTGATATTCGTACAACATCTGCCAACAGAGGGTGCTGTCAGTCACAAACAACTGTGGCCTCTCCGTGAATTAATATGTTCCAACTGCTGATGGTTACTGTGAGCACACAGCTACTGAATATAACTTACATTTGAACACTTTTTAAAGGTCTGAATGCATGATAAAGACCTGGTAACCTTTAAAGCAAAATTTAAAAACAAAATAGAGTAAATTTTTGTTGCAGATGTTGGAGTACAAGCATCAAAGAGTCACTGCTTCTGAAATAACACTAAAACAAAATATATAAATTATAAACCACATTTTTTTTTTGCTTCAGGGGACATGATCTGTGCAGGGGAAATAGTATAGTTTTAGAGACACTTGAAATGTTTAACTCCAGTGAGGATAGTGCGTTGGTTTTAGATGAGCTACAGTTAGTTTAGAACACAGCGGGATCTCTTGGATTAGAATTCAACGGTCTCTAAGTAGAGATTTTTATTTTATTCAATCAGTTGTATGATTGTATTTATTTTGGTGTAAATGGTCATAACAAGTGAAGTTACAGTGTGGACAACAAAAAATAAATAAATCCACATTTAATCATGCAGTTTTCAGTTACAACATAATGGAGGACAAAAGAAAAGAATATAAATTAGTTGGGCTTTGAAGTTCAAAATGAAAACTTCCAAATGGATCTTTGATTAACTCTCCATCGACCTAAAACAATCAACAATCAGATAAGGACTTTATCTGGCATTAGCATACCTTGTTATATAATCTCAGGCTGAATGCCAGAATGCCATCATTTTGCTGATACACTGTATAAAGCCAGAAGCATGTGCAAGCCCATGTTTTGATTTTCTGTCTTTACTGGATAATCCTTCACAGCTACACCCAAAGGTGACCGGGCTTTTGCTGTCCAGTGCCCCTCAGTTGTAGAACTCTCTGCCTAATGACCTCAGGCAGTATCTTCTTTCAAATCTCTGCTAAAGACTCACTTTTATTGTTTGGCTTTTTCTTAAATGATGGTATTTGTTGTAATCTATTGGACTATTTTATCCTGTTTATATTTTTATAGCTTTTACTATTGATTTTTATTGTAAAGCACTGTTTTTGTTATGCTATATTATTTGTAATGTTAGTTAGTAAATTTCCCCAAGAAGTTAATAGTTTACTTAGTTCTTAATGTATAAAAAATATAAAAAGTGTTTCTGGAAATACTTCTTTCTTTTTAGTTTTTATTTATGAATTAAATGATTAATAGATTAATGACTAAAAATAGTCAACAGATTCATGATGACAACCGTCCCAATCCACCCGTTAGATGTGGATACACTCACCGGTGCCTGTCTGTCGGTGGAGGGCAGAGCTGAGGGTCCAGGCGACCAGTCCAGAGAGTCCCGGCCGGCTGGTCCAAACTTCATCCAGCTGCTCTCCATCAGAGACCGCATGGTGGATGGGTGTAGGATCTGAGGCCCAGCCGGAGCCAGGGGCTACAGAGGCCGAGAGCAACTCGGAAGAGGTGCAGTGGATGTAGAGACGAAGAAGACGAGTCTGCTGTGAGCTCAGAGGGACACTGCCTGCAGAGCTGAAGTGATCAGCCTGAAATAATGACTGGGAGGGGGGAGGAGGGTGGGAGAAATGAGGGCAACAGACAGTCCGTGTGTCCAGCTGAGAGGAGACGCGTCACTGGTCCTGATGGGAGGATTTACAGCTGCTGAGAGCTGGTCAGCAGCAGCAAAACACAACCCTGTGAAAGAGTTCCCACACCTTCTAAAACATCACATTCAAGAACTCTTCAAAAACATGAAGTTCATGGTTTTCACGGGACAGGAAGGGTATAAAAACTGTAACCTGTAACGTAACTAAAGCTGTCAGACAAATGTAATGTAGTGGAAGTACATAAAATGGAAATACAGGTACAAGAACCTTCAATTTGTACTTGAGTAAATATACTTTGTTACATTCCACCACTGTCTGAGCGTTTACTGATCTGCCACCTCTGTTCTGTTTGTCAATTCATGGTTAAAAGAAGTCAATGATAAATGGTTGTAGAAGACAGGATGCAAACAGCGCTCTCATGTGTTAACACTTTGTTCAACAATACACTTGAGCCTCATCCTTAACACCACAAAGACATCACGGTACCTGCAGCTTGATTATTCCACTTTTGGCCAATCAGGATGTGAAGACACCCACATTTTTGAAGGCATAAGAGGTGAGGAACTGCACACCCCAGGGCCTTCTGATCCTTCCTGTTTGGTGCAGAACTCACTTCATCATAGACATAGCTCTGGTTTTAGGTCCCACTGAGATTTATTTGCTGTACAGTATTGTTACCTTTTGGGAAGGTTGGACCTGCATGTCAGCAATTTGAAACATTCAAAATAAATGTATATAAAGAACACACAAGTCACTGCATTTGCTGGATTTAAATACGTTCTAATATATGAATACCCCCAAGTTTCTCAACTAGATATTCCTCTAAAATCCATTTCTGACCCTGAGCACCTTTTGAGTATGAACAATTGTCATAAGTCACTGTTGGAGGCAGAACAGATTGCTCTCATAGACAGAAACACATGAGAGAAACTGCTTTTATTGTACAACACACAGAGCAGACAGGCCTTCTGGGAAAAGCGCTTTGAAACATACAGCAGTTACACAACTGTAAGACTGAGCTCAGGAGGAAAGAGGAAAGCCAGAGCAGGTCAGAAACATAAGAAGGAGAGATTACAGGTGCTTCTCTCTGATATCAAAAGCAGAAAAAAATACACTTTTAGAAATCATCACAGTCACAATATAAGCTTGACC
The DNA here is from genome assembly GCF_004916995.1 of Morone saxatilis. Lineage (NCBI taxonomy): Eukaryota > Metazoa > Chordata > Actinopteri > Moronidae > Morone > Morone saxatilis. The sequence continues at coordinate 20,708,451 of NW_023339751.1, read as the reverse complement.
TGCTGATGTCGGTCCGGCGGCGGAGCATTTGAGGTCAGTGGAGGAAGCAAACAGTCAAACTAGGCACCTGAATGAATGTGCGGAAAGCTTGTGTTCATATCAGGAACCTTCTGCACATTCATCTGCAGGGATACAGTAGGATGCCTCATACATTTTTACAGTCGTGCCGTTCCAAAAACAGCCTGAAAATCACACGCAGTCTCTCCTACATACCGGTGGTTGTTGATATCATCCAAAAGGACATAGACAGTGCGTTTGCATTAAATACCTCGTCTGAAGTCGTACCTATTTTATATTTTCTTCTCTCTCCGCTGACTGGCTTTGGTAAGAGTTTCACTAAGATATATGATTCGTTGATCTGAATGGTTGAAGTTCGCCGGTGATAGATGGCAATAGACAGATGGTTCATCCAATTCCAACCAACCTGCCAAGTATGTTTTTGAAAGTGCCTACCCTTTTACAAATAACTTCCCAGATGGTTCTGTATAACAAACCACCTGGCACAGTCAGGTTTAAAGTTGGGTGAATTAAATCAGCATTTACTGCCAAAATATGCCCGTTAAGAATTCTTCAAGAACACAACTTGATTACAATATGTAAATATGCCTATTTGATAAAAAGAGACTTCCCTTGGTGACTGGTGTGACCTTTTATTTCTCTGGTGCTATATGTTAATTATGACACCCTCGGTCATGTGATCTTCCACTTCAGAAACTGTGTCAGATGTCTGGGTCATGTATATAGTTTCTCCGTCAGTGTCTGACAACAGGGCAATGTTGTCAAAAGGTGGTTTGCTTTCACTCCTACGCTCTCAGACAGTCGCTCAGCCTCAGTTCATCAAACTAAACCCTCAGGAACTGATTTATCCAACAAGGCAGCCAGTGAGTCACACTGTCAGCCACACAAACAGTCACTCATCTACCTACTGAGTTCTAAAAAAAAAACTAGTTTAGTGATTTTTTTGTTTTCCACTTCAGCTATAGACTTTTTCCACTTTTTCAGCAAGTTCTTCTTTTTTAGCAATCTGTCTGCGCTCCGGGCTAAGCGAGTATACTAGGTCAATCTGTTCAGCGTCCCAGTAATCCCTTGACTGCACAATAAGACCAAACTGTAGATGATTTTACTGTAAATTATTAGTAGAAATGCGATTACAGTTTGCAGCACAAGGACGGAGGAAGGTACTGTTACAAATCAGAAAGCAAAAGAGCTTAAAATCTAGCAAAGACTTTCTCACAAAATCTTCCTGATGGAACAGACGACAATTGACGGATTTGGAGCTTCTCTTCAGAACTATGAACTATCCCCAAGTGCATCAAATCTGCTTAGAGAGGAGATGACGTTTGTGCTCGTGATGATTCTTCAGCGTGCCACAACCTCTACATTCATGATTCAATCTCTTAATCTCAGTGCTGCTACCTCACATATACATTAGTAGTAAAACCTTAAAAAAAGAAAAGAGGTGCAGACTAAAGGCTTTTTCTCCTCTTTGGAGGTTGACATGAGACACATAGACACACAAACAATATCCGTGAGACTGAAAGCAGGACAGTCACCAGAATGAATGAATGACTGAATGAAAACCAGGCGAAGCAACAGCATGAACTGTCGGTGCAGAATTGTTGCATGACACTGACACATTAGTCTTTTTTTAGATGGAAACGCTGTCATAGACTTAACACCAACTAAATCCTTCCCTTCACTGCTGCAGATCACACTGATGGCCGACAACATCTGTCCACTCGCTGCTCGCCCTCAAACAGCAGAAAATGGGGACAGGTCAGGGACACTGGGAGGGGCTGAGGGACAGCAGAGACAGGACAAAACAGAGAGCGAGACATGCGCATGCTGTGTGTCATTTACTGGACAATCAGAAATTGCTACTTTGTGGGAACAAAAGTGCAAAGGTCTCACCCTCCACTCAAAAATCTGCGTTTCCTCTTGTTCCTACAGCATGCTGCTGTCTGTGCAGAGTTTGACACTAGGAAGGATGGTTTTTCACATTCATCTGCTAGAAAGTGGAAAGGTTTCTCTGTGCTCATTTAAAATATGATTTTAAGGGGCGGAGCCTACGAGTATGATTTGTGACGTAAATCGTACGTAAATTATAAATTCATCATCCCAGTCCAGTATGCAGCTTATACAAATCTGACATGGAAACTTGAAGCCGCCAGAATGCACACACTGGGAACGGGCTTTACAGGGAAGTAGGAGACAGCAGGAAAACTAACAAAATGTGCATATTCATATATTCTGGAATTATTAGGGTAGAAGGAGTAGATGATTTTAATGTGGAAATTATACATTTGTTGCAAAAAAACATATCAGACACATTATTGTTTTAAGAAGATTACTTGTATATGTCTTAATACGTGTCCCGAGGGGATCTTTAAATGATTCTGGGCCCAGAGTTTTGCGTTCACAATGGTAGTTCTTTGCTTTTTTTCAGAGAAAATCAAGTGCTTCTGCCACCTAGACTTCTAAAGTTGTAAGGTTGTAAAGTTGCTACTCATGTGAGGACATTGTGTCACACACTTGGAGCACAGTCCGACCTGTGGCTACAGGTGAGTTGGACCTGCACACAAAGATGCAACAGTTTCTCAAGGTCTTTCATAGCAAAGGTGTAGTCGGAAATTTGTAACGCAGTGCTCCATGTTCAAAGTACTAAATCGGAACAGAAAAGCATCCATGTAGGAGTGGAGAAATTAGGATATAAAGGAACATATACCTTCTTGCATCACTTTGGTTTAGTGGGGGGTTGGACCCTAAAAGTTTAACCTCATGCATCAACAACCATGGCTGAATGATGAAAGTAGTTTCTCTGATGGCCACCAGATGCTTAACACAAGTGACTGGGATCACAATTAAGTTACTTTAATTAAGAAGAATCTCAAAAGACACAAAGGTGTAGCTGGAGCATTTCCTCACGTTTTCACATATCAAGACAATAGTGAAGCCTAAACTCAAACTCCAGAAAAACCTGTGGGTGACTGTCATCATTTTGGCCTCAACTTGCCTACATCTCCTTCAGTATCTAGTGTTGCATAATGACATTTAAATGATTATCCCTGTAACATGAAGGATAATGTTCTTAGGTGCCACTTATGTGGTGGACAGCTGGCCAATAAGAGGAACAAATGAGAGTGAATGGAGCAGCAGAAGGAGCCGGCAAAGAGAGAGCAATGAGTGCAGATGAAAAGGACAAGAGTAAATCTCCTTAGGAGCTTCAAGTGCCCCTCCCAGACCTGGCTGCCCTCAATATGGTCCGGGCTGGTGAAGTTAGCATCAGTTCACAACAACATTATCATTAACATTATCAACATTATCTTTTTTCATTCATTCATTCATTCAGTCACAATCTGTCCTGATTCAGCTCATTCTGCAAACCAGAGATCCAGTTATATACTGTAACTGTGTATCTCTTGTGGTATACTACTACACATTGGTAGAATGTAGGACTGATTGTCTCAAGTTCAGTAAGTAGGAAGGGCAAAATAGACTTTCTGATTTTTGTGATTTTGCTTTTTTTAAAATCATATAGCTAGGGATCCTCTACATCCCTATATTCCCTTCTCAAATGTAACAATGTGTTGGCTGTTTTACTGTGGTAAACAGCTGTAGCAGTTTTGTTACAAAAGCAGGTGGGTATTTAGTGTCTAAGGATGGAAAATCGATATAAACTGATGATCCTGTCCATATCTTGAAACTCCAACAGCCTTAACTTCATGCATTGGTCTCGATGAAGAACATTGCCATTATAGAAAAAAAAGTTGGTAAAGGTGGCTCTGATGTAAAGCTGTATCAAGACCAGACCAATCTACATATGTAGACCCAGATGTATATTTAGTATCCGCTCCTATGGGAATCAAACCCCTAACCTGATAGTGTCAGTAGTGCCTTACTACTACTGAGTACTGTTAAAATCTCAAATCTTCTCTTAAACAGAAAGAAGAAAAGCAAATGGCACAGTATCAGATAGTATAAGCACACAGTGCACCAAGTGGTAAAATATGAAAATCAACTCTAAAAATAAAACAAAAGAAAATGCTAAATATGACACATATTTTAAATAAAGCATTTACATAAATACATGTACACACATTAAGCAAAAATAACATGTAGTATATCATAGGCATTAAACATTAAAATACACATACTGTATGTGGTATTTGGTTAAAATAAATACTTGATCTCACTCCAGAAAGTGAACAATAAACAAAGACATTCAGTTGAAGGAGAATGAGACTGCACAGTATTTAAAGCTGCATATAGAGATTGCATGGCGGCAACAAACATTCATATACAATTGGAACAAATGCGAAACACATCTCCACCGCATGTAATGTGGCCTCACTCTCTGACTCTGGAAAAAATAAAATAAATTTCAACTTTAATCATGTGACCTCATTTTAGCTGGATTCTGTGGCTGTGATCTGTCGCTGTTGTGTTTATGCATATGGATGTTTCCCCCTTATATTATCTGTTGAGGAAGTGAACTGGCAGGGTTTGGTAGGCCACCCACAGTTCTTGCTATTAGTCCCCATTGTTATCATAACCAGTAGTAATAATGGGATGAACGTAGATAAGAAAATTGATTTTTTTGACATTTTGTAGTGCTATGGAGCAATATTTTGATGAGCGAGTGTCTGTTGTTTGGATATTCATGCTCTACAGCAGCGATTCTCTCTGATCATCAACACCAGTCATTCTTCCAAAAAGTTCATTTGAATTGATTTTAAACAGGTATCAGTTAACACTATGGACTATATAAAAGTGGATATATTTTTTCATAAAGTTGAACTGTCAGTGTTTTGATTTATTTCCATTTGTACAAAAACTGACAAACTGTTACAGTTGACTCAATGACTTAGTTGGGCAGCTGTGGCTCAGGAGGTAGAGCGGGTTGTCCACTTATCAGAAGGTTGGTGGTTTGATCTGCAGTTTCTTTCATGTACCCCCTGGGGTACACTTGCATGTATGCATACATGCACAAGGGTGAAGTGATACACAATTCTGCTGACTGCAGAAGGCAAAAGTGTTTAGTGTATGGAAACCATAAAACATAAAGGTGTTGAACAGGAGAAACATAAAATGGAAAAATCTAATGTCATGTTACAGAACTCGCCAACAGTGACTGCAGCATACTAACAAATTTAGCAATCCTCTGAATGTAAATAAAGCTGTTTTTACTTACTAGCAAACTCCACAGGTTACCTTTTTATAAAGCGTTGATTCGTTAAAGGGAAAAGTATGCATGTGAACTACAATAATCATAATTCATTGCACATGATGTCTGAATCCACATGAGGATGAAGCAATAATTCAAAGTAATTATTTATGGCCTTAGTGGAGGCATATCGTGATGATATAGTGATAAAATGACAATAATGTGACAAGAACATGAGCAATTCTGCAAATCCGTTTTTTAAAACTTAAGCTTTGACACTCTGTGTGTGTGTGTGTGTGTGTGTGTGTGTGCGCGTGCAAATGAACTACTTCAATTGAGGAACAAGAGGCAGAAATGGCACATTCATGATCAAATCATTTCCATTACGCACGAAAATACCTTCACACACTCAATCCTGGATTCTTCTCACCACATTCTGCATTGGCCAATCAAATCCTCCGACTTAATGTCACATGATGTTCGCCAGTGTCCTCCCTGTTCTTCCCTCCCCGTTCCACCAGTCAGTAACATTGGGACGTTATGATGTCACAGCCTGCCATTTCTCACCCTTTGCATTGCACCATCAGCCAATCAAACCCTTCATTATCTACGGTTACATGGTGGCATCAGACCAATCAAATTCATCTTTCATCTGGTTACGTCCTTTGCTGACAGACAGACTGAGCTCCTCCTCCGCAGCTTTTGCATTCCTTCGCTGCAGTGTCACAGAATGATGTCATAGAGTCTGCCGACGCGACCCAGCCAATCACACAATGCCTGGCGGACGCGGCCGTCGGTCACGTGGCAGGAGAGCTGGCTAAGGCAGGGGTAGAGCGCCGGCTGGAGTGCCAGGAACGAGGAATCTGACAGGCGGAGGACCTGATTGAGGAGAGTCAAGACCATGTTGGTCCACGCCTGCAAACAGAGAAAAAACTATTTCAACAACAAAGCTCAATACACAAGCAGACTGTCTTGACACACACACACACACAACTAGCTATCTATCGATGATGTAGATTAGTTTGCTAGTTCAATGCGTCTTGCTAACATTTTAACTTAAGATGTTACGATATTATTATTATTATTATTATTTATCTTTTAACCATCCTCAACATTTGGTTGTCTTTCAACACAGACGAGCCTAGCAGATAGCAATAAGTAAAGGAAAGGAGAACGTTGACTGAGGCTTGCTCAACTGTTATTGGAGCACAGAGCAAAAAGGAGTGGGACTTAGGAAGTGTCAATTACACACACGACCCTATACAATACCTGTATCTGAGCCTCAGAGTCCCTCAGTGAGATGCTGTGGGAGCTGATGGTGGATCCTGACCGTGGTCTCTTCTCCTGCCTCAGGACCTCAGGTCCCGCACTTACTGAGTGCCTCAAGGGGGGACCTTGCTGGTCCACCAGATGCTGGGGCCTCTGTGGGGGCCTTTGTGGCTCCACGTGGCCCCTCCTCTCTCCAACACCGCCTCCAGCTGCCGCCGCCCGGCCCTGCTCCTTCATGAATAGATTGACGTGGCTCTGCTGCGGCTGCTGTTGCTGCTGTTTCCTGCGTTTGTACTCCATCATTAGCTTGCTGATGGTTTTGTCTGTGGCGATGGTGTACAGTTTGTTGCCGGCGCTTTCCCACCATTCCTTTCTCCTTCCAGGTCCAGTGCTGCCAGGAGTTCCTCCAACTGAGCTTCCCATGATGCTGGAGTCCCTCCTCTCGCCATCAGTCCGGAAGTGGTGGGGCAGACTGCCTGTGCAGCTGTGAAACAAGAGGAAATGGTTGCTTTAACTGGACAGGTGACTGTACACTTCAGAACAAAGAGAATTGACTCACACTAACTTACTACAATTAAAACCCATGATGTAAAGTCGGTTCAGTGTGACCTTCATTTTCTACCACACACCACATGACCAAAGGGATTTTGGGGTTAACAGGAGGTGGAAATCAAGGCGGCAGACTTTACTGTAGATAAGAATGGTGGAAAGTTAATTTTATTTATCCCCCTGGTCCCCTAATGGGACTTGTGTAAGAGGATATCATGATT
>NW_023339751.1:20693736-20701234 GCF_004916995.1 Morone saxatilis | reverse complement strand
TGATTGTTTAGTCAGTGTAGTCTGTAGCACCCCGTGTGAGTTGTGTTACTGGATAATGTGCTGTTCCCAGATAAGACTGAGTTGACCCAATATACAAGTGAAATTACATCACTATCTTGGATCTCTAGAATAACTGTGCCTCATCTAAACTGTGATATGAGTGAAGTCGGACCTGAATCCTGGGCTGGGTGTGGGCGTGTCTCCTGGTGATGCTGTGCTCAGGTCCGCTGTCTGACACCTGTACCCGCCCTCCTCTGATGGCGTCCCCCGTGCTGAAAGCCCGCTTGCTGACGTCGGGGTGGAAGTCTCAGACTGTAAGAAAGGCAGGAGAAGGAAGTGTTCTCCTCCTCCTGCTGCTCCTCTCAGCAGCGCTGTCTCCTCCAGCGTGCTCTCTAGGTCCCGGTGCATTTGAATGTAGCTGTTGCACAGATCCATGCACAGCTTGTAGAGCCGTTTGACCAGCCAGGCCCAGTCTGCGCCACCCAGCGGCTGCACGCTGAGAGACGGGATGGGAGCTCGCCAGTGGTGGCGTTTATCCCGGCCGCGAGGGGGGCTGACCTGAAGAAACACAGATTAAAGTGGATGATTGTTAATACCACAAAAACATAATTTATCCTCCTTGTTACATTAGGAGGTTCAAGAATCTGGAAACCCTTCATAAACCAGAACAATCAAAAGAGGAATGAAAAAAGAGCAGCAGCCAGACTAATCCAGGAAAATCTTTTGTTGTTTTTTTTCTGTGTCTGTGGTGCACTTGGAAGTCACCTGTCAATCACTGTGACCTCTGAGTGTACATGCACTGTTATTTTTGTCTATCACAGCTAATCATTTTGTACACAGTTCTTTTACTTTTTATTTCAAATGAATGGAAGACAGATCATCTTCTATGCATTTGATGATTTTTCCTGGTTTGAAACTGTCAAAGCTTTAACTAACTGAGAGTAAGTTGAATAATTGTTATATTATTGAATCAGTAATACAAAAAAGATCAATATTCTTTTCACACCTAGTATTACTGATAAAAGAAACAGTGTGTGGATCACCTGTGCTGTTTCTTCAAAGATGTCTTCGTCCTCTGAGGAAGCAGAGCCAGGGTGAGAGGAGTCAGAACTCCTCTCCTCTTCCTCATACAGGATCCTCTTCACCTAAATACAATGAAATGAGGTTTGGTTGCTAATGACTTGTTAGTGGTTTCCTCTTCAAAATGGTGGCTAATGTGTTGCTACGTGGTTATCACAACATTTCTAGGTGGTTGCTAAGATAGTTATGTCTTTAGTAGGTTAATGCCAAATGGTTGCAAAGGTGTGCAGGTTATTAGAGAAATGAGTTAGTCAGTTTTAATGTATTATTATCTAATGCATTTGTTACCAACATAAAAATACCTGCACTTAACTTCGTCCATTACACCTACTGAAAGCACAAAAGTAGAACTGAAAATGCATAATAATTCTGGACATAATGTTTTAAAAAAAAAAAGCAAAACAAACAAGCGCTAGCAAAGGCAAACTGAAAACTAGGTGGAAGCTGCATAAATCATTTCTGAAGCTGAAGACCATACACATACTGCGGTCTTTTAAAGTTGATATGAGCAAACACTTGTCTATTTACACATTAAGCAGACATAGTTCAACATTAGCATTTATTTGGACATCTCTGGACAACAAATGAATGGAATATTTATCCTCCTTTTAGCTCTGGTTTGTTGTCTTCCAAAATATCTGGCACTGTAGCTGCTAGATGTTCCACTGTGGTCTAACTGTGTCTGTCTTGTTTGGGAAACAAGGTTGATGAGAGCACTGAGACTGAACCAGAACTGAAAAGTTTGGGCTGTAAAACTAAAAGAGTTGTGTGATAATTCTCTGTTGATTTGTCACTACTCACTTTCACACATAGACTGTATAATTAAAAATGGACATAGTCTCTGGTTCTACCTGCTGTGCAGTCATGCCGTCAGCTTGGCTCAGTGTGGCACACAGCAAGGCCTGGAAGTACAGGTTGAAGCTCATGGCAGACTGGCGGTAGAGATTAGCCGCTCCACAAACACCCGACACTTTCATCAGTAGGTACTTAAGACCTGGGCGAGTGTCGAAGTCCCGCGCTGTCCTGCAGAAGAGATCAGGAGATTAATCAAATGAGTATAAAGCTGATCAACATTATCATTATCATCAACCAGCTCTCTTAGTTTGTGGTCTTTAAACCAGCAGGATTGCATACAACACTGTCATCAGCACATATGCCTAAATTCTTGTTGCAGTAACCTGTAAGAGTCCAGCAGCAGATCCAGGATAATGGCTAAATTAGTCATGGAGATGTAACGCAGGAAGCCTGCTGTGGTTCTGCTGGGGTCAGAGGTCACAGGTGTAACCTTTTCGTGACCTTCGGGCTGCTTGACGAACTCCTCCAGCAGGATGTCATAGAGGTTTTGGAGCAGGACTTGGTGGGACAGCAGGCTCACCACGATGGTCCGGAATGGGATTCTGCAGGATTCAGAAACCAGCACGGATGTCAAATCACATTCATTCCGATTTTAGATGAATAAGGATAATGTGTTCTACTGTAACTAAGCTGTGATAAACCAATTTACTGAAAATTACTTAGCTTTTAGAGGAGCTAAAATACATGTTCCCCTTGCAGTTAATTCTAATTTCATTCATTAAATTGAACAAAAAATATTGTGGCCAGAATTTCAAATGTGTTCATAATTTGATTTGTGGAACTATTTTTGCCCTTCTTGCTAAAAAAATTTAAAAAAAATAATTGAATTTTTAAAAAAATGTTTCATGCCACAAGGTTCAATAGTTTCAACAGTTTAACAGTAAGTGAAAATCAACTCTTTATATTGTAGCACCGTAAAATGTACACTATGTATTGTAAATAAATACTGTTTAGATTAGTGGCCTCTTACATTATAAGGCAATACAACATATTATACTGAATTTCCAGGGCAGAAGTTCCTAAACCTTTTTCATGCAAAGGACCCCCACAACAGATGCACATTAGAGCACAGGCCCCCAATTTGAACAGATTTTGTCTTAAGGAATCCCCTTCGAGATTTATTTTTATTTTTAGGTTTTGAGATATACAAGTATTTTCATTTGAAATTGTGTATTTTTTTGTTTGTATTATACATGCCTCCGTGTATCACTGTGTACCCTCAGTGGTACTCGTACTATAGTTCGAGAACGGGTGCATTAAGCCCAGTTCAGACCAAAGATTCACAACGAGACTGAACATGGCTTTATAAGGATCAAGTAAATAATGACAAAATAAAATAAAGTAAACAGGGACTAATATTCCATGCTGTGGACAGGAAGCTACTTGTAACACTGTACAACTATGCACAATGAGCAATGTGTTGCACTGCACAAAATGCAGGTACAATATGTGTACTGATTTGCACAATGTCTCATAAGGTTTCTGTGGTATTTTCAATTAAACCCAAATGGGCTGTGTTGTCAGAACAGCAGAGCCTGACACACTGTTGAAGCTTTCATGAAAAATCAAGTCAATTCCTTCAATGCAATGACTCAAAATGAGTTAGATGCCAATGCTAACTTGTGACAACTTTACAACTGGTGTAAATCTAGGTTTACATTTTCACTCTTGTCAGCAGATCAATGCAGTACATTACTGAATGCATTATAAACATGTAGGAAATATCATTATATAATATATTTTGGAATTATTATTATGTGTTAACATGCAAAAATAAATTATTCAGCAAATCTGACCCCATTTTCAGTATTTATCACATCTAATAACACCAATATACAACAGATTTGTCACACACCACATATTTTCTCCACATTGTGCAGCTCTATTGGTGGATACTTTAGTTTGACGATGGAGTTCATACAGAGCCATACTGTACGTGGGCATTTTCACACCATTAAATCTGACAAACACAATGTCACAGATGTCACAGAAAACAGCCTTACCCAATTTTCCTGTGACCATGGCAGCAGAAAGACAAGCAAAAAATGTCAGTGAGAGTTAGATTTGGCTGCATTTCTGTTTCCAGTAATGTTTTTCAAAACAAAATAAGATTGTATGTCCTCCTTTAATGAATTATAAAAAATGGGGTAGGACAGAATAAGTATTCACTTTCTCCTTCTTATTTAATCATTATTTATTTATGTTCATTGTGAGTTTGCTGCTAATTTTGTTGGCTATTCCTGTTTATGCATTTCTTTTCTTGCTTGTATTGTTTTACATTGTTTTTTAAATGTTCAAAATAAAAAATATAATGAAATTTGACTTTGCATGTCCACAGTAAAATGTATGAAGAGCAAAAATAATTGCTGTACATAGTAAATGCAAAGTCTAATCTAAAAGTCAATTCATTAAATCTAAAATCAAAGCCTCTTGAGAAATGGATTACATTATCTCAATTTCTTGGGCCTTTTTGTTTATGTTCCTATAAAATGTACTTAAAATAAGTCATATACAGGAGCTCACAAAAGTCCGACAGTCAAATGAACTTTTGGGTAATGTATTTTTTCAAACACTGACCCTATAATTCTCACCAAAAGGAAGTCAAAGCCAATAACAAAGGATTTTGTTGGTTAGAGTTTTTCTCAGTATATTGGGGGCAGGAGGATGTGGTTTAAGTTTAGGGTGTGAAGTTAGAAAATTACATCAAGGGGGTTCATTTTCATCACATGTGCACAAACATGCTTCTGAGTGTGTATTTGTGTGTATGTTGTCCACCTCTTCTGTGTGTGTCCATTGGACTGCTGGTCAGACGGCAACTCAATGATGAGAACACAGGACTGAGCGTGCTCAAAGCCGTCCTTGTTGTTGGGCGTCTTTGGAGAGCACTGGGTGTCCAACATAAAGACCTGGGACATAAAGAGGACATATCAACAAATCGGCCTCTCCTGGGCCAGCAACAGTTGAACTAGTATTCATAATACAAAAGTTCAGTTAGTATGAGTAACAATAATGCTACACAGGTGTTGTTTGCCTATTGAAGTTTTAGTTATGCATTTTAATGTAATTCTATTTGACCTCTACTTAAAAGATATTAGATAATTTATTTACTAAAAAGGCAGTTTTGGTGAGTTTTATTTTCTTTCTGTGCATTTTGAAGTATGCTTTACAATTATCTGCTAGGGTAAATTACTGTGTTTGTCTATGAAATCTGGTGGCAAGTGATAGGAATATACAGGCTGTTTCTGGTTAGACAAGAGGGATCTTACTCTTTAACAAAAACGCTCTGTCTTTGTGTGGATCCTTTGCATAATGTTGTCAGACACTAAAATAACAGTCTGAGCCTGTCAGTGGCAAAAAATATTATTAATTCATTTCTCATCTAACCCTGTGAATTAACGATTTATCGTTGTAAATATGCATTAAATTGCAAAAATGTGAAGAGATTGAAATGGTCACACTGGCAGGAGGATGTTTCACTTCTTCTTGTGTGTAGCGCTTGTTTGCGTCTTGCCCACAGACTATTTAAAGCAGACAACAAAGATTCCCATGTACCTTTATGGTTAAAAAAAACATTTGGACTTTGGATTTGATGTGGAAGCAACAGTGAAGTAACTATAAAAATTGGGCCTCTTTGCTGTCCCGCTCTGTAGCACAGAAAGTACACTTGTCCTTTACTGACCTGCTGAGCCATTGCTTTGATCCTCCAGTACTCAGCCTCAGCTGAAGGAGAGTGGGACGGAGCCGCCACCTTCACCTCGCAGGCGTCTCCAGAAAAACTGTCTGAACCGCTGTGAAAACACGCTAGAAGGTTCTGCAGGGACACAGAAAATGAGTGAGATGTTTACAGCATGTGCATCAAATACACCTGGAGGGAACCAGCTAAAAATTTATTTGGATACACAATTAAATGATAACTGATACACTTCCTCTCAGTTTTAACACTGCAGTCAACACAACTGTCAAGTCAAAACGAAGATGCTGCCAAGCTGAACAAAGTTTTCAGAGCTGCCAGCAGGGTTTTAAACTGACTGAGCAGCCGTTGATCAAATGCAAGTAAACCTTTAAATGTGTGCAAAAGTAACATTTCCAAACAGGAGCATTGGAGACGACTGGCTCGATTATAAGACAAATTTTAACAAATAACCAATTCTGACCTGTGTCAAACTTCATTTATTTAATTTTTTCCAATAGAGTGATTGTCTAAATTGGATTACTGAGACAGGCTCTGAATGTGTATGACAAATTAAAAAAAATGAAAAATTTAAACAAATAAACAAGAAACAAAACAACCACCCCTACACTATGAAATGAGATGTCCATATAACTTATATATATATACACATACATTCATTATAACGGATGTGACCTGAATGCATTGCTTATATTAAATTCAGCTTTTCTATAAACCCAGTCAAAGGTCATGTGTTTATGTGTCTGAAAGCATAAGCTACATGTTAAGGTTTGACATCTTAATCCTGTAAGCTTTATGTGAAGGATGGCCAGTGTCCTACAAACACTTCAAACTGTACGTTACATTATACAGTCTCTTAAGTTATTTTAGTTTCACCTATGATATGTTTGGCTTTGATTATTAAGTCTTTCTTCTTCCTTCCACAAAATAATACAATATGTGAAGGAATCAGAATGCAGTAAACAGAACATAAAAATGTTATTGTGCAAACTGCAACGTAGTAAAAACAGAACTTAAAAATTATATGCATGTACTTTTACCATTCCCTCCTTTAAAAATCGAAATATCTTAAAACAGATGTATAAACACTATAAACTGACGTAAAATACTCAAAGCATTTAAGTATTCAAAGAGATATTTCACTTAATATGCGATTGCAGCTGGAACAGGCTTTTGGAAAAAAGAGCATTTATGTAACTGGCCATAAGACATAAATACATATTATGTGTAACATAAAACAATAACTTAGCAACACAGTCACAAAAGCTGTTACATAAATAAAATAACTGCATGTCTTACATTTTTATGCTAAGAGCCTGTTAAATTATATGTTGAGATTTTTTATATTAAACTGCAATCCATGTGTTAAGCCTTAAAAACTCCTGATACATAGTAAAGAGTTTACATCAAGGCTTTTTTTTCTTTTAATCACTTCTGGTGCAGTTGCTCATCTGTGAGATACATTCCACCACAAACTGCATCACCAATAAGGAAGAATAAAATACCACAGTTAATCTTCAATCTTTTCTTTTAACACAGAGGATATTAAGAACATAGGCTCAAGCAAATAACCACAACTTCATTTGGTCTGTTAAAGTCCTAAAATCATATTTTATGGAAACAAGCGAAGAAAATCTGTCAATGGCAGTAAGATCACCGTTCATCATCTCTCTCTGAAACACATACACACACACACACACACCACAGATGTGGATCTAAGCTGTAAAGCTGCTTAGCTGCAGTCAGTGCAGGCAGCTGCCACAGAACTGTAGGAACACACAACACCATGAAAAAATGCCTGGCGATGTCACCCTCTACTGAACACACACACACACACACACACCACACACACACACCATGTAGCTGACATGA
>NW_023339751.1:20689586-20693636 GCF_004916995.1 Morone saxatilis | reverse complement strand
ACATACACACATACACAGGTGAGTCTCACCTGAGTGTATGAAACTGTTGACGTGCTCCACCACCAGCTCGCAGCACAGGCCAATGGCGTGTTTAAAATTTGCAGCCGCCACATCCCAGTAAGAATGGTCGCCGTGGCTACGCTGCAGCCAGAGTGACATCACAGGAAGCAGCAACTGGATGACGGAGAAGATGGCGAAACCCGGACCTGGCGGGAGAAGACACAGTTAAGACTGTAAGTGTGAGTACGATTGCTTATTTGGACAAAGCTTCTGGCAGAGTCAGGGCATCAGAGCGTTTATTTGTGGTTATGCGTCCTACACTGTTCAGCTAATATGGATGTGAACACTGTGAACACACTTGAACCTACAGTTTTGCAGCACCTGTCTGTGTTACCTGGTGTAATGGTGACCTCTCTGAGCAAAGTGAAGAGCAGCTCCAGGGTTGGAGGTTGGTGTTGGCGAGGACAGTTTGACACTGCTGCTGTCAGCTGCTCTAGTAACAAAATCCACACCTGGATCAGACCTGGACCAGGACAGAAAATACAGTAACACGCAGTAGAGAGTGTTAAAGGGGCACACAGAGGATTAAAAAGTACAAAGACAGAAAATAACTGATGTGAACAACAAAAAAAGAGAAATGAAAGGAAAAAAGAGAGTTTACCTGTGTCATCATCAAACTCCTGCAGGACGCAGTCCATCCCGTCCTCAGTGCTGATTAAGCGTTCCTGTGACCTCAGTAGCAGACTGGCGAGCCGAACTCCCAAGAACACCGGCTTGGAGGGCATCTTGTAGATCTTTGCCAGCAGCTGTCAATCAAATTCAACACGGCTTTATTAGGGAACAGGGAAGAAGAGGAACCAATACTTGCAAACTATTTTTTGCTATCTGTGGCTATCTCAACAAGAATGTGGACTGAATCTTTACAGTACTGTACACTGCATTATATAAATGTTATTCTGTCACTTATTGTGACTGAAAATGTGTTCTTGTAATTTCTATGATCAGGAAATTTTTATTTATAATTTAAAACTCTTGTTTTAAATGACGAGAGTGTAGGATTTAGTGGCATCTAGTGCTGCAGTTGCAGACTGCATCTAACTAAAAACTGTTTGCCTTCCAAGCATGAAGGAGCAACTTACTTCCACACTAATGAAAACATACATATGAATGTTACATTACATTTCTGCCAATAGATCCTCCTAAATGTTACACACTGGACCTTTAGGAGTTCAACAAGGAAAAAAATTGCTTCAGTGCTTTTGTGAACAGGTGTGAAAAGGAGGGTTCCTACCTGTGAACATCTGCGGAGGTAATCGAGAGCAGGCAGGCAGAGGTCAGTGGAGCTGTACCCCGACACATGGACACAGTCTCCAATCTCCTTATAGTCCACCTCTCCTACACACCAACATACAGCCATACAGAACATTTTTATTTTTTGATATTTTGTCTTCGATCAAAAATGTTGAGAATTGTAAAAGCAAAAAATTGAAATACTGATTAAGCGTAGACAAAAAAAAGTTTCAGTTAAATTTTGTGCTATTTGCTGCAATATGATAAATTGTTAAGTTGTAAAATCTTATCTGAAATTAGAGATCTGAAAGTTTTTGCAGAAAAGCTTGCAAGAGGAACATTAGTGCATTTACACACATATAAATCCTCTCCCCTCCTGTTATGTATTAAAGAAGTAACCGTACAAACTGTACAGTCATGAGCATCTCACATCAAACACACAGCTTACTGCAGATTGCAGGAGAAATAAAATCCCGAAAGGCTCGTAAAAGTAATATCTCAAACTGAAAAAATAGCCTATGCAAGTAAGACAAACCTAAGCCTTTGACGAATTTCATGAGGCACATGATGTAGTCAGTGGCAGCATTGGCAAAAACCTGGATGTTGTCAGTGTTGATGAAAGCCTCAAAGACATCAAACACTGGTGCCTGGGACTTCCCTAGGGGAGAGAATGCAAGGTAGGGATGGAAGGGAGAAAGGGAAAGGGGGAGGGAGAAGAGGCACGGAAGATGAGAGGAGGCGGAAAAAGTCGCGAGTTGACAAAAGATGAAAAATGTTGGTTGTTGCTTTAAAGATATTTTCTTTAAAGTAACATCTGTCAGATGATAAACTTGATCAAATTTGCGCTTATTGGTTTAGAAAAGAGTCCAGCAGACGTACCCATGGAGTATTCTCCCACCAGGTAGTCTTTAGTGTCGGTCTTGCTGCTGTGGACGGTCCTCAAAGCACTGAACAAAGGCCTCCATCCAGACAGGATCTGAGGAGAACACATCTCCACCAGCTCACCTATTGATGTTATCACCTGCAGGGAGGCAAGCAGAGAAGTGTCCTTTAAACTGTGTGGTGCTAAATGTAATGATTCAGATTGACGTCCTGATAGAAAATGTGAAACTTTCCTGAGTTTCAAGATAGATTTGACTTTACCTGGTCCTGTACGTCCTCGTCACAGAGCTCCAGCTGCATAATGTGCTCGAAGGGCCTGAACAGCGCCTCGTTAAAGTGGAAGTGTGGAAGCTCGGCCCAGCTCGTCAGCACCTCTGTCAGAACATCATGGAGGAAGGAAACGGCCTTCTGGGATACGTGGCGCTCTTTGTGACATGCCGCCTGGGAAAAGGAGAAACTGCTTTAACTATATTCTTTACAAAGTTGATATTCATTTACATCTATTTATACATTATGTGTACATTCAAAGTGCATTGTGCAGTAACTGCCTTACATATTTTGGCTTATGTTATTATTTTCATACATATTTTGAACACATTCTCAACAAATAAAGTTTCTGACAGTATTTCATTTACTAGAACTGCTGCTGCTTGAGTTAAATATTAAAATAAGTACATGATGATTGTGTGAAATTAAGAGTAACTCACTAGAAAGGAGAAAGAGATAGAGAAGGAGAAGATCAAGAAGGTAGAGAGCAAAAACTGACTTGTATGCAAGCACACGACTGTACAAGCAAAAACTTTAATTTGCTGAACTAAAAAAAATAATAATTTTACATCAAAGCTTTTGATGAAGTCTTTAAAACGTTTTCTTAAAAAAAGGGTGCAGTTCCCCACCTCCACCAGATGTGGGGCCACCACGCTCCAGGCCCTCATTATGTGGAGCAATGGTCGGTTCTTGTTCCTGACGATCCGCAGCATGGCCTCACCCAGACGGAAGAGATGGAGAGCACTGCGTCGGTCCATTGTTGACTTGGCCTCCCCTACATACACACACACACACACACACACACAGGGAACAAAAATACTGATGAGGCTGATTTGTTCATGCCTTTATTTTATCCAACTAAAGATTTTGTGTTTCTAACTCTGTAATTAGAGAGCAGAACAACAGAGAGATGAAAAATGCCAACCAAAGTAAGTGTGGACCTTCTACACTTCATTCTAGATACAAACTAAAGATTAGGTTTAATCATGTTTAATCTTAAAATTGTGGTCACTTTGTGTACAGCATTCAATAATTGTATTAGCTAATTTTACATGCCATTTGCACGTAATGTCATATACTCAATTCCTTCTTCATCCTACTATTCTCTTCAAATAACAGAACCATCACTTGTTTGATTTTAAAAGGGATCATCAGGTTTTGAGAGCCAGATGCTTTGAGACTTGAAGGTTACTGGTGATGGATGAGGTTACAGTTAGGAGGTATTCACTGAAGCAATACACGTAAAGAGGTGTGTGTGTGTGTGGTGTGTGTGTGTGTCGTGTGTGCTGTGTGTGTGTGTTTGTGTACCTGGCATTGCCAGTGAGTAGTCTACAGTCTCAGTAACAGAGTTGAAAAGCTGAGACTGAGAAGCTTTCCTGAGCTGCTGCAAGAAGCCGACCAGACCAACCAGGTTCAGTTTGGTAGCTGCTTCTTCAAACAACCTGGAACACACACACACACACAAGCACAGCACAGACCACCAGACACACAGACACACACAGACACACACACACACCACACACAGAAAAGGACAGTTTTTCATTCCATCCATGACATCTCGTATAGATTCATATATAAAGTCAAAGATCACAGATTTTAAATGAATGCTGT
>NW_023339751.1:20682943-20689561 GCF_004916995.1 Morone saxatilis | reverse complement strand
GTTATACAACTGCAGAGGAACAACGTTTTAAGGCAGCAATGCAGCTGTGTTGTTGCTCTTTAAGCTGAGTTTTTGGGACAGCCCTGTGCGGAGGAGTATTTACTATGTTTTGGCACCACTTTCTGCTTGTAAATGTGTTCACTCCATCTGTTCCAAAAGATCAGAGGGAACAGTTTTTTTTATTTGCTCCTAAAAGCAGCCTAGATAACTGGTTACATAAGAGATGATCCTTGGAATGAACACGCACTCCATATTTACTGCAGCAGTGTGTTTGTGTGTGTGTGTGTATGTTGGTTGTGCCAAGGAATACACTTAAATGAGTGCAGAACTGTTAGCGCGCACTTATACACACATTTGTATTTCAACACTTGTAAGGACTCTAACCTTAACCAAGATCTAATTCCAAATTTAGTCCTAAAACCTAGTCGAAAACCTCAAACAACCCTGTGAAGTGATGACCATTCAAACTGTGCTCATTTTTTTCATTCCCTCATCACCCCACAAAAATGCCCTCACCCTTAGGATCTAAAAACCAAATTAGTCCTTACAAAGACAGAAGTATAAGAGCACACAAACAAACACACTCTGGCAGCTCTGTACTGCTGCTGCCATCCTGTGGCTACAACCCAGCACCTCCTGCAGAGAACCATGTGTTAGTGAGATGGGGGTTTTGGCAGATAAATTCATTAAGAGTCACTGTCATGCTCGCTGCTGGTTTAACAAGGTGATGAAGAAACAACAGACGTTTTATTGGGCAGAACTAAGGAAGCAGGAAGCTGACATATTTTACAATCTACACACTAGGCACCATATTTTGATATACTCTTATTATTATTACTATTCATGTTATGTGCTTTGATCTTTGTGTAAGATGCATTGAGGCAGACTGGTTGGGGGGAAATATTCCTGTTGCTATGATGCTATTTGTTCTCCATGTATTGTTCTGTGTATATGCATATTGTTTAAACTTAAAGGGAAAACTATTGGTGACACAAAACTTACAAAAGCCAGTGTTTGTTTTGTCCATTCTGGGCTAATGTAGAAACATGATGGTGCCACATGATGGACTCATGTACATAAAAAACGGCTCATTCTAAAGTAACAAAAACCCAATGATTCTTATTTTCACATAATTATACACCAATGAAAACATACTGTACTAATATTCCATTTCTGCCAAAAGATCCTCCTCAATACACACTGGACCTTTAATAAAAGTTACTTTTAACACTTGCATTAATTTAAGTATGTTAAACAATAAAAATTTGGTTGTTTTCATACTTTACTCTGAAAAATTTAAATGTTTAAGTACAAAAATAATATTAACATTTCAAATAAGCCTTTTGTATCTACAGAGGGAGTGGGTCTTCTTCTATGGAGCCCGCCATGTTTAACTGCCGTGTTTCTAGTAGCACAGAATGGATAAACCAAACACTGGCATAGTTTATCCTACATTCCTACATGCTTGGATGGCGAGGGGTATTCAGTTGGTTGCAATTGCAACTTCACCACTAGATGCCACTTAATGGTCCTTTAAATGACTGAGAAAAATAACCTAAATCTATGACCTAAAATACTGTTTCTGGTTTGTGAATGTGAATGCTTTACTTTGGGTCCATACTTTTCACTTTTTCAGTCGATCTGTTTCTGATAATAAAACACATTTTCATAAGTGCTTTTATTAAAAAGATCATTTTTAACAATTTAAAGAACAGAAAAAAAGAAATTTCCTAAAATGTCTGCCAAAAAAACTAAATCATACATGTTAATTTAATGTTTGTTTTCTAAAGAATCCAATTGTTTTAGCACTAGTCATTAACATTTCACATAATTACTGAAATACTAATTTTTTTTTTTTTGCCAAACTTTTTTATATATATATATATATTTCTATTTCTATATATTTCACAAAAACAGTATATTTTGTCAACAATGCAATATACTCGATATATATACTTGATAAGCGGAGATCTATAATGGTGCTAAAAAATATGTATTTTGTGAACCACTGCTAAAATAAATGATCATTCATGTATGATTATAGAGATAAATATATGATGTTATGATGTTGTGATATTTATGCCCTACCTGTCTGCCTGTGTTGACAGTGTACACACAGCCTTGGCTGCACTGGTCCCAGTCATCAGGCTGCCGCTCTTCAGGTCCAGACCTCTGCCCCCTCGGCTACTCTCCCTCAGCAGCTCCTGGATGGACAGAGGCTGGATGACTGGCTGGCTCAAGCCCAGTTCAGAGGCCTCTGGGCTGGGCTCGCAGCTCAGCTCCATCCCCAAGTCCACACCTGCCTGCTGGCTCTGCTGGGTGATGGTGGTCAAAGAGGACGGCTGCGAGGAGCCATCACTGAAGTGGGTGTGCTCCAGTGAACTGATGTACTCAGTCACCCTGAGAGAGAGAGAGAGAGAGGAGGAGGGGCAGGAGACCAGGAAAGGGGGGGAAAGAGAGGGAAAATAAGGAGGTAAAAGAGGTGAAAAAAAAGTGTCAGTGTAAATATACTGTATTAGCACTGTATCTCCAGAATTACATCTACTGAAGAACTAAAAGCAACTTTTTTTCCCCCACACTAACAAGTTTGAAATTAAACTTAAATTAAAAAATGTTCCAAGTGTCCCAAAAGATATTGTCCTAAAAGGCCCTAAAACTGTAATTTGTTTGTCCTTGTTCTGTTTTTTCTCAGAGGCAATGTTGCTGCTATAAAAATTCAAACAAGGAATTCTACTCCTTTCAATCATCCCATGGGTATTTAGAAATTCAGTTACTTTCAGTTTACTTTTTCATTCCGATCAGGAAGTAAAAGAAAAGGAAAGAATGTAATGGCAAAAATCATTGCCCAAAACATATACAATACATATACTTTATTGACCCCGGGGGGAAATTTGTTGAAGTATATTGTATAGTGTGTGTGTGTGTGCATGTGTGTACCTGAAAACATGCGGCCAGCAGTCGTGGTTGTGGCTACCCATCTCCAGTCCTACATTGAGGATGGCGTCCATACACAACACATGAGCGGTGTGGAGGCGAACTCCCTGAGGACGACCGATCTGCTCCAGCCGCTGCTCAACACGTTGCTTCACTGGACACACACACACAGACACAAATGCATATCCAGAAAAATGACACACACATGGTGAAACATAGTCAGAGGACAGCAGATGTCTAATGGTCAATTAGAACAAAATACTGTAAGTTTGTAAAAACATTTACAAACTTAGAGCAACACACTCACATACTTTATAAAACTTTATAGCTCATCAATTTTTTAATACTGCCCACAACAAACAGCAGTTGGTTCCCAACTTTTTTGTAAGTTTCCCCACATTCCCCACAGCACAGTCTGATAAACTCAATACCCCTTCATCAAAACCAACACTTCCCAAATTGAATTTGAATTAATTTTGAACTGGATGTTATTTAAAAATGTATCGTATAAGTTATATATAAGTGGTGATAATAGTGGATGTTACAATATTTTTATACAGTTAAACTCTCTGCAACCATATGTGGCAAAAGCTGGCCTTCCAACCATTTATCCATTACTTTCAGCAAACTGTTTCATCTCCTCTGCTAGCTTGCTAACTAGTTTTGGAAAGTTAAGTGGAAAGTTTCTCAGATCAGATTTTAAGGGGCGGGGCCTACGAGCGTGATTTGTGATCGTGTGATGTAGAAACTTAAAGCCACCAGTGCACATCCACTGAGAATGGACTTTAGAAATGAACAAAATTAGCATACTTATATAGATTCTGGATTTTCTAATGAGATTTGAGAAGTAGATGCCTTTTTAAGGATGTTAAAGTGGAAATTATACTTTTTTGTGGAAAACACATATCAGATTCATTTTTACTTGGCTATAAAATAAGGAAAAAAAGCATTCAGGTCTCATTTGTGCAAAGCCAATACTGCTACCTCAAAGATGTGTATTCATCTTTCTAGTTGGTCTTGTAACATTATCTCCCCATCTTTATCATCCAGGTGCCATAAAAGGTTTCATTTGTATAGAGATAATACAAAAATACTATGTGCTCTCAGTACCTTGTGTGATGGCGTCTCCTGTCTCTCCCACCTCCTTCTCCTCCTTCTCCTCCTGCACGCAGGAGGCTGCAGCCATCTGTGCTAAAGCTGAGGCACAGTTGGCAGCCACACCTGACGGCCACACACACACACACACACACACACACAGAGTGTAAAGATGGGCTACTGAGTTTCATTCACTATCCCATCCTAAAAACATCATTACTGATAAGACATTTCACAGATGGATGGAATACAGTATGTCTGGGTTTTCTACTCCTTTGGGTGTATTCAAATCTAAACTGGCTGTGAAAAACTGTCCACAGTTGAGGCTGTACACCATGTGTTCATTCATATTCATCAGTGCTTCTGTGCTGATAATCAGGTTTCGTCCCTGTTTGGCTGTGCGGTTGTGGCAGTTAAAAACTGATACATTTAGATTTCTAAAAGAGGCTGGCAATAATGTATTTCCTCTGGTATTCTCTCTTAAATCTGCAGTTTGTGTGAAAACCTGAACCTCCCTGTTAACCTCTAGTGGAGCTGCTGTGTGTTCAGGTTGTTACTGAGCAGCTGTCACTTGTTAAATTTGAACCCCACAGGCACTAATACGTCCTCGGCCAACATTACTGTGCTTCAGACGCTGCAGGCTCAATTTTAAAGTGAATATACTGGAATGTGGGTTCTGTGGGTACCCATGAGTCTCCCCTTTACAGACATGCCCACTTTATGCTAATCCCATAGGGATTTGGGGCAACAGAAGTGTATTTGAATATTTTTCCATACTGGGATGCCTAACAGCATTGGAACTGTATAAATTGGGTATGACTGGAAGGCTGACACCATGTGGATTCATGTGTGATGATGTTAGTTCCCATACTAGCCACTGGATTGTAGAGAGACCTTTTTTTTTAAAGTTGACCTCATTGTATGAAATTACATTTTGTTACCTCTAGGATAATGACAGCCTCATGAAACAACACAACCATAAACTAGAGACCTAGGGCATTCAGGGGAGGTTTTTCTTTCCTTACTATACTGAAAAGAAAGGGATTTCTGAGCAATTTCCAGAGCAGAAGTAATCGCCATCCAATCATCGGAAAACACAACTCTTACAGTTATTGATAGCAAATCACAACATTAATTTTTCTATGGTGTTTTTCAAGGTCTTGAAGTCTTAATGTGGTATATTTAGCAATTTCATAAATGGTTAAACTTTGCACTAAATCTGTGTAACAAAATGTATCAGCCCCAAACTGCTATATGACTTAAAAAACTTACATACAGTGCAGTATATTATTTATTTACAATTAGTTAAGTCAAGTTAAGTTAAAGTCAATTTAATCACTTTCAGTATGATCAAAATGGAGCTGACTAATGTTCTGCATATTTCCACGCTGCAAAGTTTATTTTAAAACTGTTAAAGGGCACTGGCATCTGCATTTCACCTGTGTGGTCATTAACCTATAATGTCCATTAGAATAACAACAGGGCTCTCTGGCCCTTTGCACTTCACCTGCGTCTGTGCATTCATGTGGAGGGTTTGTCCTATTAAACTGGGTCCCAAACCAGTTAGTGTGGAGGCAAAATGAACAATAAAGTTTTCTGACTGCAAGTAAGTGCTGTCTAGTCATGCAATTACAGGAAGCAGTATGTGCAAGGTGCCACGGTGCTGTGAATGTGAAACTCCTCAATAATGAGCTTCTGTTTAGGGTTGTTTTAGGAAGAGGCTGTATTTTAAACTGGCCTGACTTAACAAAACCTACAGGAAGGTGAAGGAACTGTCAATCAGTTACAATCTGTGGCACACCCAAACACGTCTTAGAGGTCAAATCAGCTAAAACAAGTGATAACACCTGCGTGGGTGGACCTTTAATACAATCTGAAAGTACCTTTTTAGACACCAAATTAAAAAATGATTCAGATTGATTGGATTCCAATTGTTACAAAGCTGTCGTTATAGGTTTGGGATGTCGTATCAAGGCAGGTTGATTCTACTGAAGGCCTCTCAGTGTTAAAGGGGAGGAGAACAGATGATTTCCTGCAGGGATGAGCAATGCATCTCATGTTTTATTCATTAATATAGACACATGAGACACATGTTTCACCCACCCAAGGCGCAGCTGAGAGCAGCAGCTTTGCGTAGGCCGTCTAAACTCAGACAGATGGTGTCTCTCTCCCTCTGGCTCTGCTCTTTGACACCCTCAGCTCCCAGGATGAAGGCCAGGCCTTTGGAGCTGCCCGCCATGCGGCCCGTCAGCGGCGTGGACAGCACATCGATCAGGTTCTTCCACACGCCGGTGAGGATGAAGCGGGAGAACACGGCTCCTGAAGAACACAAACGAGGAAGGAGCAGAAAAAAATAAATGAATGCTAATGTAGCTGATGGGAGAAAACAACAATATGTTGTATAAAAGGATGCAACAGATCAGACACTATATTTTTCCGCTCTTGACATTCATTGCGATTATATCAGCAAAACAAAGCAATAACAGTCTGTTAGTGAGCGTCTACACAGCAGCTGGCTACAGTAACCGATGACGTGGACAAGTTAAGCAGGGGCATTAGTGCTGTGTATACACACACACATACACACAC
>NW_023339751.1:20682600-20682795 GCF_004916995.1 Morone saxatilis | reverse complement strand
CTCTCTCTCTTTCTCACCCTCTCACCTGCCCTCTCCTGCTCTTTTCTCCAAACCCTTTTGTTTTTCTGTTATACCAGGACATAATCACTGACCTAACAATTGTAAAGTTTATATTGTTTCGTTGCTTCAGTGTTTTTTTATTCATAGTCACTTCCACCACCAAGTTTTTGTTCTTTTTGTGATGATAAATTCATT
>NW_023339751.1:20680219-20682554 GCF_004916995.1 Morone saxatilis | reverse complement strand
TCATCAAATGCTGCTGCTTGGTCAGTAGCCCTCCACTTCAAAATATCACGCTGTAGGTACCCCTCTCGTGTAATTTCTGGACTCTCAAGAATCGGTCGCAGTTTGGTTAGATTTAGGCAAAAAAAAAAAAAACTTTCTTAGGTTTAGAAAAAAAACATAAATTACGTAAAGTAGCCAAAACAGCATTCTAAAGTAACAAAGCAATTCATATTTTCAGGTTATTATACATTAATGAAAACCTATACATATACCTATAAATATTATATTCCATTTCTGCCAATAGATCTTCCTAAATGTGACTCACTCGACCTTTAACAAAAACATGACTTGTTTGCTGAATTAATTGTTCATTCTATTGAACAAGCTTCAAATCACCCAATGAATCAGCAAATCAGACTGAAGTCTGATTAATATGAATAATATTCATCTATTTATTGGCAGTGCTGTGTCCTCAAGGCACTACAAAAAAAAAGGTTGGAGCCCTTGACCATGCAGCACTTTTCCAAGATGATTCACCTTTCTGCCCACGGCCCGTGGAGCATTTTCAACTTATTAACACAGCAGCAGTTCAGCAGCAGTTTCAAGGTGAGTGAACGCTGAAGGGTTGAGCTAGGGTGATTTAGAGGCTCGGAGGAAAAACCAAAAAAACTCCAAACATGAAAAATCTTTGAGGGTTTGACCTGCAATAAAACACCACCGCTGACTGAAGAGAATTAAATATCCGTTCCCTTCTCAGTATCAGTCTTTTCATGGCTAAAGAAGAAACAAATCTACACACTATGGCACAAAATGTCACAGATTTTATTATAGTGATGTGGAACTAACAAATAATTAATTGAATAAATGGGTGAACCAATCCATCAATTAATCCATCATATTTCTGAGGCTTTGGGGCAGTTTTATAGTAATGAGGGACTAACCTGCCATCACAGTGTCACTGCCGGCCTTGTCACAGCTGAGTGGTGATCGGCTGGATGCCCTCCTGATCAGCTGACCTCCAATCGCACTGCTGCCCAGACCGTCTATATCTGAGAGAGGAGAAGGGGGGGCGGAGAGGGGAGGGGAGGACAGAGGGGAAAGAATGAGACGATAAGAAGAAGTCGTCAATTGTTGTGATCATTACAGAGGATGTTTGTGATCTCAATCAGCTGGGAATCTGCCATTTCCGGAGTTTGCTGACCAACACTGAAATCTGATTATATTAGTTCTTTGTAAATACTGGTAATTTAGTGTAGCTTTAAAAAAAAAACACAGGATTCGAAAGATTTTCAAATATTTTTTGTCATTCTTTAATGCTATTCAAGGTAAAAGTGACAGAGACTTAAGTAGAAATTATTCCGAGAGCTTTTCTTTGAGGACTTTTAGTTTTCAAGAACTTGACTCAAATCAGTTCGTCAGTTAGTGATATGAGTAAATTTACCCCACACGGAAAGGGCTATATTTGATGATTGTGTGTGTGTACCTGTCAGCATGGTGATGAGCGGCAGTATGTGATCTTCCGGTGAGCCCCAGTACCCAGCCTCAGCCAGCAGGTTGCGCTCTAACACCTGGTGGTAGAGCTCCTCGATCCAGGCCTGAGACAGAACGACAAGGACTCCACTGCTCTGGATCAGACGCACAAACTCCTTCTGCAAAAAACACACACCACACATCAAAATCTATTCCATCTAGTCAAATACATCACATCTTATTCTATACTTCCTTTTTATTTCTAATATTTTTTCTGATTTTGCTCCACTCCAGAAGAAGGCTGGTCAGACTTCCAATCTACTATTCCATGTCATTTCTTTTCATCTTGTCGAGTACACTTTCTTTTCACTTCTACTGCCAATACTCCATTATAAACCCTGTATAGTTTAGTGTGTTTGTGTAGGTGTGTGTGTGTGTGTTTAGCAAACTGTGGGGGAAACAGCGCTCTGCTCACCAGGCTGAGGACGGGTGCGAGGGTTCTCCGTCTGTAGTAGTCGCAGCAGCAAAGTTTGAGGTTGAGCAGCAGAGCATAGTACGACACCAGGTAGAGACCGTCTGCGTTCATCAGAGACTGACAGCTCAGAGTGTCACCTGTCTCGAAACCCGGGGAGTGGATCCCACCTGGAGAGAGCTCAAATTGTTAAAACTCCCCTTTATTGCCAGTGCCCATTACATACATTTATTTAATTAAACAATGAAAATAGATACCTCAGCAAAAAGAAACACACCACACAACAGAAAGGACATAAAGAATGAAGCACCACAACACAATGCACCACACCCCCCTAAAAGCATTAGCATGTTAGTCAGCTTAATATGGTTCCTTCTTGTCTTCAATAACAAAGAAAAAAAAAAGAAAGAAAGA
>NW_023339751.1:20679324-20680125 GCF_004916995.1 Morone saxatilis | reverse complement strand
AAAGAAAGAGAGGGAGGAAGAGGGAATAATAAAAGAAGTAGGAGAGAGAGAGAAAGACAAAACTTTGCTAATAACAAACACCATCGTTCCTGGCATTAAAGTTTATTAGATCTGAGAACGGGAGAGACGCAGAGAGGTGAATGGAGGGAGAGAAGGAAATAAAGAGGGTCGACAAAGCGGTGGTGAAAGAGAGAAAACTGGTGAGTAAGGGAGGGAGAGTGAAAGAAAAGAGGAGGAGAGGGACAGAGAGAGGAGAGAAAAACAGACAGAAAGAGAGGGAGGGAGACAGACATATGGACGGCCGACTGAGGGGGAGGAATGAAGGAGGAAAATGATGAGGACACAAGGGGGAGTGGGTGTGAGTAAAGGTGTAGAGGAAGAGGAGGAGGGAGCTATGTTGAGCTATATTAAAGAGAAAGAAAGGAAAAGAGAGGCAGAAAGAAAGAGTGGAAAGTTAGTAAAAAGAGAGTGGGGTGAGACAGAGAGAGGACAGAGGAAATGAGTGTGAAGGTGAGAGGAGACGGTGAGATATAATCTGTTAGCTGATGATAAGTCAAGTATTATAATCAGAAACTGACTCTGGGGATTTACAGCCTCCACCAAATTCATTAAGTCAGTTAACCGTAGAGTTTCATTTCATTCCTAATTTGCTCTGCTGATGTAAAAACTCCCAGCAGGCTCAGTGTTTTTACTGATGGATTAAGGGTTGTGCCGCGAAGGCAAAACGTTGTATTAAATGGTTCCTGCTCTAAAGTGATGAAGAGAATATACAGTTTACACGTTAGTATATACATTCAGACT
>NW_023339751.1:20677236-20679224 GCF_004916995.1 Morone saxatilis | reverse complement strand
TGTTGGAGGAAGATGAGCTGGGGTCATAGGGAGCCTGCTCAGAGGACAGGATGTGTCTCTGCCACCTGAAGTCGGCCTCGTTGATCTCCATGGACTCACGTGTCGATTCTGTACCATCTTTCAGGTCGTCCAGTCGTCTGAGGAGAAGCAGAGCCTGAGAAACAGCAGCTATGTTACTGTTTTATAGTAAAATCATGCTTTCAGTGAATAAAGGGGCATCACAGAGATTTTGACCACGTTACATCTGACCCCTCTCTCGCATCCTGTTTCAGGAGCGTACCTGCTCTGGTTGGATGCCGCGGCCTTGCGACATCTCATCCAGCGCCCCGAGGAGAGCGCAGGCACAGGAGACAGAAGAGTAACACGCCTCGATGCCTCCCTTCATACAGGCCTCTGTCATCCCGTCCATCACTCTTCCAGAAGAAGCGAGAAACACACAAACATACATTATCTTAACTGCTTTGCCTGCTCTAAGTAAAAAAAAATTATTTTGGTTAATTACTGAATTACTTCAGTGATGATCTGTGCACTTTATTGTCAGATTACTTAATTCATTATTAGGGAACAAGTATTTTGTCTTATTTGAGAAAAACATGTGAAAAGTAACTGTGTAGCATTAACAGCATATTCTAACATGACAACTCAAACAAAGATCAAAGCAAGAGAAGTCAAACTAACAGTTTAAGCAGGTCCAGGTGAGACTTCCTCTTTGAGAAGGAGCGCTTCCTGGTTTCAGGCTCAGCCACGCATGGACCGGCCAGGTCGTACAGCCGCTGGGGACTACCTAGAATCTAACCCACACACACAGAGAAACAGATCGATGCATGCACTCCAAATTCATTTGATATATCATTTCCAGAAACATATTTAGTCATCATGTAATGTCAAATGTCACACACTGTTATCACCTGACTGAATCTTATTTGCGTACACATAACAACATGGCTGACTAAAGATCAACTATGATGAATTACTTACACATAATTCAATAAAGAGGAAAGGAAATCAATGGCGGCCTGATGTTTCAAAATCAATCTGAAAAGTTACAATATGCTGTTGGAAAAGGTCAGCAATAATGTCTCCCCCCACCTCCTTCATGATTCGGATGGCCTCAATGCGGTGCTGAGGGGGCGGGTACAGCAGGATCCTGTGGTAGAGTGACTGCAGCACCGGTTTCATTGACTCCACGCAGCTGACCAGACGCACAAGCTCCGCGGCAATGTAACACACAGTCCGCACTACTGGTGCAATCCTGGCGGGGGCACTGGAGGAACAGCCGGACCCTCTGCCTTGATCGGATACCCCTCCACTGGAGGAATCCACCTCCTGGCTGATTCCTGAGAGAGGAAGGGAAGGAGAGACATGAGGCTCAACCATTAAAAGCATGTTGATGAAAATAAAGAAAGAAAAGAGGGACCTGAATACCAGAAATAGGTCTGAGCCAGATTGTAAATTTATCTTCAGCTACGCATCATTATCTTTAATGTCTAATAAAAAACTATTTTGAAGGAGACACCATCAAACTGACTGCTGGCAGGAAGATAAATAATAAATATGGTCTTTGCGTCCAGTACTGGGATTTTTCAAGAAGAAAAAGTTGGATTTTTTACATAATGGACACTGTGAACCCATTTAATGATTGAATCTCTAATTAGATAAATAGGCTTGTTCCAAAGCAACTATAATAATGTCGACATGATGCTTTGTAACTGCATCTAGTTATATGTTATCTCGAGCTCTAGGAGGATGACAAATTGGCCAATCAGTGCCGCAACAGCACATTGATATAATGATAGAAATATGGGATGTGTGGAACAGTTTCATACTTTTGGCAGGTGGAGTGGTAGTGGCAAGTTGTAGCCTACTTGACAAGTTTCTGTAAGAGCCAAATAAACTACAGCGAGCTA
Source organism: Morone saxatilis (assembly GCF_004916995.1). Lineage (NCBI taxonomy): Eukaryota > Metazoa > Chordata > Actinopteri > Moronidae > Morone > Morone saxatilis. The sequence goes on along the minus strand of NW_023339751.1, from coordinate 20,677,317 downwards.
ACTTTCAAAAGTTGTTAATTTCTTGATGTCTGGAGTTTGGACTCCTCATTTTCATTCCAAAAGACTCAAACAAGCCCTCAC
>NW_023339751.1:20676985-20677126 GCF_004916995.1 Morone saxatilis | reverse complement strand
CCCCCATGTAGCTGTGGTGGGAAGTGATTGTTTTATCGTTGACGGGATTTCCCATGATTGCCACGAGGGATGGACACAGCTGCTTCCTGGTAGAAGGAATATCAATATTTTTTGTAGGATTATAAATACATTACAATACCG
>NW_023339751.1:20676056-20676885 GCF_004916995.1 Morone saxatilis | reverse complement strand
GTACATTACAATAAGATGAGTTGAGAAATTTTGAAAAGGAAACCAAGAAACCGATATTACAAATTATTAACTGGACAAAAAGCTCCTAAAAAACATCAACAAAATGTTTTTGACCCAGAGTCTTTAATTTCTGCTTTTGTTCTAAGGTATTAAATGTTTTGGTAGAGACACACATCAGTACCTAAGGCAGAATGAACAGAATAAATGACTATAAAATAATAAATCATTTTTATTAATCATGTTTTTCTTGGCAACCTCTCAGCCACTGATGTGCCAAATCAAAGCTTAATTATATTTCTGTCTGGAACTGCTGTTTGGTGGCAAACGTGCAGGAAGTACTAGTAAGTATTAAATATCTTACCATACAAGGTCAGTAAAACCTCTGGACAGGTGCATTGTGGGCGGACAGCTGCTGAGCATGGAGAGAATGCACTCCAGATAGAGGAGCTGCAGGAGCTGGTTACCACTGGAAGGTGAAAAGACACAACGTAATACAGAGGTCAGAAGTCAAACGGCCTCTGTCCAGTCTTATCAGGAGTCTGTGCCAATGACATTTAATCATGTTTTGCTCTATTAAACAGGTGAAACTAGCTGCTCTTTAACCCTTTAAACCATGTTTTTACTTGGTTTTCACACCCATTATTGACAGGATTGTGGCAGAGTAACTAGAGGGCTGTGGCTAAAGGAAAATATATTACATCAGATAATGAAAAACTGCAGTGTTACCTGTCCACTGACTCCAGCTTTTCACAGAAAACTGTCAGAACAGTCACCACATCTTCACACAGAGCCTGGCTTGTCGGAGAAATATCTGCACACACACACACAC
>NW_023339751.1:20675625-20676015 GCF_004916995.1 Morone saxatilis | reverse complement strand
CACACACACACACACACGCATCTTAACAAGGTTAATTCACAGCACATACTTTATCTTTATTCAATATGTACATGAAGTGATTATAAACTTCTCTCTCTCACCTCCCTGTTTCTTAGTAATAAATAAAATAAATCAATAGATTCTCTGTGGACCTGTTTGGCTCTGTGCCCGCAGAGACATCCATCTAAACTGTTTGTGTGTGTGTGTGAGAGACTGTACAGTATCATAAAGAAGTCCTGCCAGTCTCTCTGTGAAGGTTTTTCTTACTACCTGCAGATAGGTGATTACAGCGGCTTTATACCAGCTATAAACCAGTTTATACTGCACACTAAAGAAGATTAAAAGTCCTCAGACACTAGTTGCTCCATGAAGCTTTACTTCTCACTTCAC
>NW_023339751.1:20674428-20675605 GCF_004916995.1 Morone saxatilis | reverse complement strand
TGAGAAAACAACACATTCTGGAAAGAATAAAACTGATGAGATCATGTTATCTGAGTCAAAGGGGTTTATCCTCCTATGGTAGCCATTTTAGAAACATCTCGACAGACATCCAAATTCTAGTAAGCATACTGTATTACCCGATTACTTGTCTCAGTCACCTTGCCATTTGCTGGAGGAGTTGGGGTTTGAATCATCAGCCATTTACTCCATTACTTAGCCTTCTGCTCAATTACCTTGCCACTTACTCCTTAATCTAGTTAATTACCTAGCCTTGATTAGCTAACCATCAGCTGGGGAGTCGGGGTTTAAACCATGAACCTTGTGACTACATGACCACAGCTCTCCCTAGTGCCCTAAGTCAGTCTATCTTTCCGCCTGTCTGTCTGCCTGAGTGTGCGTGCATGTCTGTCAAACTATGTTTAATTAGGTTCATCTCAATCAGCTGTTTTGCTCCCCAACTGCAATTAAAGGTTGCCATGGTGATTGGATGGAATATGATTCCATTGTAATTTTGTTTTAAAAAAAGTTTATTATTTTAAAAGGTTTAATGGGATTTTAAAGTTGAATGACACCTAAAATATTTGATGTTTGTGAGTTTGAAATTGAGTTTGTAGCTGAAAGTATTAATGAAAAGTTAAGAGTTGAAAATTCATGAAAAGTCCAATTTTCCAAATAGGATGAAAGGGGAAACAAATTGACATAAAACCCGACATTTTCCAGAAAGTATAAAGGATATAAAAAAATCTGAATTGAAGCCCCTCTCTCCTAATTAAGCAGAATATTTTGACATGCTTTCAGCATTCCCACACATTTACAGTATGATCACATGCATGATTATATAGGTGATTACTGCACTAGAGTTGATGAAGAGAGTAATGACAAATAATGATGTACCTCTTCTGTGCAGTGGCGGTGCAGTCACCTCGTCTCCATCTGCACCCTGTGGAGGAGAACACAGCAGGAGGTGTGATTACTGTGAGTGTGTCTGGTTTTAGGTTTTGCATCAATACAACTGTGATAGTGCGTGTGACAAAGAGTGTTAATATGTGCCAGTTATTTTTCTATCTTTATGAAAAAATATAAGCAAGGATTTTGAAATATGCCCAAGACAATTTTACAGAGCACAAAGAGACATCTTCAAATTGTTTGACTCAATTCATGCAGACATTTAGTTTTT
>NW_023339751.1:20674083-20674265 GCF_004916995.1 Morone saxatilis | reverse complement strand
GCATGTCTATAACTGCTGTACTGTGTGTTTTGTATGAGAGCGGGACCTCTTGTCTGTGTCGCAGCTGTAGCGTCAGGTCTCCCAGTATCTGGCTCAGTGTGGCTCTGACCGCTGTGTTAATGCTGCGCTGGTGGCAGCTGGACACGTAGGTCTCGACACACACCTAAAAACACACACACACA
>NW_023339751.1:20671506-20673983 GCF_004916995.1 Morone saxatilis | reverse complement strand
TCCCCGTGGGGAAATTACTTGTGTAAGTGTATTCAAACTTTAAACATGTCACTGTAATTCATACTTTGTCATTTAAAGGTCCAGTGTGTACATATAAGAGGACTTATTGACAGAAACAGAAAAAAAGAATCATTGTGTTTTCGTTACCCAAGAATGAGCTGTTTTTATCTACAGATGGAGTGCGTCCTCTTCTACAGAGTCCTCCATACTGAATCACCATATTTCTACAGTAGCCCAGAACGGACAAAGCAAACACTGGCTCTAGATTGGGTCTTTAGCATTTTTAAGGCCACCGTTATTTCTCTTACATGTTTGGAAGGTATGCGGTATTCAGTTCAGATCTGCAAATCTTACTTTTGGAGAAATGTGGTATCAACTGTAGTATGTTAGTAGTCTACAGTAGTAGTCATCAGACGAAGAAAGGAAAAAAGCTGCAAAGCAGCATTGTTTCTTGCTTCTCCCAGTTGAACCAGTTTAACAGAGAGATGACAGGTGGAGCAGAATAAGACTGCCACCGTTGGGAGACTCACCGTTGCTGCTCACAGCTGCAGGACTCGTCACACTGTCGGTGTGTGTGTGAGGTTAACTGGGGTTATCAAGCTTAACATGGAGTGTCAGCATGTTGACAGTATTAACAGCAAAGGCTTTTAGATTACTTCTGTCCCAACCAGCAGCTTCAGATTGGGGATGGATTATTGTGTTTACTACAGTGGAGTGGCCTGTTGAGTGTGAGAGAGAGTTTGCTTCTATATGTGTATATTTGTACATTTTTGTATCTGTATATTTTTCCTTCTGTTTTCATTTGCGTGTCTGCTGACATGTGACATTTTATCTCTAAGCACCACTTGGTATTAACATGCAATTGTGTGAGGCAGTCTGTGTGTGCGTACCTTGACAGGCTCTAAGGTAGCAGAGAAAGCGTCCTGCAGAGCACAGCAGGCCAACCTCCACATTTCCTCTGTGAACACTGGACCCACTGTGACCAAAACATACCTGGAGAGAAACAGAACAAAAGAAACAACAGTGTTTAGGTCAGAAGAAATTAATCTTTAATCAACAACCTCCTGATTTCCGTGTTTGTGACGCTGAGCTGCAAGCCCATTGGTTCCTACTAAAGACGTAAATCTTAAAAAATTCCTCACATATATAAAGTTTATTTTCTAAAAAGGCTCAGCAATGTCCTAAAACAGCTGGGCCCTGTAGTTTTCAGCAGACATTACTCAAACTGGGCTAAAATAATGCGTTTGATGGGGACTATTTTCAGTGGCGGATTAAACCACATTTGGTGCTCCAGTGAGTATTCCGTACAGCAGGATAGTGTATGTGGGATTGAGTCAGAATAAACTATAGTGAGTGCTTGAAGGTGTGGTAATGAAGGAACAGTGTGGCTCATTGGTGTGTTTTTAACAACAGTTGAGGTCTATGGGACAGATGTAGAAGACATGGCAGGCTTTGGATACACAGACAATGGTTGTTACTTGGATAAATGTGTTGTTGGTTTTAGTCTTTTCATGGGATTTCCTAACAGTAAGAAAAATATAAATATTACAAGCCCCTTATTCTTTCAGACTTCTAAGAATTTGGCCCTTAAATCCCAGAATTCCCTCTCCGTACCATCCAATTACAATTTTTCTAGCTAATATTCCAGTTGCATTTTAAATTGCAATTCTTTTTTATGATTTATATAGACAAAGACTGACCCCTCATTTGTCGTTAGAAAGACAAAAGTCCAACATTTGTCAAACTTTGGCTGACAGTAAACAGTACACCAGCATACAGAGCACAATAACCAGACAACAGCAAAGAGTTGTTAATAATTTAGGTAATCAGTAAAATCTTGGCTCTTGCAATTTAAAACATGCTATCCTAATCCTAATATATGATTTTGATCGTTTCACTGTGGTGATAGATGTATAACTGACAACTCCCAAAGAAGATAAGGAGTTATGTGTCCTCACCGGATGCAGGAGCAGCCCACTCTGGAGATGGTTTCTGCAGGTTCAGACACACAGGCCACCAGAAGCTTAAACAGATCCTTCAACATCAGGTTGATCAGAGACTCGTAACCGATATCTGCAATAAGAGAAGACAAACACACACACAAACACACCACAACACAGCCCGTCAGCACAAGGGATCGAGGTGGAGTGGCCACAATTCAATTTGACTAAAGAGGCGGACAGTGGAACAGCAAGACATCCGTCATGCTCACTTCAGCGTACAAACACATGTTTTACATAAACAATAACAATGAATCAGATCTGGGATGGTTCACCTTGGTTAAAAGGTTAAAAATAAATATCCATGCTCAAATTTGATCAGATGCAAGCTTTTCTATCCTTGAAACTTGAGGAAAATAGTGAGGTTGAGAGTGGAGCCTAAACTTTCATTAACCTCTCTCTGCTCAACAACAACAAATTCCTAATTTTACTGCATGGAAAATGGAAAATGACGTGAAATTGTTCGGAAACTTCTGT
>NW_023339751.1:20666325-20671406 GCF_004916995.1 Morone saxatilis | reverse complement strand
GAAAAAACGAAAAAACGGCTTGTTTCTGGTTTCTGCTTGTGTCAATTATTCCCAGAAAACAGACTGATAAAACGTACCTTGTCCGTAAGCATTCATTTGAAATTATATTTCGATGAATGGATACGAATGGACATCCAATATTAACTCTCCTTTCAGCTTGTATCTGACTCTTGACGTTCCACTTTTTTCACTCGCTGGTCGTTAATTTTGCTTTTTTCCTATATATATTCTGACGGGTTTGTTAAATATCATGCATAGCCCAGCTACACAGCGCCATGGACACGCAGGTTGCAGTCGCTTTGGTAAGGACATAAGGTCACAAGGTAGCCACACCCTAAAACATACCTTGCTTACTGTCTATTTAACTCTAAATGGGACCATCATTTATAAAATGAACATCATGCTGTATGGAGAAGACTTGGAACTAGCGATTGAGACCATGAACTAATTAGGAAACAGTTTACTGAGGTAATAAATCAAATGAGAAGAAGGGTCATGTCTTCACAGTCCTGGAGGTTCTGCTCACTGATAATATGCTGTCAGTGCTCATAGCCTGATTTATAAAACACTTTTTTTTTTTGGCTATATGCTGATTTATTGGGCAATAAAAAGAGATTCCCTCTGTACAAACATTTGACTTTATATGTCAACAACACATTTTTAGTAGATAATCAGTGTTAGACAGTAATTATTACTAGTAATAATACAGTAATAATAGTACTTTTGCTGTCACTCACCTAAATCCAACAATCCGATCACATCCCCAGATTCAGTTTTGTAATTGTGCACGTCACCAAGCAGGAAGCTAGCTTGGAAGATGGAAGCGAAAGTTGATGGATTTTAATCGTGGACAGCAGGCAAGTGACAAAGAACTAATGAAGCTTCTGGCTGGATAATGTGGTGGATGAAATTACTCTCTGTGTTTCAGAAAGATCATTGGGAAAATACCGGCCACAGGTAAAACAATAACAGATCTAAATAACAGAAGTTGTTTAAAAGATGAAGAAAATAGCTAGTTGGAAGTTTTAGCTGTGGTAACACAAAGGCACAAATGCAAAGTCTGAAGTTTGGGGGGAAAGGTTACCAATTTTGTGGGGCGTAGCAGAAACGAGTAGTGTAACTAATTACTGTTGGCAAGGAGTAATACGTAAAGTATGAATGCATTCATTTATTTGCAGATTTAAATATACAATTTCTGAAAAACTGTAATGCAAAAAACAATTGTCTTAATGTGAGTAATCAACCAGGGAAGATTCATGGTGATATTTATTAGTTGAAAATGACCCTATTCATCAATAGTGTCTCCCCTTAACCATAGAGGAGATATGAATCTTATGCTAAACTAAATTGCCCGTTAGCTTACATGATGTTTAAAGGTCCAGTGTGTAACATTTAGAGGGATCTATTGGCAAAAATGGAATATAATGTCCATAGATATGTTTTCATTAGTGTTCAATCAGTGTTTTTGTGTTGTATTTTTGTTACCTTACTATGAGATGCTGTGGGTAGCCACCATGTTGAACCGCCATGCTTCTATTGTTGCCCAGAACGGACAAACCAAACTCTGACTGTAGTTAGCCCTTTCTCATTCCCAGGTCGTCAAATACATAAGCAGCGTTTTGTTGCAATCTGGAACGTCACCGCTAGAAGCCACTAAATCCTACACACTGGTCCTTTAACTCAGCCAATGAAATCATTTCTGCCTCCAGCTTTGTCAGGTGTGAATATGTGGCTTTGTGTGATTGATTGGCAGGGGTGTTGCTGACAAAGAGCAGACGGGGTCAATCTTTGTCTCCCACCTTGATAAATGAAAGATTAATCAGCCCTTCCTCCTCGCTGCTTAAGGACGTAATCATTGTGATGGCCGTCCAATTGAAGTCCCCGCTATTTTTCTGCCGCCTCCTCACACTGACTCATCATAATCAACATGTCTTTGACTCATCATATTAACATGGCTAGTTGGCTCACGTCATAGTAATAACACTAAAAGCCAATGATTCAGTGTTGAGTGAGTTTGACAGCCCAGCCACCAACCACGGCATTTTCCTCTTCATCTTTCTATCATTCATTCATTTGCAGCCTTTCTCTCCTCCATTTTTCCTCCCTTCCCAGCATCTCTTTTTCCCGCTTTCTTTCACAATTTATGTTTCTCCCACTTTACACTCTGCAGTTCTCTTCCCCTCCTCCTCAGTCCTTTCTCTACCTCCCACTCTTTTTCATCCTCTTTCACTTCTTCATCTTTCTCTTCCCATCTCACTCTTTCTATCTCTCCCTTCTTCGCTCTTTCTCACTCCTCCCCCTCTCTATATCTCACCAGGCATGCAGCACTACTCACTTTTTGACTCGGGGAAAACAAACTTCTCACATTGTAGCCCACAAAGGCAAACTTTGCCAGTGAAATAAAGTGTAAAAAACACAAAATCCACTTCTTCTTCTTTTGTGTAAAAGTACAGTACAGTAGGTGTGAAGTTCTCCTGGAGTTTCAGCGTCTCTCCTGCTGTCTGCTGTGTTTTGAAGAAAGCAGAATTCACTCTTTATGATATTTCTGAGCGTGAATGTGGGAAGCTGAATCAATAGCGGCCGCTCACTAAAGCTCTGGGCGGCAAAGTAAATGAGTCAAACAACAAAGTGCATCACCGTGGACATCAATCACAACTGGCCTTTGATCAATAAAAATACAAAATCAATGTAACTTTCTGTCACAGTTACACACAAAGCTGAACAGTACTTTTAGTGCAACTGTTGGCGGTTATGATGCTGTATGTTATTTCCATCGATTACATTTTCCATTGCTCTGGTGGGTGAATGCGTCCTTCCATGACCATAATGTCCTTGAGCTAAACACCAGGTGGTGTAAGAGGCTGCCCAGTATGCTAAAAGTTGTTGGTTTGAACTCTGCAGTAAAATATTCTTAACAATAACCCTGCAGCTCCACTGGTGCATGAGTCAAAAAGGACCTTTTCTTCTTTGTCTTTGTTGTTGTGGTCCTGCAGCTCCCTATGAGTGTTTGTGTGTGTGTTTGTTTGTTTATACGCATTTTTGTTACCTATTGGGGACCTTTTGTGGTATAAACACTGACCTTGTCGGGTCCAGTTATCTTCTTCGTCCTAATGCATCAAAATGTAATTTCTGAGGTCCTGGTAAGTGTAAGGGGTTGGGTTAGGCTGTGCACAATAAATGAAGTAAACGGAATGATAGTTGCACAAACTTGAGGGTGAGGAGATTAGCGAGAATCCAATACAGTGGTGCCGGACCAATCGGGCATCCTTTGGAAGACAGCTAGTCGTGGTTTAAGGCATGGTGTGTGTGACGGCATGTGTGAGGAATAACTGTGACAATGGCGGCTTCTAAAGAGGTTAGCAGTGATGCTGCTAGCTTCTGTTATATCAGAACTGGAGAGTATTTCCTCATTGAAAGAAGAGCAAAGAATGGCACTGAAGGCTTTTCTCGATGGAAGTTTTTGGGCTTCTCGAGACTGGCTTTGGTAAGAGTTTGACTACGTTCATTGATTTGAGTGGTTGAATTTCGCCCGCGATATACAGGTTCTGCGTAACAAACCCAAACTGTTTACAATGAGGTTTCAGTCATTTTTGGATCCAAATAGCATGAAATATTATTATTATACCAATTATTGATCCATATTTAAATACCATATGTTGATTTAAAAATAATTTGACTGATGCAGTAATTTTTGTAATTATATCCAGTGTGTTGAATTTAGTGGCAACGCCCTCGCCTCACCGTCCAGTTCCACGCTTGTGAGAAATTACAGTGGCCATGAAACTCACTAAAGGCTATGTTTAAAGCCAGTGTCTGTTCTGGGCTAGTGTAGAAACATGGTGGTTCAGCACGGCGGACTCTGTGGAAAAGTACTCGCTCCCTCGAACGCAACAGTTCTAATTTTAAGTTGTTGTTTATGCACAATTGAAAACTAAATATGAATATTGTATTACATTTCGGCCAATAGCTCCTCCTAAATGTTACACACTGGACCTTTAATGTATGTTATTGTGTCATATTCATATCATTACACACTGTATAATATAGTAATGTGTTGTGACATTCAATATTTTAAGCAGTTGGAATGGAAATTAAATCTCATCTCAACTGATTCCTGGTAAAGGTTTTAATAAATCTTCAACAGCAGCATGTAGAGCAGCTTTTTGGCAGATCTCTAGCATGAATTTAAAGGTTTCTGTAAAAAATGGTTTTTTAGCTTTTGGACATGCATTGTGCTGCCATGCTCCGAATGAGAATGGCAGCTGATTGCAAAAAATGTAAAATATAATGGCCTGAATACAGAGCAGAATCACCAATCTGTCTTCCAGTCTGTCTCTTTCTTTCTCTCCCAGTCATTTCAATTAATTTTGCCATCCTTTCTCCAAAATTACACTCACACATTTCGAATCTCATTTATCTAATCTGATTTAATAATAACACAGATTTCATATTTTTTTTGTGCATTTATACATCATAGTGCCGTCTTTTCAGAGATGCCTCAGTTAAAATCTTCAATAGTGTCTGGGATTCATTCAGATCACTGCTGTCAGCAGTGGTGGATCAAATTCTTTTATTTTCAAATCTTCAGACATTTTGTTATTTGTCTTTTTTTATTGAACTGAGGCTTATCACTTAGTCTAAAATGTGGCCATAACAGATATTTATTTATAATTTGTTTAATTAATCTACATTATTGTGTTCAATTTCAGCATTTCACACCAAAGAAATTTTGGGCCACCCTACTAGGACTGCCCCAGGCAAAATGTTTTGTTATCTTCAAAATATAGGTCTAATCTTTGACAGAATCAAATCACTGGAGTGAGTCTCAGTTCTCTTTTCTGGGAGAAATCTTACATTTCAAAGATACGGAATATCAAGGTGGTTTTGTTTTTCTCTGTTACGTGTGTATGTTTTGCCTCTGCTGTCTTGTGCCCTGTTCTAGGCACCGCCCTCTCCTCCGACTGGTCAGGCACACCTGCAGTAGCTTAGCAATCAGGAGGATTGCTATAAAGCTACCACCAGAAAGAGTTGTGTTGCTGTCGGCTGTAAAGCAGAGCTGTGTGGTGCTCGTCTCTGTGTTA
>NW_023339751.1:20665964-20666087 GCF_004916995.1 Morone saxatilis | reverse complement strand
GAGGTTGTAACATTCTCTTAAAGTGTTTATTTTTTTATTTTTTATTTTTTTAAAAACAGTTTAACTAGTCAAGCATATCAGCTAGGCGTGAAACAAAACGTCACTGACAGGTCTTAATGTCGG
>NW_023339751.1:20663095-20665864 GCF_004916995.1 Morone saxatilis | reverse complement strand
GAGGGTTTCATACATGTTGGTTGGATCACTCTTCAGGAGGTGTCCTTACTCTACCAGTAGAGAATGCTTTCCTGAAATTAGTGAGTAAGTAGAGCATACTTTCCCTGGAAGTACAGACTAAAAAAGGGTTAGGGGAAAATCCTAGTCCGCTTACGTTCTGTGTTGGCTAGATGTGAAAATATGGAACTATTTGCTAACAGGAATTCCATAACATCTTCAATAACCAATGATATATCACAGGTAATTGCTAGACTGTTCTACTGTCCCCCAAATGGCCAAAACAAAAAAAGAAAGAAAATCAATTAATGCAGTTTAAAATGGTGGTGTTAAGAGCTCATAATGAACACATTCGAAGCCACTTATCACACAATATATTTAATATCCCCTTTTACCTTCAACACCACCATCCATTTGAAATGCTTGACATGTAACCAGAGGTCCCCCCCATGAAAGCTTTTCTCATGCCTATTGCTGTATGTCTCAAAAGCCATTTACACAATCATTACATTCGCTTGCTCTCTCTCTCTCTCTGTCTCTCTCTCTCTTTCTCACACACACACACACACACACACACACACATACAAGTAGAGTACTAAAGTGCAAGTAGGGAAACATGACCTATTGGATAAAAAAATGGTGAATAATGAAAGATTATGAATTTTCATACTCGTCCACTTTACATACTAGAATGCAATATGCCCTCTCTCCATTAAATCTCCACTCTATGGAGTGGCATAATGCATGAGTTTAACTTTTGATGCACTGAAAGGTCCTCAGTTATATTACCATCTGAGCTTTTAAGTGGTTAAAAATTACAACCAATGTGTGTCTTTGCTCTCAAGAATCCGCTGCGCAGAATGTTTCATTTAGACATGATACGCACTTTACTTTATTTTACTTTACGCATCTTCCCCATTTTGTTCACACATTTTCTTTCCCAGAAAACATAGATGTTCGTATGAAAGTCTGTACTAACACTGAAATCCTGTTTAATACTGCCATTTGCATTGTTTGCAGTTGTGACCTAAATACATTTGTGATGTCAAAACAGTTTGCCTCTCATCATCTTCCCTTTTTGCTCCATTTAAAGTCGCTTCCATTCCTCCCCTGACATTTTATCTGCTCTCGTCATTTATCCAGATATTCTCTATCTTCTGTCTGATTCAAATTTCATCCATTGTTGTGCATCTTTCACTCATTTGCTAATTTGATGTCTTGTTCTCTGTTGCTTTCACAAACTCTCGCTTCAGTCTCTCAATTCTTTTTTTAACTCGCCATCATCTGTCTCTCTGTCGCTGTCACTGTTTGCCAGCTTTTATTTCATTTTTTCTCTCTATTTCTTTTTTTCATTCACAAGACGTGTCTCTCGCAATCTCCCTGCTTGATCTTTCTTTCAGTGGCACAAACCAGACCTCTGACTCTACCTCACTTCCTCTTTTTCATTCACAATATCTGATTCCTTGTTGCCGTTATTGTCCTGCTGCGTCTCTGCCTCATTCCTTTGTTCACACATTCTTTTTCCTTGCCTCAATTTCTTCATTCTCTTTCATTCACAAGCTTCAATGCTCACATACAGTCTATTTAACTTGAAAATGTATCCCTCTGGTTATCTGTTTTAAGCTTTCATACAATAGTTTGCCATTTTTCTTCTTTTTTTCTTGTATTGTATATTATATTCTTTGTTTCGTCACTTTCGAGATGTGTAGAAGCCAGTGTAAAATTATTTTAATTTCTTTCCTTTTTGTGCATATTCTTTTTGTCTGTGTCATTTTCTATATCCTGCTCATCGCTTCCTCATCCTATGCAGCAGCCACGGCAGTAGTTGGTGTTAGGCTGAGCACAGAGAACTTTGTTAAAGGAATGATATGGTGGATTCAGTCAGGCTAATCCCATTAAGTGCTGGAATAAAAAAAAAACAGAGGGCCTCAGGAAAGAATCGTCATATTGATAAATTGTACTGTACCACAATGTAGGAAGGACGAGAAAGCTTATGGGGCTCTCTCCACCACTCTCCAAAAGTAATTCAGGAGCCCAAAATGCATTTAAAAAATAATTTTAAACCCACTAAAAGCAGCATCTGGCCTCTTCCTCTTTTTAAGGGGTTTTCAAGTAGCAGGGGTGAGTGGAAGCCAGAAGAGTATGAAGAGTTTGACATGTAGATGATCCCTAAATAAATCTGCCTTTTGTCAGGGTCAGGGGAAATATTCCAGCCCAAAAACTGCTAAGGAAGCAGCGGGGATCTTCAAAGTACTTTGTAACCCAAAATTTCCAATTAATAAGAAAAATCCTTTCATGTTTTTTCGCTCCCTCTTCGTGCAATGCTCTGCAGAATTAAGTTGAAAGAGCTCCTCTCTGTTGGTGAGTTCAAGCTGACAATGAATTATGAGGTAAGGATCTTTACTTCATTCATTCAGTCACAATTTAAATATGTTTGGTCTGAACCACAAACACACACATTTACTGTAAAATGCTGATTAAGTGTTGTGGATGCTGTCTGCTTTTTGAGTTTATATATTAGACTGCTGGTCTTTACTCTCACATTACGGCTTACTTGGGGGAGAAACAATTAAACGCACTGAAGGCAAACTTTGAAAGGAAGAAACTTTGTGGCTAATGAAAAGCAATGAAATGAAAATGTTTATTTAGGTTTCAAATCTTTGGACATATTTAATACATTTTTTTAAGCAAAAAAGAAAATGGAAAAATGTGACAGCTCAGTAGCTCAGTCTGTAGGGACTTGGCTTGGGAACCGGAGGGTTGCTGGTTCAA
>NW_023339751.1:20659185-20662995 GCF_004916995.1 Morone saxatilis | reverse complement strand
CAGGCCATTTAACCATCCAAATGATTTCTAAACGGGTTTATTAAGCTGAAAAAGTTGCCAAGTTCCCCTTTAAATCTAGTTCTCATTAATGACACTTTTAATCTAATTTCTCTGGTGCATTTTAATGTCTATTAAAAATGTTTTTATTTTATCTCTCTTGTTTAGTGGAAAAGATCCTGTTTACTTGTTCACACATACATTACCCATGTCGCTCCATGCACTGATACACCAGACTGACTCTCAGTTTCAGTTATCATTTGTAACCTCCGGCTGTTTCAACAGAACCACACTCTCACTCTGTCAGCATTACAGCAGCTACTTGTTCTCTCCACTGCAGAGCAGCTGATCAATCTGAAGCTTATTCGCTCATTTGTTCATTAAAATACTGTGCATTGTCTGTCCAGTACATCCCAAGACAGGAAGGAAGAAGCGATGGAGGAGTGGTGACATCACTGGCATCTGTGAAAACAGTAAGGACCCTGGATAAAAGACTGAAGGCCAGATTTACTAAGACAATGGTGTTGCACAAAGTTGCTGTGGTTTTCGTGGAATTTGCAGTCTGTGTCATTTCACAGTCAGTTCCTAGACAAATCCTTTTACGGAAAGGGATGGAGGGATTTCTGAGATCAGCTCAGACAAGAAAAATACCGTGGTGGTACTGACTTTGGCCACAGTTCAACTCTACTGAAGAAAAAGTGATAGGCTATTACTCATAAAATGATGATGTAAGATAAGTATCTTTAGCAATAGGACAATTCACTGAAACAAAATGGAGATGAAGTGACCAGAGGAGAGAGAGAGAGAGAGAGAGCAGAAGGTCCAGCAGTTCAGAGCCGGTGGAGCTGGAGATAGTGTTGATAATAAAGTTATTACTAAGGTTAATTCAGCCAAGCACACACTTAAGTGTCTTAACAAAGAAAAGTTTAGTTGCAGCGTGCAGTTCAACTTCAAGTTTAATGAGCACAAACCAAATCTCCCCGTCCACTATTCAAATATTGTGTTCATTAATAATAATTACTTAATTTGTGTTTGTAATAATCAGCCCTAGTTATATACAAGCTTATATTTAATGAACATTTATTTCAGCAACTACAAACGTCCTTGTGAATCCAGTAAATCCCATCTGCATTACACTTCCTTTTCGGTGGTGAAGAAGAACAACTGCAAAAAGATTGACCTCAGTAAATCCAGTGGAATACATAATTAACCTAACATGTTAAAGAATGGAATGGTGTGTGTGTGTGTGTGTGAAGTCTCTCTCTCTCTCTTTTACACACATGAAGTGCACACACTAGGCTATTATTTATTTATATCCGCCCCTAGGACTAGATCTTGGTTATCTGAGCTATAACCAAATTCCAAGTGGAACTTTGTGCTTATATTCTCTTTACCATGTGCAAAATGGTTGTTGTGGGTCTGCATAAAACTCTACAAGATACATTGTCTAAATAATCTATTGTGACCTCCTGGCTGAGAACCTCGGCTCCATTCTGCATCTCAACATTGCCATAAACAATATTCTGAGCCCTGCTGCGTTTTTTACAGTTTAACCTTCCTTTTCTAAAATCTCATTTACATATGAACAGACCCTCAAATACCACCAAACAAATCATGTGTGATTACCTGCCTCTGTGATGGATGAAAGCTTCTGCAAAAAGACTCATGAGGAGGAAGAGGAGGAGGAGGTGGAGGAGAAAGAGTTTTTAATGACCATCGTTTTCTTTTTGTGCTGCTCAGTTGCTCATTAGTGGCAATATTCAAAATATGAATCTCACTGGAAGTGAGTTCCACTAAGATGCGAACACATCAGACCAAAATACCACACGGCTGATGAGATGCAGATTGGAGCAAAACTATTTAATAAATTGTAGAGTTTGTTGGGTGCATGATTCTGGGCCCATAGATTCTGACCCCATAGATTCTGACCAAATATAGACTTCATTGTCAAAGTACATGGACATGTCTGTTCTTATACTTTAGCTTACTTTTGTCCTGAGGGCTAGACTGAACCATTGTATTCTTAATGCAAAGGAGCTGTACAAAAGTGCTGGATACTTTCAGCCAGTTTCCTTAAAAATATTCACGGTGCTGCGCTTTAGAATGAAAAAATAGAGGCTGAGGGAGAAGAAAAAACCCTGCCTTTCACTCACACCCTTAGCACACCTGCCCGATTGCTGTGTAAATTGTCAGTTTCAGAAACAAGTAAAAAAAAAAGTCACTCAGCCCCCACAAGGTGAAGGTAGATTTATAGTTAGTTCTGTGTCAAGAGGTGACAGGGTAGCTGAATGTACTGTGGTGACACTGCAGCTGAAATACGCCTCCTCAAAAATGTAACTACAGCGGTACAACATGGAAACTGTTTAAGCTGTGATTAGTCAGCTGCTTGTGTTATTTTCCACAAGTTTCCATTTCCATACATCATTCATGCACAGAAAAGGTCAAACATCCAAGTGAAGCAACAATAAGCAAAACATATTTACAGTGGACTCCCAGCCGGTTAAATACAGACACTTGGTGGCCCTCAGGCTTCAAAATATCACTTATGGACACGCCTGCCAGATAGAAGAGCCAGAAAGTCTTCATATGAAGGTGGTGGGGTGCATGGATGCCTCAAACAACAAAGGAGATTGCTGTTCATGTTTCATTTGAAATCAAAAGTCAAAATTGAATGCTTTCAAAAATGACGCCTAAAGCATCATATTTTGAAGCAGAGGACCACTGACCAAGCGGTAGTATTTAACAAATTGGGATTGAGAAAGTGTCGTAACCATACATTACATATGGGTGTCCACATACTTTTGGCCATGTGGTTTATCTAATAAACTGTAGGATTCACTCGGCTGTATGATTGTGGTCTCTGGATTCTTTGCCCAAATATATCCTGAAATTATCTTTCTCTTTCCAGAATATAAAAGCCAACCAAAAAGTATTTTTTGGACAGAGACCAAAATAACATCCACAATCTCTCTTCCTCTTTTTCTATGTCCATCTCTCCTTCTTCCCCACTTCGCTCCCCTTTCTACTCTCTCTGAACAAGCTGTCTTCATCTATCTATATATATATATCACTCTCCCCTTCAGCAAGCACTCTCTTCCTCTCTCTGTGTGGGAAATTGGATCTCCGGCTTTTCATTCTTTTATGAAAGAATGTGTTATGAAACGCATGCTTATCTGTATCACTCATACATGATTAATGTGTCACAGCTTGAGCTTG
Organism: Morone saxatilis; assembly: GCF_004916995.1. Taxonomy (NCBI): domain Eukaryota; kingdom Metazoa; phylum Chordata; class Actinopteri; family Moronidae; genus Morone; species Morone saxatilis. The sequence continues at coordinate 20,659,782 of NW_023339751.1, read as the reverse complement.
TTTGCAATTCATCAGATCAAATCAAACAAAACAAAACAGGAAATATACAAAACCACAGGAGTGAATTTGAGAAGTGAGAATTTTTTTTTGCCTCTGGATTATGTTCACTTGTTCTTAATGCACACAAATGACTCCCTTGGATGCCATTAGCATTACTTATTATTACATAAGTAGGCTAATGCATTATTTTATACTTTTTACCATTCCATTAATATTAATTTTATGTTTTTAGTGCACATCAGTGACTTATTTAAAGACATAATTCAAAACTTCACCCACAGTACACCAAGTATTAAAACTACTAAAATTATTATTTTGACACTGGCAACAACCACAGCTGACTAAGCTAGGTTGAGACACCTGTCAATCAAACACACAGGTTGGTTGCTTTTCTGTCATATATACGTTGCTCAGTGTTTAGTGCCTCTAGAACTGCTGTTACCACAGTAACCACACATAGCTTTAAGGTAAAGGTGGGGGTCTTGGTCAAATGTTTAAAAAGTTAGCCGTGATGTAAGACAGGATGTGTTTTTCAATTTTTAAGCAAAAAAGTGTTCTTTCCTCAGAGTGTTTTAGTACGGAGCCCCCGAGGTGACA
>NW_023339751.1:20655035-20659085 GCF_004916995.1 Morone saxatilis | reverse complement strand
GTCCACATGAATACGTTTTTGTCGAATCCGTATAAATACTTTATCGTATCGGCCTCGCGTCCAGACGGATACGGTGTTTTCGAGGTGTGAAAACTGTATTTTTTGAGAACGGGTCCCAGAGATTCTTTTCGAAACGACATCGTATTGGGTGAGGCCGCGTAGAAGGCCACTGACCAAGTCAGAGTGTTTAAATCATGAGACGCTTAATTTTTGAATAAACAAATATATTTAATCGACGTACACAATCGATGTACACAATGAAGATGAGAAATGTGAAAAGGCAATTAGACCCCATTGTGACATCATCATATTTGAAGGGGTTAAAGCTGATTAGTCTAGAAAACCCCTGATGGAGTCTAGATACTGGTGGTGGTGATGTGATGAGTAGTGGACTTCTAATGAGCTCAACCTGGGCACTGGTTATGATGAACTGAAGGTGAATGGGGTGGAGGAGGGTCTATTACTACTATATCTACTACTATTAGTAGTAATAAACTTCTTACGAGACATGGTTGATCTCTGGGGGTTGCTGCTTGGCAGTTACACCTCTCTACTCTTCTTTCTTGCGAACAAGATTACCCTACTTTATTTTAAAAGAGAGCTCAAAGATTCCCCCAATGGGGACAAAACCTTCTTTGTCATTGTCCCACAGGGGCATGACAGCAAAAGACAATATGCTAACAAGCAGCTGTCATTATGTTATCTGTCACTTTGTCATTTTTATTACCACCATGTCCTTGAGAAAGGCAATTACTCAAAAAAAAATCTATTTTCCTGACAAGTGCAGGTCAGCACTTCACACTCCACACACTTCATCGTTCATCCCATTTTCATGAACATTTGTGCCCTTAAACCAAAATGACACAACAGGTTGTTTGTCAATTCCTTCACAATTTACCCATGTGACTGCTCCAAAACTGGCTCATGTGTGAGTGTTTTCTGATCTGTGTTCTCTATGGTTAAGATCTAGTTAAGTTTAGTGACTAAACCTTGGTTAAGATTTGGGTTAACGATCGCAGTCATGTTTAGAAGAAACTAATCTCTATTAACAGATACTGCATATGAATGCAGAATATGTAGGCAAGCAACTAATATTTTGGCAATGGAAGCGTTTCTGTTTGTAGTCAAGTAGTATTAACCAATCATGTTTGAGCGGACTTTGGTTGCATGTAGGTAAACAGTCCAAGTTCTGAAACCTAACATAATTACTAATAAAACTAATAACAAGTTGGCTAAAGTGTATGGCCGAATGACCAATACTGCCACTTTTTTGTGGTGAGTCTCTTATTTATTGATTATTATGAAGTTATTATTATATACTTATTATGTCAGTTACTGTCCATGTTTTATTTTCTTCTGACAAAGGCAAGACTGGCCCCACACCATTCAACATTTATTTCCATGAGTTTCAAAATAATTATATCCATCCTTAATGTCAGTGCCTTGTTTCTGCATCACTGGTTGTTATTGACCATCTGGTGTCAACCAGTTGATAGTAGTGAGTCAATACCCCCAGACACTCTGGAAATGGCAATTAATGTGTAATAATTTTACCTTTTCTTCACAAATGTACAAGACAGCCAAATGTACAGTGGCCTAGAGGTGTCAAATGAACTGCAAAATCCAAAAACACAAATGCAAAAGCCATAACATGAATTTAAAGTCACAACACAGATTCAAAAGAAGGAAGTGAGGCAGTGGTAACCCTGGTTCTCAACCTTTTTAGTGCCAGCACACACATATCCATTATCAAGGTTCCTTATAAATACAAAGTGGGCTAATTTTCTTTCCTGAATATTAATGTTGATCATTATTCTGTTTATTATTATGACAATGGCATAAATTACAGCTTTTTTTAAATTATGTAATAATTAATCTAAAATAATTTGTGTTGTGGCTTTTACAGTTTGTTCAACACCACTGGGCCACCATACAATGGGAGCATTCAGAGGCCTCTACTTAAACATAGTATTGCTTTTTAAAATTATTTTTTATTGCTTTTCCCAAACAAAGAACAATAGTCACAAACTCATAACACACAAAGCCGAACAAAAACAAATAACTAACCAAAAAAGACCCGTAAAAGGTTTATACTGTGTTTGCATTTACTCTACATTAAACCCTAAAATAGCTTAGCCCTGCCCAGTTGTTTTGCGTATTTGACTCCACTCATGTTTTGTCTTCATTGAATGTTTTGTACTGTAATCTTGGGTTAAGCATTAAAAAATAAAATCTATCATTAAATTCCCTTTTTGTGGCTTTCTTTGCTTTCCACGATTAATAGACCAAATATCTCCTAAAATGCATCAAACTACCCACTGTAAGGATCAGAGGGATGATTTCACCGTATAGCACTTTGCCCAGAAGCACTCACAGTGATAAAGAGAAAAGGGCTTTGATGACATGACACATTAAACAACAGTTCTAGTTCAGTTCTCCAACTTCAGGCCTCTGCTACCACATTAATTAGTTATAATTTTTTTTTTCTCTGTTGGTCACATACCTACTTTGAAAGCTTTCTCAGATCTGAGAGTGGATTAAATAAAAATAATAATGTTTTTATGCAGAGTTTATGGTCACATTATGTAAAACTTCAGGAATCAAAATATATTGCTTTAAGGATTCTTCTCGTGGTGCTTCCTTGAGAATTTAGTTTTTATTGATTTTAAGGGGAACAGACTAAAGTTATCTTCTCTGCCTTGGGTTAAAACGATTTGGACATCTTACTGTTCATCATAATTCATGTCAAAGGCCAACAGCACCAGGATGTGCTCTGCATCTTCTGACTGTCTGGAAAAACCTGGCAGAGGAAATAAAAACCTACCATCAATGTAACTTTTAAAGGAAATAACTAGCTCCCCAAAAGGGAGTTTGTGGTGGAGACATGTCACATCTAATAAGCAACATTTTCAGTACAGGCACGGCAACACACCAGCTCAGGCACTTCACATAGTATGACTGGTTGTGCTCGGCAGCTGTGTGTGTAAACTGCATGAATGGGAAGAGAAGTGTGGCTGAAAAAAAAAGTCAACCTTCCCCAGAAAAAAATTCAAAACATTAAAAACTATTAAGACAGACTTACTAAGAATAAAATATCAAACATTAGTGACCATGGAACATTTGAAGTCACATTTCTTGGCAGGCTCTCTGCCCACATCTTGTAATCCTTATTCACTCTTTAATATTTTATTTTTTACTTTAATGACTGATGGACTGACTGACTGACGTGGTTACATAACCAAGATGATGCTCTACTTCTGCAGTAGTGTGATACACATATTGAATTACCATTTCAGAGCCGTGTGCTTCTAAATTTAGGGGCTGCAACAAATAACAAATCTGAATGAGGGAGTTTCCCTCTGATATTCAAATGTACAAGAGTCCTTTTTTGGTTTGTTTGTGCCAAATTGAGAATAACAAGAAGAGTCAAAATACTGTTTTGAATGAAAGATGGTCAGGATCATTAAGTGTTTATAAAATGTACAAAAGCAGTGGTTTTTAGAACAACAATGAAAATAAAGCTAACGCCCTGCTGTCCTAGAAGCTTTCAGTTTTATTGTGTCATGCCACACAAATATGTTGGATGGAACAAAAGCTTCACCAGTAGTGGAGTTAAAACTCTTTGGGTTAAAGGGTCATTGAAATCAAAAGGATTCATTCTCTGGAGGATGTGAAGTTATGACACTAAAATCTAGTGATGGGAATTCTTTTTAGTAGACCTGATCATTTGGGTCAGCTCAGTAATAAGAGTCGACTCTTTCAGCTCCCAAATGGCTCTTAATTTAGTACCACTTCTGGCTTCATAAATCAGCCAAATTTAGCAATGTTTTACCTTTGATTGGTATGTGTGCACATGTATGTCTTAAATTATTCAGTGTAATTATACTAACCCATATTAAACCTTATTAATTTCCATAATTCCATAATTTCACATTGTGCTTGATATACATATCTTAAATAATGTAAACATTAAAAACTATAACATGTATATTGAAAGTTATATTGGTACTAAGTTATACCAGGAAATTTAGACAATAACATCAAAAAATG
>NW_023339751.1:20652138-20655014 GCF_004916995.1 Morone saxatilis | reverse complement strand
AACACACCAGGGACCTTTTTTTCGTGCCATTAATTTGCACGTTAATATAATATAACTGCTGTTTTTGTCATGGGTACTTCTACACAGAACGTGAACATTACGCCTGCATCTCAGGCAGCTGAGTTGAACCTGGTAAATATGACCGGGGGCTCTGCAAGCTGCTGCCGTTTTCCTGACCTGCATGGTCAGCGGTAAGTGTGTGTGTGCAATGCTGCTGGTATGTTGCTAGTTATGATGCGACATATTCAGAGGCAAGTATTTTGCATTTTCGTGTTGTTTACTCGCCACGTTCTCGGTGTGTAAAGGCCTTTACTCTTCATTCTCTTAAATTTCCAATAATCTGTTATAAGGTTTAGAAGCTCTAGAAGTCACCTCCAACAGTTAACTTTAATAGCTAATTTTTTGGAACATGTTTTTATGTCTGTCTTGGGGCTTTGTTGGAAATTGTGTTCTCACATTAACGTTTTATCCCTTAGATTAGAGTGTTTTGTAGATCCATTAAAAAAAACAAAAAAAACCTGCATAATACTATTTGCAATTTTGATATGAAAGTTCAATCTTCCAGAAATTCGTTTTTATTCAAAAATGCTCTTTATGTTGGTGTTACAGTGGAACATGCAGAGGATGAAACAAGACTCTGAAGCCAATCATTTGTGTAAATAAAGCTCAATTTGAACAGTGTTATGGAGCCCTAGGAGGAACCTGGAAGAAGAAAATATTTTCCTTCCACCTAGTTTGGTTTGTTAGAGCCACAGAACGAACCTGCTCCTAAAGTTGCAGAGAGAGAGAGAGAGAGCGAGAGCTTTCTCCACAAAGATCCTCTCTGGTCCCTGTTATATCGTTGAGTATAAAACATTAGAGACCTCCAGAGTGGAAAACAAAAGTTACTGATGACACCTCGCAGAATTTGGGAGCACTGCAGTCCTTAAATTAAATTTTTTTTATAGTGTTAACGTTCCAGTGTCTACAACATAATTTACCACCCCCCCTTCCCCTCTCCTCCCTCTATTAATCTTCCTTCCTTTCACTCTAACAATATCACTTTCTTCTCTTATGTAATTGAGTGAACCACATGTGTTGAGCTGAGCTTATTTACCTACTCAGTGGCCCACCTCACATACACAGACACACGCACGCACACACGTATAAATGACCACAAATGCATGAAGGCTATGAATGCACACACACCCACCCCGCAGAGTGGCCAACTGTCCAGCTTCTTTGCACCCGACTCTTCCTGCCTGAGCTGTTAGGTCACATGACCAGTGGCCATCGCTAAGAGACATAAAACACAGCATCATTTGTGAATTAATTATGGATAAAAATAGCAGGAGTCTTTGTTGTTGCAGACGGGTGTGTAGGGAAGTGTGTGTGTGTGTGGAAGAGAGAGAGAAGGAGAGATATTTTGGGTCACTGAGGATAATTATTAAGATTTGACTTCAGGGTTCTGGGAATGAATGAGTCTGCTGAGTATGAAAATGTCCTCATGATTACAATAGCACAAGGAAAGGGCTATTGTCAGGTCTGTGTGTGTGTGTGTGTGTGTGTGTGTGTGTGTGTGTTTGTGCCACAGAGAGAGACAAAGAGAGGCAGATGCACACAGCCTGACAATAACAGTGAAACAACACAGAACAACATGGCTGTGACATAACACAACACAGCTCGGTCACATCTCAAGTTTGTTCTGTTGTTTGTCACATAAATGTTCAACAGCACTACTGATCACGTGTCGGCAGACTACAAATGTGAGAGAAAAAATTCCACGGCTGCCCCATCAATGAGCCACAATGTTGCACTGGGGGACATGTTCCTTCAGTACCATGAACACACACACACTCGTTTTTTTTTACTTACTCACTAGAAATACTCACTAGACACCGAAATGTGTGTCCCTAAATGCAATATTTCCTCCCATCAATTCATGTCAGTTGTGTTTATATAACTCAACATCACACACCAAAAATTTGCCTCAATGGGCTTTACAACCTGTACAGCATACGACATCCTCGATCCTTAGCTGTAGTACTATTGAACTCCGACATCTCCTCAGCCTAACAAGATGGATGTGCTGCCAAATGCAATATTTATTCACCTGTCACTTTAGGCCAATGATTATGTGCAATATTTCGACACCAACCATACGTCATTCAACACTGCAATACACCATCACTCCAAATCTGTCACACCACACCATATACTGCATTAATGCAGCTGAATGCGTTTGCAACCTTGTTATTTCATTAATTGTATTATATATCTGGACTTACATTTCCTGATTCTACTTTGTATTGCTTTTAAACGTGTGTTCCTTTTATCTTTATTTTGGAAATGTGTTGGAAAAGGATGTTAGCAATTGTAAAAAACTGTAAGCATGTCTTAGAAACTGAGAAAAACTAAGATTCTTGTGATGATCCCACACGTTTCCCTGCAACCATCAGAAAGAGTTCATAAAGAGCTTTCAAATGATGTGAATGCATTAAAGCCTCACCTACTTTCAGACTGTTTTCTTGTTTTGTACCGTAATACTCCTCTGTGTATTATTCCTTTGTGATATTGGTCCACTTTGTCCTATGAGCTACAGGACAAGCAATTGTTTTGTTTTTTTAAATTCTGTTTTAATTGGAAGAAAATGTTCCGTTCGCTGCCCTTTGTATTTCTTCAGTATTCAGAGAGAGAGAGACTTTGGAGGGACACTGAGCTGCTGTGTCCTGTAAATAATAGATGCAGCCTCTGTTGTTTGCTCCTAAAGCACAACTTTCATTAATGCTCCCTGTCCGCAACAATCTGTCTGTGCCTCATCTCTGGTATTTTGGTGTGCAGTGCAGTAAAAGTCTATCTGTATGTACAGGTCAAAGAGCGGACACATAACCTCACAT